>NW_013533994.1:5730127-5786594 GCF_000836235.2 Papilio xuthus
CTCCGCGACCTCCGTCTCCGCCTCCGTGTCAGCCTGGGGCACGCAGTTCGCCCCGCGCGCCTTCCACTGACACCCCCCACCACACCCACCACCCCCACCACACTACCTCATACAACCTGCGCTCCGGGACACCACACAGAGGGTACGGGCTTAAACCAGTCTGCAAATTTCTTACAATATTTTACATGTCTCCGATACTCCATTCATAGTTATTAGTATTTGGAAGAAATCATTTTATACATATTTATTTATTTTTAACCTTTTATAAGATGAAATGAAAGACTGTCATTTTATTATACATTGTTATTACTTTATTCTGCATGAAAATCATATAACATTACCTGATAAATAACTTTAAAAGTGATGGTGAACGTGGTCCAGTCTGAGCAGCATTCATGTCACTGTCAACTTTATGTTGTACACAAACCACATTTGATCTTATGAAGAAGTAATGATGTGAGAGAACTGAGCTAGCACCGGTGCATTACTTTGACCAGCCGTCTCGTCTGTTCACGATGCAGTCAGGTGTACTGCAGCTGCAGCTACAGCGATGTGGCGCTCCTCAGGTCGTGGACATGAAATCTGCAATATTGTATATAGTTAGTGCGTACGTTAGTTTGTACTGTAATGTAATGTAAAGATGTACATTGAGAATGATATTTTTGTACGCGTGCAGTGACCGCGCTCTGCACGTTATTTCATGCACATCTATTAATTATATCTTGTTCTAAACTCTATGTACATTGTTAAGTAATATACGAATAATCTGATATATAAAGAGTTTGTTTCATTTATAATAATATATATGTGCTTGTTTTTAGTGAATTTTTCCGACAGAGCGGGAAAAAAAATATTTTCATACTTGGTTCTCGGTTTGTCTGTACTGATATTATAAATAGAAAGATTTGATTGTTTGTTTGTATTGAATATGCAGGCAAAATACTATAATAAATATTTTGAATTCCGTGCGAATGAAGTCGCTTACAACTGCTATTTGAGATATTTTAGCTCGCTCCTTGTAAAACTGGTTAGTTTTTATGATATCATGTAAAAATAAAGGAATCGAACCTGCGCTACTTTCGCAGGCGTTGCACGACCGCGCTATAAATACGTGTATTGCAAATATAAAAGTGCACTGTGCGATATTTTTGTAAACGGCTCGAGATACGCGCGGTCAGGGTAAGGACGAATGTAGTGACGTGATAAAGCTAATCTAGACAGTCGCCGGTCGCCGCGCCGCTGGAACACAACATTTACAAAATAACAACAAACGAATTGCTTGCATTAAAAAAAACGTCTTAAAGTTAGATTGTGTGAGGGAGTGAGGTGTAATTGGACAAATGGAAGATGTGGCCTCAACCTCGGAGGTGGTTATCCGGGACGCCGAGAGAGAAGACATGCTGGAAGTAGACAAGATGATACAGGTACCAATAATTTTGGAAAACTTGAAGCTTAAAGTTTTGGCATTAGGTAGCTCCATAAATTGTCACTAAATAACAAGACCGGCTATGTTTCAATTTTGTTATTACTATTGTAGATCTTTATATTCCTGAAATAAAGGTTACTAATTATTGTTATAGAGTTGTTATTACTGATATGCTATTATGGGCGTAGGCCTGAAATAAACAAAATTATTTTTTTTTAACTTTTTTACATTTAAGACGTAGGACTACGAGCCTATGCATAGCAGTAGACTGATGTTGAAGTGATGCACAGCGATAGTTGTGTATGGTAGATGTTATTTATATTAATATTAATTAAACTTTTCAATAAAATTTTAACTTTGATCTTGAACGTGGACGTGAGTCGAGTCATACCAATATGGTAAATATTTCCATCCAATATATTTTTTTTCTTTAGGAACTGGCTGTTTATGAGAAATTGACCGATGACGCGCGACTGAACGCTGCAGGTAAAAAAATTCACGCAACCGGTTACTTTTGCAAATATATAAAAAATTAAAAAAGGTCCTTTAATGTTAACTTAGAACATCATCACGATGTATGTAAAAAGGATATCTCTATCAATGACTACTTGTACAATTTTCTGAAAGTTATTTTACCATTTGTTTGCCGTTCAAACGTAATGTAATTTTAAAATGTGTGACAACTAGTATTTTAAACTGGGCTTGATAACCATGCAAGTTATAAGGTTAACACGATTCAGATCTAGTGCGAGACGGGTTCGATTCCCCGGCGGCGTTCGGGTGCAAGGTGCTGGAGGTGCGGGGGGAGCAGCGGGTGGTGGCGGGGTACGCGCTTTACTACCGCACCTACTCCACCTGCGTGGGCCGCGGCCTCATGCTGGAGGATCTGTACGTGCGCGAGCGCTGGCGCCGCCGGGGCTTCGGGCGGCGACTCTTCGCTGCTGTCGCTGCGGTACCACTCGAATTAATTTTTGACCAACAAAATAAACATGTAGATTCTCCGTCGAATCACATACGAGTTCGCTACATATCTTTAGACTTTTGAGTTGCTCGTAGTAAAGGTATGGAGCGTGTATCAGGAGGCGGTGTCGCGCGGCTGTGCGCGGCTGGAGCTGCACGTGCTGAGCTGGAACCCGGCGCGCGCGTTCTACGAGGCGCGCGGGGCCGTGGACCTGAGCGACGCCGACTGGCGCTACTACCGCCTCGACGCGGAACAACTGCGCCGCGCCGCCCTTCTTCACACATTGTGACAACGCCGCTCTTATTGTACTTAAATATGTGTCGCTTACCTGTTAAGTTTGCTTAAGTTATGACTCTTATATGACATGTATTTTGATATTAAATTGACCTTTACACAAAACCGAGATATTTAAGATATTAGTTATATAACTAATATATCCTAAACCCCTTACATTTTCCAAAGATGAGTTTTTATGATATGCTGATAGCTCACTAGCGCCCTCCTCACAACATCACAAATGTCACGAGATCCCTTTTGTTTTCGTACTGCAGCTTTCATGTTAAGTTTTGGGTTTATGTCATTTTTTGTGCCCTACATGGGCTACGTTTTACATATTTTCTCACGGAACTAACCGTGATAGCGCAACGCCTTTCTCATCGGGCCAGATGTCTTTGTGTGTTTATTTGGTTTATAGGATTTTCCTAAAGTTGTTTAAAGGAACCAAAATTTTTAAACTAACATCGTATTGTCATTTGACATTGACAATTATCATTTGTTGCTAAATGCCACTGTCAAAGTCAAAGTCATACTTCAAAGTTTTGAATTAAATAAATTCAATAAGAATTCAAAAGCTCTTATTAAACAATAATGGGTGAAAAATTTAAAGATGGAGAATTAATTATACGCGATGCCACTGTGCACGATATGCATGCGGTGATCGGTATGATTCAGGTAAACAGTTTTTGTTTTAACGAAAACTGTTAAGATATAAAATTCTTATCCATAATTGAGCAGTTATAGCTTATACCTCACTCAGTTATATATTGTATTTAATCTAAAATTTATTATTTTTCATCATATTTTGGTCCGCAAGAAGGTTATTACAATTGCTGTCTTTTACAAGTTTCTTAAATCATCTATCAATCATTTTAGGAGCTAGCTGACTTTGAAAAGATGCCTGATGGTCCAAAACTTACTGTTGAAGGTATTTTTATACATATTTTGAAATTTCCTTAAGGCTAGATTAATAACAATAAGTAAGTTTTCAGATCTCCAACGTGATGGATTTGAACTAGAACCACCGGCCTTTAAGTGCAAAGTAGCTGAGATACCGTTTCCAAGTGAGGTTATAGGCTATGCCTTATATTTCCCTACATACTCCACATGGGAAGGCAAAGCGATCATGCTGGAAGACCTCTATGTCTGTCAGAAATATCGCCGACGTGGTGTAGGCAATGCACTCTTCACTGCCACTGTATTGGTAAATAATACTAGTTTTTTGTTAGAAAATAAGCTTTTTGTTCTTTTGAATATCATGAATATAACAGTTCATTTACTACACTCATACAATATTATGCTCAGAGTTTTAATTCTTAAATGTACTAAGGGCTTGAAAAAAACACTTATCATAAGTGTGTAAACTTTACATCTTTTTTCATATAAGTGAGATAGTTTTAATATAATTCCAGCAAGCTGTTAAGATGGGCTGCAATCGTGTAGATTTTCATGTGCTAGCGTGGAACCAAGCTCGCAAGTTCTATGAGGCAATCGGCGCAAAGAATTTAACGGAGAGTGAGCAGTGGTGCTACTATCGCCTGTCCGGGGACGCCCTCGCATTAGCCTCCAGTAAAACAAAGCTTCACAGTGCTTAGATATGTATTTCATATTACTACATAACTTTGTACACATTCCTATGACATAATGAGAGAGACAACAAAGATTCAACATACAATTAACTTTCCTAAAATTGTTTACGGTTTGTGAACATACTTACATATTGAAATAATATACACAAAGCTTATAAAGCCAAATATAAAATATATTTAAATTACATAGAAAATATATAAAATTCATTATTTTATAGTTTTATCAAATCGTAAGGCAGTACATATGTTAGTTACAATTCTGTGATAAATCTGTGCATATATTTTCTTAATAAATTTTTTGTTATAAATGTTATAATTTTATTTACTACTATTATATACAGACGTAATAATAAATGCTTGATACGGGCAAAGATTCCACATTGGTCACATTGCCCATACATATGTCTTGTACAACTTAAACTAGTTATTGAACAAAATTAACCAACAATTACAACTGAATACTGTTCATACTTATTATCTAATAGTTCTGATGTCTACTTATTATTATAACAATGTTAAAATGCATACACCAATGTCACTTACTTCAGAAGATGAAGCTTCAATATTCTTTATTACCTCATTTTTTTAATACTCACTTTAAGGGGTGATGAGGCCATTGTTGACTATGGCCTTGTCACCGCAGACTTAGGGTAGGCTCCAAACCCCTCAGTGGAGGTTTAGTGGGCTAGTGATGATTGTATAAGCACATTGGCCATTCATAATTGGACTAGTGCAAGAGTCAGGAACTTGGCATTACCTTGGATTGATACTTGCCATGTGGCGGCCTAACTATACCACATAACTCCTTGTACACAAACTAGTCATTGCCTATAATATACAGATACAGAGATGACAAGCTATTCAGTCAAATAATACACTACATATTTACAAGTTATTACTAATTTTATCTTAACATTATTTTATTAAATTACATCTGATTAACTACATCAATTAACTACATTTGTAACTTCGAGTCATTATAAAGCTTTCGATGATTGTTGCCTTTTTGAGATTCGAGTTAACAAAGGCGACTACACACAGAGGCTCGAACTGGGAGTCAGCAACACCAGCCACTGTACATCTTACTTGTAGTCACATCACTGTGGTGACGTCACTTGTCTTTTGTCATTCTGATTCCGTCGGCGATAGTAGATTATCTTCTGAACATAGTACAGGAAGAGTGAAGTGTGTTCACGAGACGAAATCAGCTTCTACATCCATCAGTTCTTTTTACACTAGGAAAGTTGAGTCGTTTCCCTGCGTGCGGTCACTCCGTCCTGCATTGAACAGGGTGCGGGGTGCGGAGGGTCGCTACGTGGAAGCCATGAGCTTGGCGTGCGCGGTGACGTTGCGCTGGTGCAGGAAACCGCTGCCCTCTTCCTCCTCGCCGTTACCGAGCCCGTACTGCGAATGTCATCAGTGTTTTATTATAAGAAAGGTTTTCCCCAGCTGTATTTAAAAAGGATGATTAAATCATTTGCACACGCCCAATGGTACATGTACTTAGCACAATATGTTGGCGCTAAAAATTCTAACATTCATTTTGCGAATAGAAATCCCTCTCTCTATAAAGAAACCGAAGCTCTACAATAACTTGGCGAGGGAAATTTTATTCCTCACTCTTCTTTTATTGACACATACTTACGTTGAATAGTTATTTGAGTATGTGTGTGTTACCTGTAGCGCGTGCAGGTAGTGCTGCTGGGAGTGGTACGGCGCGGCGGCGTGCGCGTAACCCTCGTAACTGCCCGCCGCGCTCGGCTCGCTCTTGATGTTGAACAGCGAAGGGTTCGAGAGGAAGGCGGGGGCGGGCACGCCCAGCCCGTACTGCTGTCCGTGTGCGTGCGTCTGCGCGTGCCCGTGCGCGTGCGCGTGAGAGTGTGCGTGCGCGTGCACGTGGGTGTGTGCGCCCGGCGTGCTGCTGGTCTCGCTGCGCGGCCGCCCCACGCTCCCCGCGCCGCTCGCACTGCCCGCGGTCAGCGGGAGCGCCTCCGGCACGTTTGGTTTGCTCTCTGTAATGATGTTCAAATAAAAATGTTTTTAAAAACAGTACAACAAATAAACCAAGTGGTTAGTGGATATATGATATTGTACCGCTATCCCGATTTTTTTTTATAATAGAATACTATTGAGTACCAGAAGCAGTTTTGGTGATACGTACGATTTGGTAAATCAGCGGCTTTAAAAATTACTTAAGTAGACAGTATTTACCGTCAATGCCCGGCGAGCTGTGCTCGTCCTTCTTTACGTTGTCCTGAGGGGGCTTGGCGCCGCTCGCGGACTTCTTCGGTTTCCTCTTCCTCGTCTGGATGCCGTCCTTCCTCATTGCCAAAGGTCTGCAAATATACAATACATACCAATTATTTTACAGAAAATGTTAATACGTTTAAACAGTTATTTGAACTCGAGACTTTGTAGGTCGAAGGTAGTTTTGGTAAGATTAGCCTTATGTGTGGAGCACTCGCGTTCTTGGCTTTGGTTCCGTTCGTGTTAGTGTTGTGGTATAGAAGACGTGCGGTACTCGCCTGTTGATGCCGTGCAGCTTGTAGTAGAGGCCGCACGCGTTGCATACGGGTTCGCCGTCGTTGTTGCGCCGCCACAGCGTGGTGTTCCGAGAGCCACAGTTGGTGCAGCACTGGCCGTGTCGCCGCGCCGCAGACTGTGTACACACACACGTTACGAATGTTAACAACATGTTCACCACGAATATTGTGTCTAAAATAGCCTAAACAAATTACTAGTGGAAGTAAATGTCAAAAGGTCGCTGTTATAACAGAAATAAGATTTTTTTGCTGACTAGATAAAACAAAGTATAAATTCAGAATGGAAATGGATATATTAGCTATAGATAGGTCGAAACTTAAAATTAGTCGTAATTTAAAAAGTAAAAAGGCACCATCACAATAATTAATAATATAAGTGTATAAAGCAAATCATGCAACACATTCCTTACTAAATACAAACGCATCACCACAAATACCTCTACTGATTTTACCAATTGACGGCTACATAAATTTGCACAATGCCATTGTTACATTATCTGTGGTTAACAATCACGCTTTATTACTATTAGTACCTACTATATATGTACGATCAACTTTACAAATACAAAAAAAATGCTCTATAAAAAATCAGCTCCACCGGAAAGGATAATCTTCTAATTATGATGAGGATAAAATAAACATTTCTGTAATGAATTAGACAATTATCTGAGTTAAAATTTGGAAGAATCAATTGACACAACAAGCGAAATGCTTGAAGACCACTTTAGAACTTACAGGATTTCATTATTAAAATTTCTCATTTGACAGATGCTGAAATAAATAATAAAACATTAAGTGTAAAAGAGGAAACCTCTTGAACGTTGCTTAATTAATAATGAAATGTTTAATTAAATATGTGTAAAATATGTGAATAATAAAACGGAGATGACGGAGGATAAGCTGCAGATAAAGGTGAGCACCGAACTACTTATTTATAAATAATTTTTAAATGGAACAAATCGATGCATTCGATGTAATTAAAAGCTCACTTTATATCTTTATCGAGATGTGTTTGTTGCGAGAGATGGGGGGGGGGACATGTCTACACACGCTGACGTCACATCATACATACAAGAACATTATTTCTGTATGCATGTGTTACCGTCACATTGTAAACATCATTATTTTATAATCTCACTAGTTTAAATGAATGATATGTCCAATAAGATAATGAGTACATTGTAAACTTATGATCACTATAATCCTACGCTTTAGATCTGCAATGCAATGAGAATGCCTCCTGCTTATGATTTACATAATAATAGTTAAATCACATTGCACCCTATAACGTGAAAGTTATTCGTCCCTCTCTAGTTTAGTTTACAAGGTGGACATCTCTGTGCATCAGACAAGGAGGCTGCGATGCGCACTCACTCACACACACACACACACATTGCTGTGACACGGAGCAACTCCGTCTCCGGGGTATGTCTGGGACCGGTTACTTTAATTGTCAGTTTCAATTAGTACATTATTTACGAAAACCTTTATATCCAAATATGTATTATACATATATGAATAATTCTTAAATGAGGGTTTAATATATATATATTAAAACCTACTTTATGTATGTGTGATGTGTGGAACGTTTTTTTAGTAAAGATAGGAATTAGATAAGGACGATATACAGGTATTTACTATTTACATCATTATAGGTTTCACCAAGAGGGGATATGGGGTACAGCTGCCTCACTAGGGAATTGAAAAATTGCAAAATAAATACATGTATAAGCTACTACTATATATATAGATAACTCAAAAATTACTTTTATATAAGAGAAGGGAGCAAAAATGCAGCCCCCACTACATCTAGCCTAGATCATCGGCTAGCTCCGACCTTTATTTACATTCAATAACCAATACTACAGCAAGCAGATCTTTGCAACACAAGAAATATAATACATGATGCACTCGACTCAAAGATAGGCAAAAGTGCAACCACAGGCGAAGTCTGGAACTCGGAGCATGCGCGAGAAGACACCGCCACCATGTTACCCGGACGGTACACAACTGTTCGATAAACGAAAGATAAACCAGCGGCCGTCGCTCGTCGTCCAATGCGTGTGCGTGCCGGCCGGGCCGGGTAGCCGGGCGGGGCCGCGCGTCATTGGCCCGGCGCCGCCCGCCACCGTCGCGTCTCCCGTCTGTGCGCCGGCCGGCGAGAACCACTGTCCGCGCTTCGCAATCGGTTATCGAACAAACATGGGCGACGCCGGCCGTCCCGATTTCCCGTTTCGCCGAGGCGAGAGGCCTACGGGTACCAGGGAGTCGGGACCACCGGCGCCGCCGGGTGAGGAGCGGTAGCGTGTAGTTCTACAGCGAAAGTCGGAGGGAAAGGTTAGTCGCGTGCGGGGTGCGGGGCGCGGGCGTCGGTCAAGCGGGGCGGGAAGCATGCACTAGTCTACACGCCACCGACTCACCTTCTTCATGCCCCTGGCCATGCCTTCCACACTCATCCATCTCTGCACGGAGCCGTCCTTATAGAAGCGGGTGAGCAGCTCCGCGTCGGCACCTGTTCGCAGAGAGAGCGTTACTAGCAGAGCAGCGGGGGACTCACCAGCCGCTTGCTGGGCTTCACGAGCGGCCGGTTGACTCCGTTGATCTTGTGGTAGAGGCCGCACGCGTTGCAGAGGTAGTGGCCGGTAGCGTCGCGGCGCCACAGTGGTGTGTTGTTGGCGCCACAGTTGACACACTCGCGGCCCTCCTCGTACGCCTCCAGCACGCCATCTGTATGCGCAGTGCCCGCGTCCGTCAGCCGAGGCCGAAGCCTCCTGTGGCTCCCGGCGCACCGGCCGGGAGTATATTCTGTCACCTAAGTGACCACATCTAGCAGTGGACCTAATGTTTGCCAGCCTAGCCGCTCTAAACGAAATAGAGGCAGCACCAACATCTCACATAATCACTTATCATCAAGTGAGCTGCGTGTACATTCAGGTATGTCCCATTGAGGGCCTTAAAGGCTGGCACTATGTTTCAGTATGAATGTGGATAAATCACTTAACACAAGGAGACCACGTTCCGCTGTTTCTTGACTAATAGAACAAACGTTATAGCATATAACATGGAATTGAAGGAAAAAGTCTAGTCTAGTAATAAAATCGGATCCTGGTACACAAATTGGTAAAAATAGTAATGACACGCATTAAAAATGTTGACAATTAAATATAAAGTAAATTGATAAATGCAGTCACTGCATTTTATTACATACATAGAAGATGATGGTAAGTGCGACATGTTACAATATGAATATTTGACGATATCCTGAGTTATACAATTCCGACTACAAACATTTGCTTTTAGTTATAACCGATACAGGTTACACTGAGCATACACATTTGCAGTAGCCAGTGAATTCCCTAAAGCGGAGTGCGCCTCGCGACGCGGCGCCACCGCTAGGGCGATCCCTCCGCGGCTTATCGCCTATCCGGCAGATAGTGGTCTGCGGCCGCACTTTGTTAACTCAAATCCAGGCAATTGTTCTTTACAATTAATTATTAGCATCTATTCAGAGCCAAGACTCGTATACTCCTTGGATATCGGACTGCAATTCTGTTGTACATTCTGGTAGAACTTCGTAAAAAAGGCATTGCAACACAATTCCTCACACATTCTATTTGTGTCATCAAAGAACTTTGTTGTTCAACAACATGACACAAATAGATGTGCCTCTTTCGCAGTACAACAATAGGTACAGAGATGTTATCCTCTTAAATCCACTCCTTTAATATGTCGCTGACGTGTTTACAAAGTGACTAATTCATTGACTATATAAATATTAATTTCCTTGTTTTAGTCAATGTTATACATCGCATGCTGCGCTGCACAAACAAATAGTAAAATAGTTGAAGTTTTTATCATCAACATTATCATCTTCATAATTTGCCATTAATATACAGTATTGGTTTGTGTTTATGTAATGCCGGTGTGTCAGCTTACCGTACGCCGGAGGGCGTTGCAGGGCATCGTAGGGCCCGCACCACGAGCCCATCACAACGTTCTGGCCGTAGAGGGCGCCGCCCACGCCACCCACTCCGCCAACGGCGCCCACGCCGCCCACGCCGCCCACACTTCCACTACCTGTTGATGAAACACCTACATAAGAAAATGAGAAACCACATAGTGCACATCCAGCTGCAATTAACTGAGCACAACAGAGCATACTTTGCTCACACGTTGATCACCTTAACTCTTTTGCGACAAATGCTCTACTGTTTCTGAACAGTCAGAACTGTAACTGAAAGGACGAAGTTTTATGAGTTATATGTCTCAATAAATCCACGACGGTAATGCCAGCCATGTTGCAGCAGGCGGCACTCGCTCTGCCTCATAATTACCAATTACACCAAAATTAAACTAGACACAGTTTAGATTCCAATACTACAATTATCCAATGTCAATAAAAGAATATGATACCACCAAAATATGCACACTAAAGAATTATACGAGAAAAAAAAAATCATTTTTAAACATGAAGATAAGCTGTGCGATAAACATTACGAATGAATAAACTCATGTTTGAAATGTTGCAAGAATTTTAAATATTAACTAATTGTGGTTGAAATATTGTAACATCATGTTACAATAATATTGATCCCGCCTCGGACACGTACTGTAGCAATGTAACATGTCATCGAGTGCTTCTTATCATCGTTCTATTGAACAATTAGTCAACGAACAGATTTGACGAAATCTGACAACAACATTGTAATTAGTTATCTATCGCTTTAATTAAACAAATGCCTCTTTGTTCCGACGACTGTTTAAACTTTAAACTGTTATTTTGGCGCGGTAGGAGCTTGTTCATTGTTGACAATCATTAAGTCGAACTGATAATATCGGATATCACTCGCGGTCGCGTAAACCGAGGCCGCCGCGTATCGCCCCGAGCTCGCGACCCGCCGGCGCTGGCACAAACCTGCCAGGAGTGCGAAGTTCTGTAGCCATGAGGGCGAGTGCTGCAAGGCGTCCATGTCGGTCGACTCGGGACGCAGAGACAGAAGCAGGAGGTGTCAAGAGGTCGCGGCGCACACAGGAGCACACGGTCAGAGGTCGCGGCGCGCACTGACCGCGCCAGCGAGCGCGCGCGACGCCTCTTATCGCCTCTGATTCAGTAGACCTGCCCGCTATTGTTGCGATATGGTTCAATTCGTGCGCTTCTCGTGTGCGGCCACGAGAAGGAAAAAGACTACGTTTTTTAAAATCACTTAAAACCTACAACAATTTTAACACCGGTTTTTTTTTCTCAAAAATAGAAATGAAGATTTAATGCGATAAACTTAGTAGTTTATTCTTCTACAAAAAAGGCATGAATCAAATTAGTGCAACACTTGACACTCACGACTTACACTCCCATCCTAAACAATGAATGTCTACATCTAAAGAATTGTGACAAGATGTACTTTAATCAGGTTTAGGTATTTGTAGGATTTCTAGTCAACGAGAAACTCCGGCGACCGATACGTGCCCCCTTCGCGCCCCTTGGCCGCTGATCCATCCTCAGATGGACAAAAACAATACGTTTATCCTTCTGTTGGGAAACATATCTGTTTCTGGGAATACCACATCGGAGGCGATATTGAATCACTTGTTGTTGCATTGCGGTTTGCGGAGACGCGGCCAGCGCGCCGCCTCTCAGCGGATCTCACTACTGTACTCACTAATGAGGCCGGGATTTCATTTGTTATCAATTATTTGTAAGTGATGTTGTTCTACTGATGATTTCATAACTATTATTCATGTTGATACTCAAAACTCATATATATATTATGTAGGCACTATCATATCATGTCAAACAATTCATATTTTAGGGATAAAAAGTGCAATTGATCAGAATTGTAATAAATAATAATTTTAAATTATAACAAATAATATACCTAAGTATATATACAAGGTTCTAAAGACGGTTCCGCGGCGATAGTTATTAAATTTTCATTATTTATCGAAAGTTGGCAGCACCGGTGATAGTGGATATCAATATTCGATTAGTTTAGTGTATCTCAATTATTTAAATCAGTAAAAGAATAAAACAATAACAACAGTAGTAGACGCCAGTAACAACAACATCTGTTGCACAAATATTCCGCCACGATCAGTGCAATATCGCGATCACACAGAAGACAAGCCTCAATTGGAAGCAATTCCGCGTACAGTCTGATGTTGAGTATGTAACGTCTAACTTTGGTCCTCTTCTCCTTCCTACTCTTTTCTTGCAGGGAAATGCTTGGAGGTGGCGTGAAATTGGCGGAGGATACGGATGCGGATACGCATAGAAGTCAAAGGAAATATCCTCATTCTGTAATTAAAGGTAGGCAGCGCATCTGCAAATGCGTCTACGGGCAGCGGTCACGTCGCTATTTTTGCGAATTAATGTGGGTAAAAAATAATGTTTGATTTAGTAAGAAGCATTGCAAACAATTCAACAATTATATTTGAGATGATTCTAATAATTTAACTAACAATTTTTATCACGTGTCCCGGGAATTGCCAATAATCTAAATAAATTAAAAAAAAATATGTACGTAAGCGTGTAATTCCCCACGACTCAAACGATACGGTAGGTACTTATTTGTGGCTATCAATGGTAATTTTGACAACGAATTTACGAACGAAGTATCAAACATAATCAAATCTTACGTAACTCATGGATCATTTTTAGCAGCCGACTTGGAACATAATTCTTTTGAATTTGTTCAAAATATTGTTAACACGAACAATCATAGCAGCTCTACTTTAATAATGAATCCCCAACTAGATCGAAATATATTCATATTTGTTATTTCTTATTTTATTTGTATTATCTTATTTACTGGTGTGGATATAAACATGTTTGTCTAAGTCTAGGAGGACGTGTCTCTAACATCTTTCCTTGTTTTATCTTACTGTAACATTGCGACGAAACTCCGATATTTGCTCTGATCATCCTTGTTATACGATGCTATGCTTTTGGCCGCGACTTTTTCCTCACGAAAATTTAAAAATGTAGTAATACTCGAGAAGAACTTTACTTACTCAGTGATAATGTAGCTTTCTAATGTCAAGTTGTTTTTGAGTTTATTATTAAACATTTAATTTCAAGTATTCTATTTCTTTACCTTGATCCATACTGTCCTGTTTGTATGTCTAGTAAAGTTATTTCACAATATTCTCCTGTTATACAAATTTCAGCGTGATCCATGCTTAATGATTTGGAGATACCTCCTAACAAACATCCATCCATCCATACAAACGTTAGCATTCATAATATTAGAATGATTACCGTATGAGTCGTGGTGCGCGGCGGGATGGTGGTGCCACACGTTCTGGTGTGGAGCGAAGTGGGCATACTGCTGCAGCCGCCCGCCGCCCACGTAGCCCGCCCACGCCTCGCCGCCCTCGCCGTACCCGCCCGCGCCTGCGCCCACTCCAGCCCCCGCGCCGAACATTCCGCCCTTGCTGGCCGACTCGCTGCCCGCTGCCCGACTGCCGCCTGCCGCTACTGCTGCATCGCCTGCCCCGCACACAGCGCCTGAACACACAACACACACACACACATATTTAAAGCGACTCATTACATCGTCAACACAATAGCTTAGTCTGGCCTACAATTTCGCTGCCCAATACCCTAACATTGTGATATATTTAAAGAAGTAGTTGTTGGTACCTAAAACCTAAAAGTATAATAACAACAAAAATAGTCTTTGTAATCAACTCCTCTATATATGTTATTGTATTTTAATATTATAACAGAAATGATTAAGCGAATAAATGTGTACTTGTGTATACAAACAAAAACCCGTTTGCAAAGAAACATAAACCTGTATGGATATCATAGATTGGCGCGTGCGAAAGTCCGCGAAGCGTAGCGACACATGCCAAGCAAGCGAGCCGCATGTCCGCCGCATGTCCGCACTACTCGACATCTCAATTACACTTATTATTCACTTGCTCACATTGAAACTTTCTTTTCGACTTTCAAGTTATGTGTCGTATAATAGTGAACGAGTAAAGCTTGAATTCTTACTTAAGCCAGCAAAAGGTAATCCTACTTTAGTTACTTTTTCTTTTAGAAAAATATATTCGCATTATGTATCTACTATAAGTGAGAATTTGAACTTTGTTTTTTGAGTTATTATTCAGATAGTTAAGTTTCAATGAATTTAAATCAGGATAAGTGACTCTTGTTATTATTATACAACGTTCACAATTAATTCAGATGTAATTTGTTTGTGTGTTGAGCTAAATACAATGTGATGGAATTAAAGCGCGATTCTCGCTTGTTATTTGTTTATTTAATAAACCATGGCATGGTATGATAACGGATTCCTCAAGTTATACTGATGCGGTTAATTATAACAGAATGACGAGATCGAGCAGTGACGTCACACGGCATGGTATATCAGCCTGGTACCTACATACTATGTATATTTATCTATATTTATATAAGTTTTCCCGATTTGTTATTTAAATTTTTTATTTTTCAAAATTATTTATTTTTAAAATTTAAAAATATTATTATCGTTAAAAATATTTTTTAACATTAATTACTATTTACTTGTATTTAAATTTGTAAAAATGTAACATCGGGAAATACTTGCTTACATTTTTACCACACTTTATATATTACATTATGTAGTTTGTTATTAAAGTTACATACAAGTTTATGAAGACTTATTTTATAACAATAACCAATAAATATAAATGTCACATCAAGGGTAAATGTTACATATTATTAAGAAGAAATAGAAAATCAATTAACAATCTATACACATCTATAACCAGAAGACAAAACAGTAAACTGACTGACAACTATCAACGTGCAGCTTCTGCATTAAGAAACATGAAATGGATCGTAGAGATTTCTGATACTACGTAGGCCATCACTTAGAAATTTATCCCTTAGTGGTCTAAAGTGTGGGTTCAAAGTTTGTATAGAGCAACGTTAATCTTTGGCATAATTGCTTGAAAATTTTCACGCGGACGAATTCGCGGAACTAGCTAGTTAAGTATACCTATAAATATACCGATAAGTGTCACATCAAAAACAAATGAATATTAAGCAAATCAAGAGCTATGACTAGGCTGTTAGACGAGAGTGTCGTAGAGCCGACATGTGACGCATTGATGGGCTCCTTAGCGCAGCTGGGTGGCGTGCGGCGTGCGGTGTGCGGCGTGCTCTGCCGGCGCTTGGCACATCACCGATTGTGCAGCCCTATCGCAACAGATACCGCCGCAGAGATAAGGCACGTACGCTTACATTTACATTGAAAAACTGTCTACTGAATACTGTTATTTGTATATAGCTCTTATTACTTCAAGCATAACGACTACTTTACGTATTTTCGTGATGTACAAAGTATGTTTTGCTGCAGTGCGGCTGCAGTGAGTCAACAAGGTAATGCATCTGTTGCAAGTTGCAGCGCGCGTGGCGGATGATTGACACATCATGTACCGTGCAAGTGTTATTTATCATCTTGTTATGACACGAAACTCGGCCAGCGTTGTACGCTGCGGTGTGACGAGGTCACGGTTAACCTGACTAACTACACAAATATCAATGATAACTGTCGCATAATTACATCTTAAACAAATTATTTAAATTCTAAGTTCTATAGTCCACTTCTAACCTTTTACGTGCGGTTAAACGAATTGCTATGTATAATATTTAAAACACTATTAACAGTTTCGCAATTAGCGAAAGGTGCGCGGAATGTCGATACGACAAACAAAAAGATAAGTATAATATTGTCAAATGAATGTTATTAAGGTAGTTATTAGTCCCTGCGGTTCTATCACTTAATCAGTCGTCAGGTCGGTGCTAAATTATCAGTAATTATTGAAATGCCACGTTGTTACCAATCCACACATGTGACTGGAGCAAACAAAAACACTTTGCAAAATACTCGGGTCGCGTTAAAACCCCTGAGCAATAAATAACCCTGGTGACAAAGTGCCTAACCCTAGTTTTTTCGACGCCATAAATTTATTTTTTTAACGAAGATACTAATAGCGACAAATTTAGTTGCCATGTGCGTCCAGAGAGAGTATCGAGTAACGCTAAAAATAACTGCGAACTGAATATGAGTAATTATGAAAAGGATATTAAGTTGCCGACAGAGATCGCTCCATCGGGAGGCGCCGCGCCGCGCCGCGCCGCGCCTGGAACTCAGGAATACCTACACATTTAAGTATAAGTTTCTTTTTTTAATATATAAACCTACGTTATTACAGACAATATAACATCGTTATTTACAGCTTTTTAAACCATATTTCATAATATGCAAAGAAATAGAATAAAATCCATTTTACAGATTCTCCTTTCAGCTCAAAATATGCTTACATGTATTTATTTATAATATTGTTTTTTAAACGGGGATTTTTGCCTCAGAAACCGTCGGTCAGTGGTGTTGTCGAAAAATGGTGGGCGCATTTTAGTGGCTAATATATTTTTTTAAATAATTAATATAAAACTCCATGATCGTCTGCTGTGATGTATGTATGTGCAACTCAGTGAATGGTAAATCATTGTAATAGACAGTTGTCACTGGAGCGGAGTGAGGAAGCGAGGAATGCGACTTCTGCAGGCGTAGTCGCAGTTGTCAGCGTGTCGAATGTATGAAAACGAGACTGGCTGTCACCACATCGTACTGCTACATAATTTACCCACCATCCCCGACTATTCAGCACATCATTCATTATAATTAGGGTTAACTGTCACAAGTGATGTAGCGTCGGATACTTTCTTAAAATATATCGTTGAAAAAACTTGGATTAAATCGAGTTTTCACTGTATTTTTATTTCTACGAACTTGTCTATAATTTCCTCACTTTTGTGGCAATTACAATGAAATGATCACACGAGGGACAGAAATAATTAATATATAATAAAATATTACTAAGTTATTTGTTGCCCTCTCGCTCAGTATTTACCTAAACGAATTAAAATAAAATGTAAATATGAAAAGTAATGAATACCTAAATATAGCGTAGATGTATTAAGCTAAAGTGTATTTGAAGAACAACATATTTTAAATATTAAACATAATTCCAACATAAAAACAATTTTAAATATACAATGTAAAGCGGTTCCGTGTTGTAAAGAAGGGAAGGCTGTAGTCATTATGTGTTTAATTTACAAAGTTGCCGTCAGTTGCAGTCAGGTCGGCGCACACCGACACAGCCGAGCTTGCTATCTGCGACACTCAAGTCATCATAAGTACGTCATTTCGCAGTTAACTAACAACTTTACAACGTGACACGATGCCTGCGTAGCTGATATGAGAGACGCGCATTTACTGTAAGTTGCTTAGTTTGTATGTGTAGGCGGGTGATCAAACGACGATGTATGAAAACGGCAAACCACTGCCGTAACAACTTGTATACGAATATATTGTCGTCCCTTTCATTCTCATTGACATAACAAAGATTATAATATGTATATCTACAAGTTCCACGACAGTGAAATTCTACGGTTAGAAACAATTGATAGAGAATATTTTTTTTCTTAAAGTAATATTCCATCCACTTTACAGGTTAGCTAGTAAGATACATTTGGCATGTTGCCCGACGCGATAATGTCTGTGTCGATATTGAGTTGAGTCGGAAATATTTTCATCAAACAGAACGTCTGTCTGCCGTCACAGAGTATTGTGTGTAGGTTTAGCTATAGTATAGCTAAAGTCATCCAACATGTTTGCTTTTATATTCTACACATAAATAAAAGACATGAAAGTCATTTAAAGTATTTTGCTATCATCGCTTAAATATATATATATATTTTTTTTTTAAATTTCATTTCCTCAAAGGATAATCGTTACTGTAGACAAAACGTTTGCAGTAAAATTAACGATCCTAAAGTTTATGCTTTTCGGAATACGCGAGACAGAGTAGGTGTGTTTTTACATAAAACCTATTTAAATTATGTAACGAAAGGGAGATAGAATACAATAAGATGCGTACATATTATTTCCCTCGCTAGTGCAGCGCAGTCTCGGGCGTGGCCGTGGCTGGTTCTGGTGGCGGGCGGAGAGCGCCGGGCGCGCGAATTTATGCGGTGCATTAGCGGCACGCGATTTATGACCGCTACGAAAAGTTATGGTGCTAGTGGCCCGCACCCTCGCCCCGCCCCCCGGACCCCGCTCTGCCCCGCCGGCGCGGCCCACTGCCCGGGACTGCTTTTAACGTAACATAAGTACATTTTCCACTGAGCGACTAGCCGCACGACTGTCATTTGAATAAGAGACACGGCCGCGCCGGTAAAAATGGTTTATAAAAGTAGCGAACACGGCGCAACAGTAGTACCAGCGACTTACTCTACTTTCTGTTCAGTGACACTGTAAAGGCAGCGTAAAGTAAGTTACCAAATACAAAAATTTCTTATTAAAACTTTGGTCCTAATGATTTAGCTCTTAACACAAAACATATATGTGATACAAAATGTTTTTGTTTTCGTAGAAACTAAACTTAAATAATGATTAATGAGACGTAACAAAGTACAGATGCCGACTTTATGTTGTAAACATCTTTATAACAATTGTCATTATTGGTTTTGAAAACACCGTCGAGAGTGTGAGGAACAGAATGCTACTTAGTTATAAAATGTTTAATTCCCTCGATCGATGTCTCCACTTAACAGTTTAGATTTGGACGATCATTTAAAATGCCTACGAAATAATGTGTTAATTTCGTTAGTACATGGAATTGGGCCGCCCCGCCCCCGCCGCCACCCCCTTCCCCAGCGGCCTCTTAATCAACAATTACAATTAAAAATGCACAATTTACACGAGCTGACGAATACCAGTTATCGGCTGCGATAAAAATAATTGCCTTCAATTATTTCACGAACCGACTCTGAATAATTTTAAATGAAGCGTTCGCCGACCCGAATGCGCCGCCTAATAGTCCTCGAGGTCCGCGGCCACAACGACAGCCGACTGCTAGTCGACACTACACACACGAGCAATTATTACTTTTAATTCAATTACTGCGTTTCCAAATTATTATCTGGCTTTGTAATGGTTGTACCCAATAAGTTGTATCGGCTGTAAACTTGTACGGAATTTTCGGAGATTTGCACACAGTTGCAAAAAATATCACTGATTCTGCTCTGTACGTAACAAGCCGTACCGTCCCGCCAACTACACAATCAATGAACGAAATATACAAAAAACATCTAATCGTTATAAATAAATATATTTCTCTATCTTTTCTAATAATATTAAGAACATGAAGGATGCAAATATACCCTGTTACAGTTCGTACTCTGCTAAGTGCCATTATGACAATAAACAGGTATAAAATGTTATAGTCGACGTTATGAGACTGGCTCGACCTTCGAGATGCTCCGCTAAGAGCTGGTGTCAGTGGGGCACCGCCCGCCGCCGACCTAGGCCAACGCCGTAACGCTTTTAGCCCACTCGAGAGCGTCTGACTGGCGCCACGCTCCTCGCTGTAACACAGCCAAGCCGCGCTCTTCCGTCTTTTGTCTCTGGTCTGAGACCGACGGGATAATACATGCGATTAACACCTTTATTTATTATATTATCTAACACCGGTCGTCGCCAACAATGAAATTGTGACTACGAATATAATATCAAAGCGTTTTCATATTTCAATGCTATTTATGTGTCGAAAGGTTTAATTATTTTATCTTTGTGCTATCTTATAGGTTCCGCTGTTAAGATCATAATGTTGCGCTGGTAAGAGTGCGTCTCTAGCGGCGCCGCGCGACGGCGGCGAAGCTGCATCTGGCGTATCGCGCTCGATAATCAATCAGCGTGGCGGCGGAGCAGATAGCCGCCTCCATTTGTCCGTATTACGTCGTTTGTGCGTCTGCCGGCACTTAGCGCGCGTGGGAGTGCCGGAGTGCCGGAGCGCCGGCCGCCGCGGTGCCAGCGGCCCGGCGGGCTATTTGTGCCCACTGCGCCGCCGGCATCGAGGCCTGGCATTTGTCTTACGCTGTATGCCCGTTGGCGGGTAGTGCGTGTGCTAGCCGCGGCCGCGATCCTTATGATATTTGATTCAGAACCAAAGTATTATATGTTGAGCAAACCATTTTGTTGCTCCTCTACGAAATTATATCACATTCTTCCCCGTACAACAAATATTTCACAAGTGTTCGCATTTAAATCAGGCATATGATGTTGACTCCTTTTAATATTGCGTACATACGATGAGACAATAACAAGGTCGGAGATCAAACCGAAGCTTTGAAGTAGCTACAGTTACAGTTACGTATTATTTTAAGGACATTAAGACTGGAGATGACTTGTGTTCCCAAGTGCGGTTTGTAACGGTACCTCACGAGGTTCCCACAGCGCGGCACCAAGCGGCACCACGTGGCGTCAAGTGCCGCGCAGGTGCCGGCCCCGCGCCTCTCGCAGCGCCCCCTAGCGCCGCCGGCGGCCACTTGACATCTCTCTCATGTCATAAAACGCGACGCGGCTCGCAGACAAGTGGCCGCTGCGCTCTCCGACACTGAGACTGCGCTTTCCTTTTAGTTATTAGGTATTTTTTGTGATCACAAACTACCGCCGATGCCTCCTCAAAAGCTTCCGTGATCTTACTTTTAACATTAAGTCAAACAATATTTAATAAATAACCGTATCACTACACCATAGGAAATTGCCTTAACCTTTATGCAGCAACGGTATTAGTTTAATATTGTAGGTAATATGCCTGTTGTTGTTTATCTAGATAATATTCCTCGACATTAGCTTACAGATACATGAGAAAACTATCATGCAGTACATAATTCTCAAAGTAAATACAGAGTGGGCGGGAGCGGGAGCGCACATTCTACGCTAAGTGATCAATTGTCGTTAACAACTGCTATTTGATTTTATAATTGCAGAGATATGCTCGTGGGAGATGTTCACGTCGAACAATATACAACAGTCCACCAATAATAGTATAACTTAATTATTGTGTAGCATACAGTACAGTCAATATGAATACAAGTATTATAGATAGTGTCAGTGGACGATAACTGTTACAATATTGGCACGCATGTTAAAGTCTATTTAAAGTTGGACATCGACACGTTATTAGCTGACAAAGCATTGTTTTCGTCACCGTGTTATCTTTTGTTATCGCGTTATGAGCGACGCGTCGAATTACTCGCAATAGCAAAAAATGGAGCGCGTGCGTCCTCCCGCCGACAGATGGCGCTATGAGATAAGATGGCGGCCGCCGCTCGTAAAACCCCCGACGGGCGCCAAATTCGGTTGTGTTTAATCGATTGCACCATTAGACCATCGCTACTAATGATGATTAACGTTTATTATATAGCACATCAATAGCTAGGAGTAGCTCACAGCTTTAAAGGTATATTTAAAAACAAACACTCACGAGTACTGTCGTAAATTTCATGTCGATAATTTTATGGCATTAGACTTGATAAGTTTCATAAATTGATAAACTATTTATGGACTGGAATTAAAGTTTTTTTATGATTAAAAAAACATTTAGAAAAGTTGATGTTCTTTTAATTAGCTATTTTTAAACAAAACTCAATTAAACTGTTCGCATGATAGTGGCTTACTTATTAGCATTTTAATAAGTGCTAATAAGTAAGCGGCTCACGAAATAATTTTATTTTTGGAAATCTCGAATCAATTCAACATCATTTTATTTGTGATTCTTTTTTCGCGTCTTTCGTTCACTTTGCGTTCACACTTTTTGTATTTGCGCAATGTTATGATCAATACCTATTTACGTGAACTCTCCAGAAAGGTTTCCTCTCAATGTGCGCCACACACTGGCTAAGAAGATAATCAAAGGCTAAAGAAAATATCAAACCATTAAATTAAGAGTTGTTAGCAATACTGTTCGTCTTATATATTAAGTATTTATCATTACTTGTAAAGTTTGACTTAATTTTTGAATTTAGTATTTGACAAACTTCCTTGTCAACTTGACAAATTGTAATGAAACAATAAAAGGGTAAAATTTACTATAAATGAATGAGGCATTTATATAGAAGCATGAATTATTTGTTGTCACATTCACACATCGTTATATTTCATTGTAGACAAAACGTCGGCTGCAGCAGGTGCAGAGAGAAGTTGTCTATTACTTATTGCATTTAGTTCCTGACGCTAGAACAATTTGATAGCGAAATAAACATTTATAATAAGTTAAAAAAAAGTTCTACCTTTAATGGAGTACAGTCAATGTTTATAGGAGACTTGTTTGTGATCGCGCAGCTAGTTAGTGCGGCGGAGGTGTGACCGTTAGTGGCAGCTGTTTGCGCTGTTTGCCAGCTTCATTAGACAGCGAGTTTGCACTGCACCGAAATATTGGTATACAACTTGTTGTTTACTTACGAGTATATCACTATGACAGAAGTAAGATGCAGGGAAAAATGAGAAAACACATTTTCGCGTGTTTTCCTTCCTTCCTTCTAATCCAAACAGATACCATAATTTTACGTAAAATCTAGTAAAAATTATTCTGCATAATGGATTCCATGTACTAAAGGTGTCGTTCGTTTGTTTACACAATTTAGGCTTTAAATAGAAATGTGTTTCCATATGTGAATGCCTGGTGAGTGGTGGAACTTTCGAAAGGAAGCTTTTTTTTTATAAATTCGGTAAAATAGCAAAGCGACCGCTTCCCACAGACATACGAAATTGCAGATGCGTTGTCTACCTTTAATGTACGGATGAGACAACGCACCAAAATTAATCCTTACCACGTGCCCTCCCCTCCGCTAAGTCCACCTCCTCTTCTCATCCCTTATTACCAAGACAGTGTAGGAAGGAGAAGAAGATCAAAATTAGGTCTCTGGCAAGCTGACTCATTAGATTAAGCTTGGAATTGCTTCCACTTGAGGCGCGTAGTCCTTAGTTCCTTTTGTATTCGTGGCCAATAACACGGTGCAATTACATATACCGGGATATACTAAAATGTTCCTTTTTTTATGTTTTTATTGGTCGCAGTCATCGTCTTGTACGTGTCAAGCAATTTCATATTTCATAATTATTAGAAATATTGCTCTCATTTCGATCGATCTTCTGTCAACAATTAATAATTCTGATTGTTACAATTTTAACTAGACCAAAATGGATTGTCCTGCGCGAGTCGGTCAGTAAAGGAATTAATGAATTCCTGCTAAGAATATATGTAGTTTTATTGCTGGAACATTAATTAATCGGTCGCAAGACTAAAGCAAAACTTCGAGACTAAAAATAGAGCAAAACATTAGGAGGAGTGAAGGAGGCTCGGCTCGGCTCGGCTCGGCGAGGTGCCGGCGGTGCCTCTACGTGCAGCCTGCCTGCCCGGCCACGCCCACTCGCCTCCCCGGCGCGCCCCGCCCCCCGCGGCACCCCGCACCTCGCGCCTCGCGTGGTGACAACGCCACGATGTGACGACGACGGGACAAATCAAATGCATTGTGATTTATTTCGATGTTTGATCTATAATTACCATGCCGCATAATAATATATGTCACGTGTGTATTGCAGTAATGTAGAAATTAAAACTAGCGTTAAGAGCCACCAAAGGCTCAATAATTTTAAATAAGAACGAGGAGACGCGCGCTTGTGCCCATGATTTGTCACCATAGTCCTTTGATGAAAATTACTGAAGTTTTTAGAATTATTTATCAGTGAAGTATGTAAGTTACTCTCCAAGTATTCAAAATAGCAGAAAAGTATAGAAATACTTAACTTATAAAAATGTAATGAAATAAACATAACGTAAAATCGCACCGGCACTGTTAACATATGTTCCGGTAGCTGTTATTACTATTACGTAGGTATTATTAAATATGATAGTAATCAGGGAGAGTCCTGTGCGCGCATAGCGTGGTCGCCCTACACCCGCTGTCGTGCGACGCGCGCTCGTCGGTGTGCGTGTGCGTGCGCGTGCGCGTGTGAGACGGACGGACAGGTTTGTCTCGAGGTGATGTCTCGCTATGTACTATCTGTATCTACTGCGCAGGAATGTGGAAACACACCGCTATCACTATGTCTATTTAGTGAATATCTTTCATTCAGCTCTCATGAGATCACAATTCCTGACACTGTCCGTGTAATGTTTAGGTTTGATTTTACGAGCGGCCTACGATCTACCTCTGGCCAACCTTACTTTGGAGAGATATAAAAAAGAATATGAAAGAATAATTAATAGATATACTAGTAATTATTCCTTAATTTCCTTTTTATAAATGTATAACAAAGCAAATACACAGTTGCTTTATTTTGAACTATTTTCTAAATGTCCCCTAGGTTATCATCCATTTAAAAGTAGACAGATAAAAGAAATCAATTGTTTTAAGTCTAATTTTCTTTATTTATACTACATGACTTGTAGCATAAATATTGTAGAAAATGTAAAGAAATCTGTATAACTGATGCACACAATTAAACTTACATTTTTAGAAAAGTGTTTTGATTCAAATTCAGAAAGATTTTCTTCAACTTGACTCGTCTTACCCTGGGTGCGGACCCAGGCGAATACGCAAAAGTTACTGGTGACTGCTCAAAATGGACTACATATTTCTATATATATTTAAATATTTACTTGCGACAGACATTTATGTAGAAATATACCTGACCACTCTGTGACTTTGTTCCTTATTAATGCAGACTGGATTACTTAAATTAAATGATCCAAGATCAATCCAAGATGGCCGTCACATTGAGCTGTCGACATTTTTATTCACACAAAGTAATCAATACCGAAAGTAATAAAATATTTTAAATATTTATATGTTTTAAATAGTTTTTGTCACTTTAAGTTAATGTCGTAAAGATTCGCGCATCTAAACAGGCGTCAATACATTTATTCTGATACTGAATTAATTCTATCAAATATGAAAACAAGTTTCATATTCACGAATAGATAACACGATAACACAGATTAAACGTAAACAGATACAGCATTTTCATTGACCACAACATAACACAAGTCAACTCTGACAACGACAAACACTATGATACGTCAAATTATAATATAAAGAGATAAGCTGATAATATACCGTGGAGATAACACAGTCAGT
This sequence comes from Papilio xuthus, assembly GCF_000836235.2. Taxonomy (NCBI): domain Eukaryota; kingdom Metazoa; phylum Arthropoda; class Insecta; order Lepidoptera; family Papilionidae; genus Papilio; species Papilio xuthus. The sequence goes on from NW_013533994.1 coordinate 5,755,902, forward strand.
ACTCTCTTGAAGTAAGTTTTTGCAGAACATTGCGCATGAAAACTTTAAAAAGTTAATGAATTATTTATAAAACAAACGTAAATGATAAATACAGATTAAAACAAGAATCATCAATTTAGTTTTTATATTTTTATCTGTATATGAGAATCTATTGAGATAAAACCCACAAAGATTCTAGTAGCCTTAAGAGAAAGATTAACATTGAAATGAATAGCATTCAAAACGTTTTGGAATTGAAAAAATAAACATTGTCTTGATTCATTACAAAAGAAAACAGTTCTGCAGTAATTCACCATCGGACTACTTTTTGTTACACTTCATATGCTACCGATGCTCACAAATCATAAAATCAAAGTCTATATCGATACTGAACTGCGCAACTTTGATATAAGGAATATTGTACAAACCATTTGAATCCTTTGAAGTCTCACCTAAGAGCTGTTAATAAGACAGATCGCTGCGAGTAATGGACATTCACTTTGTAATGGGAAAAAGACTCTGACGCATCGCCGCGTTGTTCAAATGCAATCTGACTTTGTATGGTACATGTAAAAAAAAGAAGTTCCTGTGACGTCACGTCCTCAATGAGCTAGTCTAAATAATTTAATGAAGAGTAAATTTACTTTAAATCAAACTTAAAATAAAAATTGAATGTTTAATTTCATAGGTACTTCTTATAAAGTTATCAATATATTCTTACTTACTTAATACTTCTTATAACTAAATATCTGTTCGCAAATAAAATTATAATGCATGCAATGCCGCATTATAATTTGAGAAATTCTGAATGAGAGAGAACAGATTATACAATTTTAACTTTATACGAGAATACATACTGTCTGTATCTAATCATTAATTGTTATATAAAAATAAAAAAGACTACCTCCTCCGTAAATCCGGCGACATGTGAGGATTTGTCCACCTCTATATTATAAGATGCAGAGAAATTTAAGTATAGCTAGAAAAGCTATTAGCGTATCGTACCGCTGCGATGTTACCACGAGTATATAAGTTTCATTACGAACAGATTAAAAGGAAAATGTTAAGTAATAAAAGTATCTATAAATAATCAAGTCGTGATGTATTTATCAAATTTAGGGTCGTCAGCGCGGCCCCAGATAGCGGCGCAGCGCGGCGCAGTGCGGCGCGGCGGCCCGGCTTGCGGCGGGATAGAGCGGTGCGCGATCAGAACACACTCTATTAGTTAGTGACGGCTCTTAAAAAGCATCAAACATTTTAAATACAATAACGCTCCATCGAAACACATAACGAGTCAATAGTTTTAATAAGAGAGTTGGATGAAGGCAATTTGGATGAAAATGAGCCTTCTCCCGCGCCCCGCCCGCGCCCTGCGCTGAGCCGGGCACTTATGGGAAGAAAGCTGTCGCGGCCGCGGCTAATTTACGACGCATCTGCATAATGCGGAGCTGCACTCGCCGCCAGGGCTGCCCGCGCCTCTCAGACCTCGACACACTATTCAAATCTTAATTTTTCTTCGCACTTAGAATCAATCTGCTAAGATGTTATAAAGAAAAAGTTATATCTTTATGTTTTACTATTTTCTGCTGAATGTCCACTTGTCTCATTTATCAAATGATACCAATCAATAGGATCCATACGATTAATTGAATCTTAATTGAAATATATACTTTATAGAATTTAATTTATTCGACTCATGATTTTTACTAACTATATCAAAATCGGATTAAATAAATGTCTCGGTTAACGGCAGCGCAGTGGCGCAGTGGCGCAGTGGCGCAGTGGCGCGGCGGCGAGGCGAGCGGTCAGCCCTGGGGGACAGTTTCCCATGCGCCGGCGCAGCGCCTTATCGCTGGCGCCTGCATTAGTGGGCGCGAGCACCCCACCCCGTACCCCCCGCTCCCCCGCCCCGGCCCCGAGCGCCTCGAGAGCCCTGGCGCCGCGGCTCTTAGCCCGCGACAACGTCTTCACTGCTTTTTTGTCAACTCTCGTGTGGAAGGTAATTAATTAGGGCGCGGTCCCTCTCTACCTCTGAAAGCCGCCGCTCTGGGAACCTACAGCTTTTACACTTTCGCGATCTCGCCCGCTATCGTAAGGCTATACTAAAATTAACATAACACTTTCCTACACTTTTCTGACGCAGCATGTTTCGAATACCCATTCATAAAGTGTAAAATTTTGACAGGGTTTCTAAAAACCCTTGAAATGTATTTTACAAACACAAAAACAAATTTATGTTTTATATATCATAAGTGTGCAAAATGACTATACTTTCTGCGATGATATTTAAACATCGGCTGTTGTGAGAAAATATATCATACTGTTATAATGTTAACATATGACGACTTGTGGTAACTAGACGCGATGCTGTCGTGTTGTCCAATGAGTCAGGAAAGGACGTATTAAAATGCAACAGGTCCAATGCTAAATGCCGTTTAATTAAACATTAATTGCTAGGCCTAATGTCCGAAACAGTGCCGACAGATTTATGAATAGCTGTAACATGCGGTGTGCGGGCGGCGGGCTGCAGGCAGCGGGTGGCGGGGGCGCAGCACAAAGAAGGCGCCGCATGTCGCGGTAAATTGGAATCCCATGTCCCCGCGCTAATGGTGGTTGCCGCCGTGGCCGCCGGCCGCCGTGGTTGCGCGCCGGACCCGCGCCTGCGCCCGCGTACATTCAAAACCGATTCACGTGGTCAAATCAAATTTAGCTTTATATTCTTTTTGAATTTGACATGATCAATAACCCGCGATTACCGTGTTACATAGATCAATAAAAAACACCGAACGTTTACAAAAAGTAAACAATTCATAAGACAATATGCTTGCACATCTTTCATATTTGTTGAAGAAATCATAAGTAAATTTTCATATAATTGTTTTGCTTTATTCAATTTAAATAATTTCTTACAACTTACAATATGTTCCATTCATTTATTAAAGTTGTTCTACTTTATGAATTAATTTAATAATTAATATAAAATTAAAAACAATTTTTTAATTTGACTCGCACGTCTTAAATATTTTTAGAAAATGAATACTTCCTTCCTTTTGATTGAATTTGTTTATAAAATAATTTTTATCAAAACAAAAATAATAATGAGAATTAAAGCAGACTTTTTTGACGAAAGTAAAGAATCAATGCAACCAGTCGGTTTTCTTACGATACCTAATTAACGCGCCTCAGCGACACAATTAGCTGCGTTAACAAAAACATAACATCGTTCATTGCTCCGTACACAAAGACATGGAACATCGGTGTCGAAACAAAACGCGCTTTAATTGACACGCGCCGTCTCAGTCGCAATAAACACGCTCATCGTAAAAACTTGAACGAGCTGCGGCTCAACGCTGATTTATTTTTAATTGTCTTCGGAAAGAACTAATGAGATCACTTGTACATCAAAATAAGTGTACGGAATTAAACGCAATAAATTACAATTATTTTTTGAAAAACATAATTAAAAAATATAAATAATAATAATTAAATAAAGCACATTTTATTATTAAACTGATTAAATTAATTAAATGAAATCCGTGTGTATTAAATTTCAACAGGCGCTTAAGTTAGTAATTTATTATTTACTTGGAAATCTATTTATACCGCTTCTGTGAGTAATAATTATACTGGTTTTGTTTACTTAAGTTATTTTTGTAAATGTACCTTTTAAATTAAAAACGTGCAGTAAAATAAAAACCCAGTTTAAAACTAAGTGGTGCTGCCGAATCAGTTCTGACGTTCGACAGGCGACAGATCATTTACAAGCACGAAAGTTAAACTTTGTCCAAGATTGCAAGAAAGGAACGAGGTAGCAACATGCATACAGAGCAGAGAAACCTCAGCCTGCACACACTGCGCCGCTGCATTATTTTAATTATTTGTAATTATTTAAAGTAAACCATTCAGTTCACGTTACTTTGGAAATAGAAAGTATCAAATAAGTACTTAGCCTTCAACACAATAATAGTGATAAAACAAAGTGAATATAAATTAGTGTTCGTGTCGCGAACGAGTTCTGATCATTGACACATTAACTAAAACAATGTTGAACATATTTATGTCAATATTCAAGGCAATGGCAAACGAATTAAATTAGTGAAAAAATTGCAGCATTTAAGGCTTATCGGATGGATGTTTGTTGTGGATGTAATAGATAGTAAGAAAAGTCGTGTTGGTAGTCATATAACTCAAGAACGACAGAACCGATTTGGGTGAAAATCGGAGGATAGCTTAAAACCAGGAGATGGACATAGGATTTTTATCCCGTGTCTTTTTTTACTTCGTGGAAGGAGTCGCCGAAAAAGTTAGTGAATGAAAAAAAAATTGAGTACAAGTGAATCCACGTGTAAATATAGTGGAATAATAAAGCAAAAAACAGTTTTAATACATATGCAGATAACAAACGAGTTTAACAAAAAATATTTCACACAAAGTTTAGGCAGCTCACAACAAAGGTGCTGCCATACAAAAAACTGTCATAGATCAGGTGTCACCGTCCACTCACAAACGTAGCATATCGAAAATCCATCGCACAAAAAGTTAAGCCGGTCAATTAAGAGGCGCCGGCGAGTGCTGATCGCTGACACCGCCGGCCGCTCGCTCGCCGCCTGAGCCGCCCGGCTGATCCCGAGCGCGGCGCCTCCGACAAATGAGACGCACCAAAAAAACGCGAGATGAGATCGATAGCAGCTCGCTTGGCTGCCGAACGACTCATTAGCGACAGGCGACAGGCGACAGGACGACCGCGACCCGCGACTTGCTACCGACACCTCCCTACATTATTGGCGTTTATCAAAGCGGAACGGCGTTAATGACCGCGGGTGCATATTACACGTAATTATCAAACAGTAGTGCGTACCTACGCGGAGTTTTAAGTTGAATGCTTAAAGTAAAATAACGGTAAAGATCTGATGTGATCATAGTGATAGACAACGTAATATCCGTTTGTTATGTAGATCGGATATTGCAACACAAACTTAATCATGTTATGAAAATTATGAGATACACATTACTCGAGATATTAACTGTTCAATAGCGGGGCGCCAAAAATAATTAGCGGAGACGAGACGCGGCCGTGACGTCGCCGAATGGCCGCACATCCTCGTCGCCGCCGGCTCGGCCGCGCCTCTTGCGTTCATAATTCAAATTATTATAACTCGATGGCGGATAGTTGCGACCAACTTCCGTTTCTCTCTCGCTCGTATCCGTCGGCGCGGGTGCGAGAGAGAGGGGGCGCACTGGATATTAATAAGAGGAACACGGCTATCCGAGTGTATTAACACATTAGGGGTCGGCTCGGCGGTACAAAGGCATTCCCGGGCCGTGTCGCGAGGGCTGCGCGGCGCTACGCGGCGGCCGACGACTCCGCCATTACGCTCGTCGGCTATGAGTTTGTTTGTCTCGAGTAAAACCATCGTTATTCATATTTATTGCCTATTATTATTTAAATGAGGATTTGATGTCCGCGTAACTGATCACCTATGTATATGTGACACGTCTCATCGCACACAATCACACAAGCGTAATGTTTGTGTCGTCTGATGCGTATACGATTACCAATCATATTGCTAACTTGTAAACATATTGTTATAAATATTTCTGTGCGGCTGTTAAAGCGAAACATCCTTATAATCAGGTGAAACCTTTGATTAGTTATATTGATATGAAAGTACAAATACACGTGTAATCGTGTGTATCCTTCGCAACGAAAAAGCGGTTTTTGGTTATCGGTGCACAATAAACATTTAAGACTCGGAAGGTTGTATATGTATGACGTTTTTATGATTAAAAGGCAATTCATTCATTTTGATTCAGCAGCGTGCCCTGTTTTTACAACTTGATATGTGCAATTGTCGTGAGTTGTATTGACAGGTAGTGTTGACGTATGCAGAGTTCTTTCTGACTGTGGTGGGGGTGCCGGGGGGGCCCGCGGCTGACCGGTGACTCTCTGCGCGGGAATTCATCAGGCTATCGATTTAATTGTTGGGGCGCGGCGGGGCTGCGGGACGGGGGCGGGGGGCGCCGGAACACGGAAAGGCTTTCGAGGCGCCGTTTGAGGTCCGCCGCCGCTCGGGCCGCAACCCTCCGATCCCCGCGCTGCACTCAGCCAATACTTTTAAAAGCGATAACTCAATACGAATAAACGTAATTAGGTACTCTATGCTATAGTATTATTTAATTTCCGTCAAGAAATAAAAGGAATTTATTGACAGAAACATACGTGAATGCTTTTTAGTTGCAACATAAACCTGCCGCGAAGCTAAGTGTCGAGTTCTTTCAACTGTTGTTTGGTTCCACCGATATGTGCATTTAGGTATTTCTTTTCTTATATTAAGTTTGTGCTCTACGCTTGGAGCGCCCTCAGCAGAAACATAATAAAAATTACAAACAACAACAATCCTCATCCTGCGCGTCATATACCTAATATTATCAAGAAAAATGAACATATTTTAGTTTTATCCCGTCTGTGAATCTGTATATAAAATAATTAACTTTATTGCTCAATAAAAGTGTTGGCGAAAATGCTCGTTTTGTGTACAATGATTCGTTTAATGAACTTGTGGTAAAATAATTTGTTTTAGTTTAAGATAACACAAAATTAAGTGGATTAAAATATTATACTCGGACTAAGAGCAAAGCTTTTAACGAGCTAAATGATTTCTGAGGATCTAACATTTGCATTACGCGACCCATACAATGACGATAAGCTGCGCATATTCTTGTAACCGAAAAAAGATTTGGAAATGTTGAGGAGCGAAGCGGTGCCGAGGTACCGAGGCGACGACGATGGGACGATTCACATTTTTATGATGCGGCTACCAAAACAATTCCATGCTAATTTACGTGTGAACGAGACCGGAGTGGTTGCGAGGTTTTCGCATGCGCCCAGCACGCCGCCCTCGTCTGCCGCTCAAATACTATACGAGCTTATTGCCATATCGAATATTTTTATTGCTCTATTCCGCAAATGTTTTAATTAAATTAGTTGTAATATCGCTTGACAATGTAATTAGATACGCAATCACAAAGTGTCATTTAATTTGTATACTAACTGCAAACAATGAGATGCATCAACATAAACAAACAAGACGTACAGAGAGGAGGTTTAACCAAGACCCGCGATGTCCCTCGCCGGCGATGCAACGTGTACTTACTGCCCATGACTACTAATTATGCAAATTTCATCGTTTATTACGTATAAAAAGGATTATAAATAAGATGACTAATAGAGTTTTTAATGTGTGAAGTAATTTATGACCACAATATAACTCTATTTATAATTTAACGGCATCGTTACTATGTTATAAATTAAATATGCAGCGGCGACCGATAACGATCTGTTCAGTAAATTATAACGAGAAGAAGTACATTTAGAATAAGTTGCGATTTCTTGAGGCGGGTCACGTCTTGAAAGATGTCGCCATTTGTCCGCTGAACCGGAAGTGCGAAAGAAATCACAACCACGGACTAAGTTAAGGTTACTAATCGATTAACTTATTAATCAATATTCAAATTCACCTTGTGTGTAAATTATGATAATATAAAGTTTGAGCAACATTATGTCGTACACCGCACACCCCATTAACTTTGTCAGCAGTGACATGGCGAGCTAGCGACTTGTTTGTGCGCATCGGAGCGAGTGGTAACACACCGTTTGCCAAACCTGTCGATGATGCGTTGTGCACGTGCCCACCGCTAGCAACATAACTTGTCAAAAATAATTATCGAATTAATTCAAAGAAATCATATCTATCATAAACAACAATATATGTTTGATAAGCGGACTTTGGTGACACGACGCGCTCCAACACAACCGACTTAGACAACACAATTCACAATTTAGATGCTAAACATTGTAATTCCATGTCATTTTAGTCAATGTGAAACGAAGAGGCGAGAGAGGAGACCGTTGTATGACTATTTGTGTCCGATTCGATTGCATCCGGTGCAAGAAACCTGCCCCAGTCCGCTCCACTTGGGAACAGCTGTTTTTTACGTCCCACATTCGGTAAAGCCACTTCATGATATGTGTGAGACATATTATTCTGTTCTGATTTTTGAATTGAAGATAATTTTGTGTTAGTTTTGGCTCAGGGCCTGATTTGAACTCATCATGTGAGTGCGACGAGAGTAATTTTATTTAAGCAATATAAGTTGAAAAGTTAAATAATTGACACATACCGGAAATAAGTAATCCAAGATATGTATAATAATTAAATCAATTATTATAGATGTATTGTGTAATTGATGAGCAATTTGTGGGCGAGACAACGTCGCGTTGTCGGAGAACACGGCGCGGGCCTAATGCCGGCCATTAGTCTCCGGCATGAGGACGATAATGCGGCGGATATGACGACAATCAATTATTAGCCGAAAACAAATCGCCGGCGCCCACGGGCCAGCGGCTAACGGCTAACGGCCAGCGACTAACGGCCAGCGGCCGGCGGGTCCGCGATGCGGCCTATTCCGTCGCTCGTGTGATCGCACCTTTATCTTTGATTAAGTGCGCTGTCAGCCGCATCGAGGGCGCCGCTCTCTCCCATACCTCGCAGCTGAAAGTTTGACGAAGTGACGTTGACAAATGAAACATTGCCTCAGTCACATATGTACATGTTGAATACATACATACATAGCGGCGAGCGAGGTGTCGGATGCGGTTTCTTTGGCAGACTGTGACGGAGATTATTTGAAAGTTGTGTAGCGTGCGGAGAGATGCGAGCTCCGTATTGCTTCAACTATAACAAAGTTTGGGCAAAACCTTCTTCTATAAAAGATAATTATGTAGACTTGGATTTATATATTTTAAAGAACATTAGCAAATTATTGGCATTACGCATTCTAAAGAGGTCACATGGTGTATGTATTTAGGTATTGTATCGTACTTCCGGACGCGGATTTAACCATTTAGATGAAAGTAATAGAATGAAAGAGATTATCTCTTCTTGTCTTAAAAATACGGTGTTAAATATGATGTTGTTAAAAGCTAATATGCATGAAGCTAAAATAATAATAAAATGCAAACATGTATCTATTAATGCTTCTAGTCATCGCTGATTTTATTAGAGAATTATTTATTTCTATCGGTTTTTGTAGAAAAATGCATGAGTGTGATATAATGTGCGAGTGGTGCGACATCTGTGAGCGATGGCGGGCGCGGGCGGCGGAGGTCGAAGCGACGTGATAACGATCGTTGTGATAAGGCGCGTGCATTCCAGCGCGATGTAATCGCTCATTTGCACTCAAATTCTTGTCAACTTCGAAAAGTGACGTGTTTATTACATACTTGATGGTCTTCTGGGTGTCAGAGAATTTAAATTTTATTGTTATGTTCTGATTTTTCATTAGTATGCGACACTGCTAATTTTATTTCTTCCATCGACAAATATATGTCGAACAGTCGAACAATCCATTTCATTAGGTTAATTAATAACTACTTATAATTATAGAGTGTGTTTTTCCAAGATTAAACAGAAAATATTTTTTTTAATTTATTTTAGCTGGATCTTAAAATATACAATACGATGTTAATAAAAGTCTACGTATATGTGTGTATATTGACTCCCGCTTCCGCGCCCGCTCCGCTCGTCAGCGTCACCTCAGCCGCTTTGCAACTCAAACAGCTTAACAACATAAAGTGACTCCATAATTATTTTTATTTGTAATTAATGTCAAATTTTTACTTTAATTTAAAACTTTTTTATTCAAATATTGGCTTCTAATGTACATTAGGGTAATTTTTATTAACTTTATTGTTTGCCAAGCGAACGTTTCCATTTCTAGTTTTATGAGAGTTATAAAAACTTAAAAGTCACGGCGAATCAAACTTGCCTCTATGTTGAGATACCGTATGATTCGCAATTTGATCAAACAGAAACTTCCATAAACAATAGGTAACATGTATTGTTAATCATCATCGCCAAGTCCCGACTCCTCTCCTGTGGGTCTCGCGCACCAGGTTTACGTCATTCCAGTATATCCGTTCTTCCGTCATCTCGATCGTCACTCCCTTCTTCATAATGTTACCAAGCAAGAAAGATCCATCCATCTCTTCCTAGCCTACAACAATTATATACAGTTTTCCTTGTTTCACATGCTTTTTTCCTCCTCTTTCTCAAAATGTATTCTTTATCGAGAATAAAAGCTGTAAATCATCACTGACGATTCCACAATGTGCGACGCTAGATGTGCCAAGGCAATCGGTTTCCGGCCACTTCATTTCATTTACATAGATGTCTTAGATTGTTATCATTTGATCAAAGTTGTCAATTCATGCAAAAAATAAAGCAATATGCATAATATATTGCGAAATATAGACACGTACAAACTTCTGGGTTCGGATACGTTTGCTGCCTCTATTCTACACCTAACTGAAACACATGCGATGTTAATATTTAGTTACTTTCTTTTAAAAATTAACGTTAGATATCTTTATAAAGTAGGCCTAATAAGTGAACTCCTTCCTTAGAAAACACATCATTCTGATGAACTGCAGTAAGATGTTACACTCGCTGTAGTGACTAAAACCACACGAGTGTTGGAATAAAATAAAATAATGAGAGGTTTGGACATTCGCTAACAAAATAGTGTGTTGTGTCGTGTATACAGGACGGTGTGACAGCGCAGCCGGCGCCGGCGCGGGCTGAGCCCTATCGCCGCTTTCGATCTCACTCGATGGAATCATTTAAAGACGTGCTTACATTAATTTGTCAGCACCAACACGCCGCCGCCGCCGCCGCCGGTCAGCCCGCTCGCCATAGCGACAGGTGCGAGCCTACCTTTATCCTCTCTCCACCTCCTTTTTATATGACCATGTCTTAACACCACTTATTATTATTAAGTGTTAACTGTTTAGAAATTTGTTTTCACTCGCATACAACAATAACGATGCAATTAAATGGTTTACTAAATTTACTCTTTGATACAGTTGTCAACAGATTTGACTCGTGAGAAGGAAAAGATTTGTGTCGCAGACAAGATTATGTTCTTTGTAAACAAACAATAAACGCAGATAAGTTGTTGGCTGCGATAATCCGCGAGAACTACAACTATCAGCGGCCACTAATTAAATATAACTATTGTAATAATGCATGTTTGTACAGATCAAAGGGAAAGGCACTTTTTAGGACGCGAACCCACAAATCTGAGGGCCATTGTCTTTGAGAATTTCATGTCTTGATTTAATAAATTCGATGATAAAATAGCTTCCGCGTTAAAGCTCCGTTTTAAAATTTAATTTAATTCGCGTCAACATAAGCGAGTCGGGCTGTAGCTGCAGCTCGCCGCCGCGCCGCGCCGGAGCGCTGGCACCCGGCCGGGTTGCACAACCTCGTTCTCGTAACAAAACACCTCTCACGCAATACCTCAAATTATAAATTATAATAGTCTAATGACCTTTCTAAATATATATATTTATATTTTAAAATAGCGAATGTAATTCAGTTTACAGTCAACGTAGTTAGGATCGACTGACATTGTTTCTAAAGCGACATTTATAAAATAAAGCCTTTATATGTTAGGTAATAACTTATTTGTATTAAACTGTTCTAAATGTTAACTATAAAAGAATAAAATAGTAATATTTTACTAAGTAAAAGAGAATACAAAATAAGTAAGGAATATTTGAATGTGTTACGATATGTTATTTCATCTCATCTCCATTATCTATTATCAAGAAAAAGGAAATATCAACAAGTATTTTTTGCATAACAAAAAACATATGAATTATATGTGAATGTGACACGTCGCACCACATTTATACTACGATTCAGATAAAAGCATTTTATTGTAATACATTTTTAAAAGCTGCTAATCTTAAAATAAATATGCGTCGAATTAAATGTTCTAAAAGTACTGCATTACCTCTCACAAAGTAGCGGCAGGGAGCGGACTGTCCGCTCTTGAAACCACAATGTAGACGTAGCCTTAAATTAATTATCGCTTTAATTGTGTTTTTATTTTAATAGCGATGGAAGCGTTTGAGCGGCGTTTAGCATACGAACAAGAAGGAACTGAGCATCGCAACGCGGAGATACTCTGAGCCACTCACACTTTGTGCTCTCAGTCCGCGATAAATGTTTGTCTGTATTGCTGCTGGTTTCATTATAATTATTGATATAGTTACGTTACTAAATTAATTCTAACAATACTTTATTGTCTCGAGCTGTTCAATATTCAGAGATATCAGACAACTAAATCGTATTTAATTGTTAACTTTACAAATGTAGTGATAGATATTCTTTCTTAGTATTAAATAGAAAAACAAATAAAAAATGCAAGAACCGGTGCTCTACATTAAATATTCATGACTTTTAAATGACAAAATCAAATAATATTAAATAGTCTCAAGGAAAGTCACACGTAACAGTTGTGGACACCGTGGCGGCTGCACTAAGTCTACACTTAGTGTTCCCTTGGTGATCACTAAATGACTCTGAACATTATACGTGAATTAGAACAAGGTTGATTATAATAAATCTTACTTTCCCCAACATGTATTATCGTCGAATGCGGGTTACAAACATTGCGTACATCTACCCCTATATTAATTGTTACTCACGGATAAAACGAACGTAATGACTTTTGGGCGCAATAACTCACAAAGCGCTATATGGTGGCCGTCTTGTGCCCTGTGACAAGTGTGCGTTGCGCCTTGACTCGTCATTCGTTTGTTGTCATGAACAGTACAAAAGATTTCAACGCGCATCACTTTAAGCTGTTACGACCACACGACGATTTCCTATAATGTATTTATCTTTCAACCTGTTTACTGGATTATGAATAAATTGATACTTGCATATGTTAATAAGATAATAAAGAATAATTTATGTTGTTTTTTTATACGTACAAAATAAATCGTGAGACTATTAAAAATATATATTTTATATTCTACTCTGATATTGTAGGACAGAGCCAGCACCTACCGACGGCGGCGGTGACGGCGGCGGGGCGATTACAAACCTTTGCATTGTTATGTTAATTTCCTCTCTTAATCAATTCTTTTCTCAATGTCATCACTGACCAGTCAGATGCGACATGTCGTCTGATACCTTTTTGTGCTTTGTGCAAATTTTTCAAAACCAAATACATATAACAACAAGTATATAATTTGTTCCATATGTTTTAGGATACTTGTAAGTAATAAGTGAAGATATTCATTCAATCTCTGTACTTTAACAAAATTTTGCAGTCGTCGAAATAAATTCAGCTATAAAGTTATTACTGTCGACTTAATTAAAATAAATGGTCCGCAATGAATAATGCATGCCGCGCCACATCTAGCGAAAGGTCAAAGAATTGTAACTCTACTGCAGAGAGCGCACACTTCTATGATGTATACGACGAGTCACGTGAGAAGCGATGGTTCAGATGGTTGCCAACGAGAATATTACGTGGTCAAAGTCTTAGTCTAGAGTTTGAAACATTGTGACTAAATGTCATGAAGGAAAAAAAATACTGAGGGAATCTTGTTAATGAGTACGATAAATGTTATTTCTTCGAATGTAACTTCCGGTTAAGGCAGTTGTTTTAATACTTCCGGTACTTGGAACCTTTTTGTGACTATTTTTTTTGTTAAACTTTATCCTAAATAGACTATTGAACCATTCATTACAAAAACCTGAAAATAACTTTTTAAATTTTTAATCAGTGACTAATTACATCGCAATCTTTTACACGCGATGACGTTATCTATGACGTCACTTGTCGTAAAATCACATTCCTCTGACACATAAATAACGTTTTGTTTGCAAAAAAACAAAACACGAGTAATACGTCACATCGTATTTTGTTTAAGTTAAGAAGCTGTCTCGCTCACACTCAAGCTACTAGAGGTAGAAGGCTAATACTAACAGAAAAAAATTGCTTACAAATACAAATACACAATGACACAGTTTGGTCGATATTGTGAAGTGAAGTTTTACGTGATACAAAGCTACGTCTAATATACATTGTATTATAATATGTTTTACTTTTACAGCGCTGTTGCACTGGACGTTGTGCTTCAACTATTATATTTTTCCACTGTATTATTGTAAGTTAAAAACTGGTCGATATATCACAATGACTCCGGCGTGGCTTTTAGTGAATATTACATCAGCTGAGGTCCAGACTATGTTAGGAATTTAAATAAGGTGAAAGATAGAAAGAATATAAATAAAATAAGGTTACCAAAAACCAATTCGAATTAATTAGATATTTTTATTATAATATAATATTATAATTTTTTTAGAAACATAAGTAGATACTGACTATTATAGTAGATAATTTTGTTGGTTTATAAAATTGTGAAATAACAAAGATACATTTGTGTCGTCAATATCAATAAACAAGTCGGCTCACTCAGAGTGGCGCTACAGTGTCGCCTCTCAAATAAAAAAGGCAACAAAACGCACGCACGGACGGCGCTTTGAAGACGATAAAGTATGGTAGAGGTGTTCAGGTGGTGCGGTGGAGGAGGGGGGGGGGGTATGTTCATCTCATCTAAGTGTAGTGTCATGTATCGACATCCATCAATATGCACAAACGACGTGTGCCGGCAGTACCGACTGATGCTGGTGGTCAGCGATATGCTCCTAACAACACGTCTCATCATCTTATTTCTATTTACTTCTGCAACAAGCATGTGACTGTTTCCGTGGACGCGGAAGTTTTGTCAATAATAAATAACATACTTACTGATATTATGAACGAATAAATGATGTTTTTTTACTTAATACTTTTGTGCGTATAAAATTGCGCGAGCATCAAACTGAATTTAATGTATTATGAAACGTATTTCATGCATTTATGCAAATAATTCTTAATGGATACATCTCAAAAACTTTAAATCTTATTAAATATAATAACCGTTCTATTAAATTTAATAAACCTCTTTGTACAAAAGTTGTGTAAAAGCACGCAAATAATGATTCTACTTTATGAATACATGGTGACGCACAGACAGATGACACTGCCGGATACGTTTCCCTCGAGCTCGGCTCTCACTAATGACAACATCCATCACTTTGGCAAATTTCTTTAGTAAAAAAACGATGGCCAATAAAACGGACACGACAGATAATGCGAGGATAAATAACGGGGTGGCTTTTAGGGTCCATAGAACGGAATGCCATTAGGGCGGGGGCGAGGGCGGGAGCGAGCGGCACGCGCCGGCGGTTGCGCAATCCTTGCCGCACGCAAAAAGTGATGCATTGTCCCAACACGGCTATTGAGCCGTGACAGGGATCGACTAATTGTCCGACGGAGAGGGACGGTGTGACGCGAGGGGCGCGCGAGCGAGCGGGACGCCAACCACTCAGTAATCCCGCTATAAATAACCCGGCTCCTAATGCGCAGGCGCCACGCTTTTTTTTAGTCGAGGGCCCGACCCGACTCGATACTTGGCTTAATGGAAGACAACGATACGGCGCACAATGGGGACATTTCGTCCACACTGTTAAAAGCTTAATCCATTTGAAAATAAAACAATATAAGTTGCACAATTAGGGAATGGTCAACGTTTTTTTGCAATGGTATTACTTATGCGTCTGCACTGGTATGGGTTCGATGACGTCACACTAGATCACTACTATTAAATTTACACAACTAAATCTTCCAGGTAAATAATAGTCTAGATTATTCTATAGTAGTGAATACAATGTTATAAATAGTCCCGTTGACTTTGTTATGTACATAAAGAAACATATAGTTTCTATTTAAACAATACAGTTATTATAATAACAGTATTGTATTGTAGTATATTTGTGAGTGAGGGTGTAAACAATATTTATCCGTGTATGAGTTCAGACGAACGCAGAATTGTGACAAAGTATCTGATGCATTGTTTTCTAAATGAGTACAGATTTGCTCTAAGCCCTCGCAATAAATTCGACGCCGTGCAATTGCATTAGCTGAAAACTGTAATTGTAGAATACAATGGTTAAGTTACTTACCCTATTTTATTTTTGAAACGCGATCGAATATCACTATGCAAGTAGTTATTATTTAAAAGGTTTCAATATAAAGTCGCGTCTCTAAGAGCCGGCGCCCGCTCGCAGCGGCCGACTCCCGCACCGATTGCGAACTGTCTCCACCACGACTGTAACTACTTACAGTGTTCCACGATCAGTTCACGGCACGCCGTGCACCTCACTTCTCGTATTATATTTTAGCCTTCAAATATTATAATACAGCTATGGAGACGATGCGACGGCTGTTATCTCCGACGACCGTTCGGTGCAATTTATTGTGTCATTTAGTGTCAACTCGAGCTCCGACGTCCGTTGGGAAAAAGCGATCGCGTAAAGACGATGATTGAAGGGAGCTCGATGACACAATCAAACTGATTCTCTTGTGAGGTGCGAGGGCGCGGGGGCGAGGTGCGGGCGGGCTGTTGCTAATACTTCCTTTAAGTAACATCTTTCGGTACAAATTCATATTTAAATTTGCTGTGGGAACTTATCTGACGCGTGAATGAGGCACTAATTTGCGATTTTATTTGAATGGAAGCTGCGGATATTTCTGTTATCGTGCCTTTTCGCGTTTCATTCATTACAATAAAGATAAGTTTATTGACGGCGATACGTTACGGTTATGGTCTATTCTCACTCAGGCGGCCGATGCGATCGATAACGAAATTTGGCCTTCAAACATGTACCAGTAATAATGTTAAGTTATTATCAATTTAGGACAATTTTATGCAACTTTATATAATGATACGTTTAACATTATATACACAATGAGACACAAAAGTTAACTTCGTTGTTCACATATCTCATTTCTGAAGTTATTATAGAAGATACAACTAGTCCGACTTCACAACTATTTAGTTACATCTATTTAGGGTAGGAGTCGCGCCCTCCTCCCCTCAATGTTTATATCCTGCGTACTGAGACAACTACACATGTACTCATCTGACCCGTCTCTCTGATATATGATCTTAGGAGGCAACTAATTTACTTCGTTAACTCAACTAAAATCAAATACATTGTAAGCAAAGTCTTGAAGTAGCTGCCAGTTTAACTTCTATTGTTTCTAATGATAACAATCAGGGTTTGCAGGACGTCGGGTAACGGGGTGGCAGGGGGCAGGGGGTGTGACGTGTGACGTCACACAGTGCCACACAATGCGCTGGCGCCGGCCACAGGTACACGATGTCTATTCCCTGACTGTTCTCTGTACACACATTGTACCTGTCTTACACTCTAACACATTTCTGCGAAATTACGAGCGTTTTAGTATACGAATGGTTGTAACACGAATTGTAAATACACCGAAACTATGAAGAAACCAATAACACAGAATTTGTATTTCTGTAAAAATTTAACTTTAACATTTCTCATAAATTGAGATACAGTTCCTAAGATTTAATTAGTTAGGGCTTAACAGTTAATAACTCATAATAAATAAGTCACCCTTAACTTAGGGTAGGCTCCGAGCCCCTCGGTGGGGACGTATAGTGAGCTGATGATGAATAAATAAGTCAATAGAGATATTATAATCTGTTCATTTTGATAATATTATATTTTTTTTGAGTGGAGATTTGAGCATAAGATACAGATTCAAATGTTGTTGTGGCTGCAACAAACATAACATACATATGTCGTTATGTACTCATCAAGAGTCACACGGCTTTGTGCAGAGCGGCAGTGGCTCAGCTCTCCGCCGTCAGCTCGTAAATCAACAACACAGGTTCTATTCCACGCGCGTTTGCATTTTAAAAGTTTTATTACATTTCGGTGTTAATTTAATCTTCTCTTTACATTTGATGGCTTTTTAAATACTCTGCCTCTAATTATATATGCGAATGGAGTATTACATGCCGGGGTCAACGACCGCTACGTGTATACTGTGTACGCTCGTTATAATCAAGCGTAGTCTTACACTGCCGATATCCTCGCATTAAACATGGTAATGTGTAATACTTCTATTTCTCATTATAATAATTGAGCATTATAATATATAGTAGCTATGGAAACTCACGCTAACATTACGCTACATAATGTTATTATAGTTTTTCACAATTTTATACGAAGCCGAGGCGCTAATAATTGTTGAGACAAAGTTTCCTCGCCGAGTTGTTCTCTTTGATAGCAATTATATAAAAACTCATGAAGGAGTTTTCAAACAGTTTGCACATGTACGAGTAGTACACGGATTGTGACGTAGATGTATGTTTGTCATTTATTGAGGTGATTTGTAAATCAGCTGACTTTGTTGGCAATATATTCGGGAATACTTTGATACATGCGCTTTGCTTTCTTCTACATAGAAGTCCTATATGTAATGTTACATTTTTTTATTATTTTGGTTTACAATTACATAATAAATTAAAAACTAAAGCGACTGATAATTAATTTCTTTTAAGGTTTTTATTATTAAGATATTGCACTGTGTCGTGTAGTTTCTTAATAACTTAAAATAATCACAGATTATTGAGGTTACAAGAAATTGTACAAAAAGATTGCAAGAATTGTAAAGTGGAATGTTAATTATTTCTTTGTGTTAAAGCTTTGTATTTCTACAAATACAAATTTGGTATAATCCTCACGGAATTATATTTAAAACAGAACATTTCAAATGAACTTTGTACTTGTTATTATGGAAGATTAACTTTGGATTTAACGTCAGTTTGTTCGTTTGTCAGTGTATAGCGGAATGTTAATTTAAGTATCACATCAGAAGCGTCAGATACCACTAATTAATGAAGTATCGAAAATTTTAATTTCGGGGTTTGTAAACTACATTTACCACAAAAGAAATTAATATACAGAAAAAAAAGAAAATCGATTACATTATAAACACAACTGATCTTCGACTTTTTTGATCTTAAACTTTGACTTTATATTATATTATAATAACTTATGTTTTTTGACTGTATGTTTTGTGGATAGATAGATTTAGATCAATTAGGTATTATAAATATATAAAGATATTCGTTATTATAAAATTATACAAATTTTATGTATATCAAAATTATTTCATGGTTGCTTCGCTTGCGGATGTTGCTTCTATCCTCTAGTCTGTAGGCCAAAGCCTTGTCTTACAAATGGTTAACCTTCGCTGAATTAAACATCATGTTTAAATATCAATTGGCTCATTATTTATTAAGTCAACTTTAGATACTAACTGTTAGCTTTTTGTGATAAAACGTCATATAAACATTTGATTTTATTTAACATCAACATATACGAAAAATCTTAACTTACCTGATCATCACATCTGTATCATTTTAGGACTTGTTTTTCTTGCATTTACAATAAGCTCGCACGATTCGCGCTTAAACAACTAATACCAAATCCTATATAAATGCGTGTTGCGCAACGTTTAACAATATCGACCGAGGAAGCTTATAGAGCACAATAGAAAATAACACACGAAAACTTACAGAAATTCCTTCCTCGTTGTGATGAGATGAAACAGATATGAAACTGACACTATGTGATGTAGATACGTTATGTATATGTTTGGGACACTGGGGCACAGCACTCTGTCACGACAGTCCGGCGCACGTGTGCACAGTGCGGAGCGCGCGGGCCGACTGGCGGGATGGGCGGCGCTGGGCGGAGCCGCGGCGACGCTGGGCGGGGCGCGTGGCGCCTCGCGACCTCCCCGCACCTTAATTAAAGGTGAGAAGTGCGCGGGGCTGAGTGAGAGCCGCGCCCCCGCCCCCGCCCCCGCACCCCTCATACTTACACTTCATCACTGTACCATCACTTACTATAAGTTGTATAAGAGGCTGTATGCAGCAGCCGCTCGCCGCACTCATTAATGCGCTGCATAATCAGTCGATTACATATCCCCAAATTTAGATATACATTTAAACATCATTATTGATATTTTATTTCATATGTATTGAAAATTTCATTTCAGGTTTTACGTTGTTTTCAACTCTTCCAATAGAGATTTACCCACTCTACCTACTTTTGATTAGATTTCAGTTTTGGTGGTTTAAAGAAAGCTCGAGATGGTATCTTATCAAACAATTATAAATTTAAATCAAACTTCTCTTTAATATGAATATTTCAATATGTTGCAATGTTTACATCAAACAACGCAGAGGCTGTGTCGGGAGATGCGATGCGACATCAAGTGATCTCCAGTCTCCAGGATACGTTTTATATTTTGCCGATATTTATTAACAACTAATTGATTGAAATTTTATATAAAAACATTTTATTTAAACGATAAGATGAGAATGAAAATGTTATATTCTTTAAAGGCTTCAATTAAGAAATGTTTCTAATTCGTATTTGAAATATTCTGATAACAAATCTATTTAATAATAAATTTATTATTTCTGACTTAATAGACACAATGATTGTACTGCAACTTAATATTGACGTTTAAAAAAACTATTTTGTTAATATTTTTACATTACAAAAAATTTTTTAAAGAAAAATATTGACAAAACATCGTCTTAATTCAAAGATGAAAGTATTATAGTCATTCAACAAAAATTAGAAGTAATAACTTCATTCAAGTGAAATTATATTCAGAAGTTGAGAAAACTTACAAAATATTCAAGTACAAAAGTTGAATGATAAAAAATGTTTTATTATGATATCAATTGCTCAAAATGACACGATTATCTAAATTGTAGGAAGCAGCAGAGGATCATAAAATAATACGAGCCGCGGCGCGGACCCTGACCCTCGTAAAATGGACCAGTAAATATGTTTTATAAATATATTAATATGTATATTTTATGATGCTGCAACATACGCATTTATATTTCTGTCTGCTGCAGAACCCGAGTCTGATACTTGTTTATTTTATTCATTTGTTAAACAATGAGATATTGAAAGCAATAATTAATCTAGGATAGTATTATAGAAATTTTAAATGAATGGCATTTAAAAATCTGTTATTATTAATTTAACGACTATTTGGTAAATCTCAAGAGCTGGAAGCTCGCGGCACAAGCGGCCTCTGCCGCAAGGATTCCGATTACGTCCTTTTATACATAATTATATACATATAATACATATAAATACAAATATAACTTTATAGACATTATTGTATCCATGAGCAAATAAGAATCCACGAAAAAAAAAAACTAAAATTTACTTTCTTGACCAGTAATTTTTATTGCCAATAAATTTGAATTACTCCAAAGTTTAAGCGAAACTGATAAAATTTCAATCAATTAGCGAAAAGTACAGGTACTATTATTACTTAAGTAATTTTTAGATTGTAAAAAATATTTTTCATTTTTTTTGTGGATTAAAGTTATGAATGTAGAAAATACTAATCCATTAAAGTTATGTCACATTTACTTAAATATGTATTTCAACATAATCAAATATATATAAATATCTTGACATTAAGTAGTACATATTATAATTTATATAAAACAACAATTTAGAAATGATAAAATCATATCAAAACACAATCATTGAAGATAAAAAATTCTTAGTCATTGCATTACTTTATATCAGAAATCCAAAAAAATATATTTTCTCTAACTTTACCTAAATTAATGCTTTCTCAATGTTAATTAAAATAACTAGAAGAAGTAAATGTTTTCCCACACTTTTAAAAGGATTTGTCTTTCAAGAGGCTTAAGGCAATGTTCCAGAAAACAGTATTAAGAAATATGTTCATACAAAGATAAGTATGCAGTGCGAGCGAGCCGAGCACAATGCAATTCTGTGAAGGTAATTAGTGTGGTTGTGTGTGACGTCACTGCAGCCCTGCCTGCCCACTGCCCACTGCACACTGCCCACTGTCCACTGCACACTGCCCAGCGCTGGGCTCCCACGCCCCGAGGAATGCGGCGCAATCACCAACGCTGATAACATTTTTATAGAATCAAATTAATTTGAAAGTCGCCCAAACGGCTCAGTAATGTAAAAAACAATATTATACATAAAAAAACGTAAAAGTCATCTATTAAGTTAGGCTGCGATGTTAACAAGAATGTTCACTTTTTACTTGTTCAGTGTTTCTTAATAAGCTATAGTATTAATACTTGTACTGTGTACCTTTTTGTTTTATTTAAGTTATTGATAACAGCTTGTCAGTGTGGTGTTGTTAATTCATTTGCATTTCTATATAAAACAAAAATAAATGTTTGAGCAACATCCTCCTCCGACCATCCGACTAAAACCGTGATTTCATAACTATTGTAATTTAACGGAAAATATTACAATAGAATGTCCAATATTTGTGTGATCATCAAAAAAAACATCACGAGATCGCAGAATAAATTACTAACATTAGCGAGGTAATGCGTTTTGTGTAAAAGTGGATTAAAGACATTTTGTTTGTTTAACTTCCACCAATTCTGATAATTAGCTCGGTGAAAAGAGGATTGCAATTCTTTTCAAGTTACTCTGCTTTACTAATTCCTTCCGATATGTATGTTAATACTTGAACATTGCACATCCAATGTTGTAAGCAATAAGCTGTTGATCCATCTATCGATCTTTAGAAAAATAAACTGATTAAGTTATTATATGAATGTCAAACTTCGAACTTGATAACGATAACGTAATGAATAAATATATCTATAATAAATGAAAAGAAATGAATGCGGTCAGCGCAGCTCACAGCAAAACGACTTCACAAATTGTGTGCGTGTCTCACACCCCTGTCATTTCCCTGCTTTCACATTTACCTTGTCAGCAGTGAGAGAGCGGGACAGTAGTATCACGAGCGCTCGGTCGGTGCGAGCAGGACAGCCCGACCACGTTTTGACGTTGACAAATGATAGCGAAGGCTTGATGTGGAGGGATTTCGTGCGGTTGTGGAAAATACGGCGCGGGTACTGAAACTTTTGGAAAGATTTATGTTAGAGGTGCAGTTATAAAGGTACTAGGTACATAATTTCAAAAGGAATGTTTTTTAGTTTACCTAAAATTTAGTGAACACATGTCTAAATAATCAAATTGTATTTCAGAAGATGTTTATACGTATAGTTCAATAAAAATCACGAATATAACTAAAGGTGCAAGTCGACACGATCTGATAGTACACACTACTTACTGGCAGAATAGGATTTTGATCTGAAAGTTATCATTGTTAACTTGACACTGAATCACTTGCTAAGTAGTCGAGCAAAAACAGCTGAGAAACTAAACTATACAATTAATAAAATTGGACTGTCTGTATGAAACATCTAAAAAAATCATTTTTTTCAAAATATTTGTTTGTCTGTATATCTGCAAATCTGATTTTGTTCCGGGTAATCTCTGAACTACGGCTGAACTGATTTTACTAGAAGGTAACTTGCGTATGTGGAGTAACATACGTTTCTTTTTATTCTGCATAGACGATGTCGCGGCTTGACTTTAATATCATGGTTCTGTTTACAGAAGCTAAAGGAAGAAACTGAAACAGGTAGACACGCGGTTAACTCAAAACAAATAAATACTTATACTGTTACATTGTTTTTTCTAAACGTAAGTTCACTTAACAATAACAAAAAAATTGCAAAAGTAGGACATTAAGATAACTATTTAACTTTCTACATTTTTTGTCGGCTATCGTTTTCAAGTGGCTGTAAACATTTAGCTAACCGTTCACATTGTGAGAGTAGACGGGAGAGGTTTTGTCAACAATAGAGTTTAGTATCGATGTCTTAACCCGTATTATTGTCGGAATGAGGACTTTGTCTCCATTATGTGCTGACCAGGGAACTGCAGGTGGAGACTTTGAATAACTGTACCACGTAACAAAGTCAAACCGAAATTAATTAAACAGAGCAACGTCAAATTCCTCTGAAGGCAGCCATTACGACATTTGACTTTTTTATTTATTTTGTGAAATAAAGTAAGCAAATATTACATAGTTTTTCAAAGCAATGTTCTACAGAAATATTTTGGAGTTTATGAGTTTTAGCGTAATCACTAATTTGTCTAGATTAAAGGGTTTGCATTGCAACACAGGCTAGACGAGAGAGTTACGGCGACGACAGACGGCGGCGATGGCGGTCATTTCGGATTCACTAAAACAGAACAATGACCTCTCGCGATAATGAGCTTAGCGATTACCCCGACATTGTTGTGACGACAGACACAGCGCAGCTCACCAACGCTCGCACGGGGATTACTGCCTTCCGCGAAGTGCTCAACTTACCCCAACACAAATGCTAACCAATACGGGGAAAACTTTAAATATGTTACTACTTATCTATACAGGTCTTACTTATGTTAAAGTTTAAGACGAATTGTTAAAGTTCAAACAGTTTTCTGTTACTTTGCTATAAAGTTACATGAACAATACAATAAATGAGTAATATATTTATTGAAATTCGGCATTCGTTTAAAAGTTGTCCTGCTGCTGTCTCTGTCTCCTTGATGTGCTCCTGGTGTACTCGTGCAGAACAAAACACGTTTGAAACAATAACATTTTTATTATAATTAAACATTTAAGTATTTATAGTTGTTGTAATTAATGAGCAAAATTCATGAAACGGAACGTCGATGTTAAAGACGTGCGTAAGAAAACATTAAATGCAAGTTTTAGTTTTCTGCGAGTGTTTTAGATGTTTAAAGTACAGATACAATCTTACTTCTTACTAATATATTATAAATGCGAATGTTTAGATGGATGGATGAATATTTGAAAGTATCTCTAGAACGGCAGAACGGATCTCCTTAAAATTTGGAATAGATGGAATACATATACATAGTCTGAAAGAACACATAGGCACTCTGCGCGGATGGAGTCGCGGACATTAGCTAGTATCTAACGGTTAAAAGTACATAGAAAATGTATTAGCACAATCTCATAAGATCATCAATTTAGTTAGCTATGAATATGTTTAAAGAAGCAATGATGGATTCAGTTGTCACGCCTCGTTAGCGCTTAATCGAGTTTTCTAAAAAAAATGTATGATTATGTTTGTACGATGTCTAACGCTATAATGTATTCGTTTTGTTGCGAATAATGGATTTGCAGATAGGCATATGTTTATGTGTTCGTGGTGGGCGGTCTCGTCGCGCGAACAAATGTGTCTCTCTACCATGGAGTGAGGCAGCTGGAGAGTACCAGGCCAGCATAGCTCCTAAGCTATTTAAGTCTCAAAATATTTGCGAGAAAGTTATTTCGTTAAGAAATATGTTTCCATTAAGTTTTCACCAAATTTTAGAATGGTGTAATTTATCATTTTATGGATGTGTACGTTATGGTAGTTTTTAGTCTTGTAAAATATTTTAAACAATTATTCATTTTGTTTTTCGCATGTTATGTAATTTATTATACTGTAGGTATACAATTACAAAAAGCACTTAAAATAGTGTGTAGTCTTGTAGTAGTGCCGCATATGAGAGGAAGTTGATATTTTACTGCTAAGAAGACCTCCGAAGATTTAATACACTTGTACACGGAGATAGTGTTCTTATTAAACATTTATAAGTAACTACTTAATATTTGATTTGCAACTTTCTTTTATTTAGTGAGTCCTTAGACTGCGGCCGCTCTTCATAAGTAAGTGGTAGCCGAGATGCATTATTAAAAGAAAAATCTATAAGTCCTAACTTCTTATCTGCTGAACACAATTGATTAAAGCTGCAACGTCGAAAAATGAAATTTAAATTTAATTCGCCGAGTTGAGACCACAAGGCACAGAAATAATAAAAACCTATTATTTTTGAAAAATTGGTAGGTATTTAATGAATAAAATTATAAAAATGGTTGGTGGTGGCGCGAGCAGTTGCCCCGCCCCCTGGCGGCGGAGTGAGGCGCCCCCGGCGACCCCTCGCCGCGCCACCTGCAGCCTGATGAACCATTACTATATTTCATTCGCGTAAAACTTTAATTAAACAATCCACCCGCTATTCGTATAAAAGTCCTGCCTTTATTAAGGTAAATAATGTGACATTTGGCGGCCGAAGATTTATCACTGCATTATCCCGGCGCGCCTCGCGCTGTATTCGCTTTAAATTGCCGCTTATTTATAAGGAGGACAGAACGAACACACAACAAACAACTCAACAGTTGGTCACTAATTGATTCTAGAGTTAAGTGCTCGAGCTGACTGTAGTACCAGTTGTAGCTCAGGACCACAACTGCGGCCGCGGCCCTTTCGACCATCGCCTTCATCTAAATACACATGTCATGAATACAAAGCACTTTGTTGCTAATCTTACCTTCATTTATTATAGTTAACATCTGCACATTGACCAGCGCACTTGACAAAATATTACAGTTATTTGGTAGAGAAATAAGACGAGGTATTTAAAGTTTCAGAGATGTATATTATAGTCAGAATAGCTTTCTAGTGCTTTATTAAGGGGTATTTAGAGTTTATAAAATTAGTTACGTGACTCGTGTACGCCGATACTGACTATCAAGATACCTCCATCGTTTCTTTCTCACGTAGTACCTAATTATTTAGTGAAATTGCTACCAAGACAGGAGTTGTCAACCTGAATCTCGAGCTTGGCTACTCCTGTATTAAGATAACGTTATTCCTCAAGTACAAAAGCCCATTGATTGATGTGTTGATAAAGAAATTTGATTATTCCTACCGTATGCTTATAATGTTAGAGAGTTGCAAAAGCTAGAAGAGAGCTAAGTATGAAAAAAAATCATTATTCATGTCATATGATTGTCATTAATTCTTTCGAGAGACACGCAGGTAACCCGGCGGCGCGGGGAACGTGTAAGTAGGCAATAACGAGCGCGTCTTACACTGCGTTAATGTTGTGACGTAGGGAATTTAGTCGCGTTATCTTGTCCATCGATAAGCGTCGTGTCGCGCGCTGATAACATCAGACCTGCCGCCGCCTCCGCCGCATCTGCATAGCGCCCTCACCTCCTCACCTCCCCTTAAAACATCATAACTTTTGTATATATTATTGTTCACATTAGGTGTAAGGTTCAATAAGCAAAGTATATGAACAAAGGTATATCTATAACCCGCACTTGTCCAGCGTGGTTGACTATGGCCTAATCACCCTTAACTTAGGGTAGGCTCCGAGCCTCTCGGTGGGGACATATAGTGAGCTGATGATGATGATGATGATATCTATAAACACGCAAAAAAATCTGACAAAGTAGAAATTAAAATTTGATAAAAGTAAATGCTAAGAGGTGCTAGCTAATCCAGTGCAAGTCAACGTGACCGCATCATTGCGTCGCATCCACTATGTGAAATGGAGCAGCTTTTGCTATTAAGCTTTTCATCTAAAAAACAATGCTGGCAATATCTTTGAAGACTTTTAAGTGGTTGTGGGAAGAATTTTTTCGTAGCGCTTCTTATTTTTTGTATGTTACCTCGTAAATGTGACATTAATGGGAATTAGGGGTGTAAGGGGCGCGGGGCGAGGGGCGCGGGGTGGGCCAGGCGGCGAGGCATGTCTAGTGTCCTGCGACATCGTTGAACCACGGACTCATTACTACAAAGTGACAGAGCAATTTGCTCTTCACTACTATCATGCAAACATTAACCTTATTTCCAGAGTGATAAAGTCTATGAAAGTTGGTGTCAAGTGTGGGATCGTAAAGCTGTTAGTGGATTTATTAGTAGACTAATTAGGGTTTTTCTATACACATATAAAAGTATTCCGTTCATTGTATTCTTGTTCAAATGTTGTTACTACATATAATTAAGCGTTTTACTATTTTACAATCTTACAAACATTTTGTACTTACTTTTTGCAATATAAGTTCGTGCATTTTATTTAACTTAAGCACTACTAATAACATTAAACTTTGTTTATAGTCTGTCAGTCACATCGCAATAAACTCTAAATTGTTCTACCAATTTTCATAAGTTGCGTAACACGTTAAGAAGGTTTGGGTTTTCTTTGAATTAAATTAAATATATACCCATTTATATAAATACTTATTTAATAAATTATATTTTAAACGTACTAAGTCGATTTTTTATAACATTTTTGTTCAATTCAAGCCAGGCGTGGTTACTGACGCGTTTAGTCTGTTGTGTCTTGTATAAGCAGAATAACTATGACTTTCTTTGACTACCAATTCGACTGCTTCATAAGTCGAACCTTAATAACTTTCGACATCGAGAACTGTAGGTTTCCGAGACCAAAATTTGCGTTTAAAATGTATTGTTATTTCTGTTTCGTCAAAGATAATGACAAAGATGTCGATATGTTTTATACAGATGTTTTATTCTCAGAAACCTACGGTTCGTTTAACAGAACATGACTACTCTCGTTTGGCAACGGCGCAGTTGTTATTCGTGTGATCACAGTCTATTAGCTCATAAAATTACTGTTAACTAGGGGTAGAAGTCAGGGCGGAGGCCATGATGCATTAGCGAGGGGTCAGGCGAGAGGGGGACAGGCCAGCCTAACGTTTCCGCACCACGCGACACGCGCGCCCTCTCTCTCTCTCGCACCCTCCAATTTCGAAGTAGGAAGTTCCATTATTAAATATAATATATGGTTAATTGTGCGGCAATTGTATTGTAATGCGCCCAGGGCCCGCCCTGGTCCCGACGTAATTGTATAATTTACACTCCTGGGTTTCCCCAAAATTATTTGTGACCTTCCATGTTTGCTCAGACATACTCGTATTATAATGTATGTATTTACTTTATATATTGAAAGTTTACTTGAAAACAACAGATGTAACATGCCAACTACGGTATTTTGAAGTTGTAAATTCTATACTGAGTACTTTCGAGCTCCGACTACGCCATTCCCATGCCAGTTGCCAATGCAAAACAACAAAAACAAACATATATTCTACGTATAGATAAAGACGATGTTTGAATGACGCCGCAAAAAGTTATTGGTAAATAAACCTTATTAAAAGTTCCTGAAACAATAAACAGATACATCATACATAATCACATATGTACGAGCGTTGTTTATTGTATGTACTATCTGCTATATACTGTATACTTTATTATAATGTACTGTGTAGTTAAAAGCTTCTGTATACTGTAGGAACTTTCAAGATAACATGGTAGTTATGCGATCTGAATGTGATATGCTGCTGCCTGTGAATGCCTTCCCAAAGGTCAGCATCATTAACTGACGCTGCTGCAACTTCAAGAGATGAATATCCCTTTTTACATTCGAAGATAACCTTTAATTATAAATGAAATGCAACATACAATGTAAGAAATTGTCAACTTGCATATGTTTGCTGAACATATATGTAGCCTTCATATGTTATACAAACATTTCACTTCATAGTCATACAATGTGGACTATCGGTCACAACTTAACATCGATTCAGTAAACTCGCGAACTGTGCTGATGGCATGTTCATAACTAATATGTCATGAAAATCCTTTAAAAACAGATGATGCTATTCAAATGGTTCTCATATTATGACCCTTCCTCACAGAGATTTCTTCTCCATCGATCGACATCCTTTGGCAGGTTGTACCAGGGCGTGTGGCTACTGCCGACATGTAGCAGTGGATCTTCGCTGTGTGCACCATTCGGTCTTATTTAAGCAGGAATGTTGAGGTCTTTGAAATCTCTTTACTAACTCAAATAATAAGTACAGCTAATTATACATTAAAATATAATAAGAAACAGTAAAGCAGCAGCCAACGTACGCCAAGGACATGAGATCGCCACTGCCTGCCACATACACGCTTATATCTAGCTTTTAAAGACAAATTAAACTAGACAATAAATTATAATAACGAGCAACTAATGTATCAATATTACAGTTACATAATCGTAACATTAATTAGCAATACCTGGAGGCTGTGCAGTCGCGAGGGAAAGCTTTCTGCGCGCAGTTGTTTGTGATAAGTGCTTTATCTGCTAGAGATAACGCACACACACATAGCTACGTCACTAGTTTTTCTGTGCTCCAATAGTTTTATATTCCTTTTGATACCTTGACAATTATTGTAATCATGATTTACTACGTGCGAGTACATATCACATTAAAAAAAATAAAAATAAAACTTAGAAAGTACTTAATTTATCAAAGAACTATTTTTATGTTCGGCACAAAATTGACAATGTTCTTATACTCGTTACAAAAAAATGGAGAAAACCGTAGCATTTCCCCCTCACCTCTATATTTGACAAGTAAGTAACATAAGTGTCGATGCGGGCAGTAACTCTGCGGCCGACTACCGGCATATTATATTGCATCATCACTGTTAGTTAATTGATTTCATTGCTATTGAATACTTATCTCTCATTGTAATTGTTATAGTCGGGCGCGCAGCAGCTTTGCTGCCTGAGGTATGCACCTACTATCCACTACCTACTAGCCATAGCTATTGCTTCACGTAAGTTGTGTGCGCGCACCGCAGCGAGCAATTAAATAGCGGCCAGTGTCTGTTGTCCGCCGCGCCCGCCGCGCCCGCCGCGCCCGCCGCGCCCTCTGCCTGACGAAAGCGTATTAACTAATGTAATTATCATCATTCATGTTATCTCGCTTTTAATGATACCTGTAAGGGGGCGAGCTTGTCAGATAGTCGTGTATCACAGTCAGTGGGTCGCGTGCGCTGTTGCACTCCTCCACCGACCAACACAACACAACACAACACAACACAACAAATCATGGACTGTGTGAAATTGCACTTTAGCAATAGCTGGATAGCCCTGGCTGCTGGCTAACATTCATGCGGTGCATACGGTCTGTCATCATTAAAAATGGTTACCATTAAAGTATTATGGTTTACAGAACTAAGATTTTTTTTGTTTTCTCGGGGTATCACACGCTATCATACTTCAGTGCCTTAAATTTAAGCACTGACGGTATTTGTTTATTTTTTATTTATATATTTTCATGGTAGACTTACAGCTAGAAAGTGACAATAATAGCCACAAGATAGTT
>NW_013533994.1:5787130-5823444 GCF_000836235.2 Papilio xuthus
TGACGCTTGTCGAGCTCGCAGTCAGCCTGCTTAGTGCATAAAAAACAAATAACAAACATTTTTAACAAAAGCCTTTCCTTCTACGATATTAAATAAAATGAAATTTTACTACGCCCGGACCCCTTGTTTAAATTGTCCCTTTGTGAATATTTTAACACATCAAATCATCCGACTAGGCAACGACCGAGTGCGGCAGTAAATATGCATATGCATATGTAAATGACTGTCAATGTGTTCCATTTTCGCACTGCACTTTAGCAATAGCTGGAAAGCCCTGGCTGCTGGCTAACATTCATACGGTGCATACGGTCTGTCATCATAAAAATGGGTACCATTAAAGTATTATGGTTTACAGAATTAAACTAAGATTTTTTTTTGTTTTCTCGGGGTATCACACGCTATCATACTTCAGTGCCTTAAATTTAAGCACTAACGGTATTTGTTTATTTATTTATTTATATGTTTTCATGGTAGACTTACAGCTAGAAAGTGACAATAATAGCCACAAGATAGTTAACATATAGCTATTTACAAGTCTACACTTATAGCGTTGGCTTAATTAATTTGTCAGTCAGCAGAGGAAGTATAAATACATGGCTTTTTTTAAATATAAATATATATTCAACCAGTAAATTGGTGTCTTAAGAAATATTATAATGAAATAAATTTATGGGTCTCGATGTCGCTCGATACCGACATAGGCACTGTCTTGTGATGCCGTCGTGCCTGGTCCAGATTCCTCGGTGCAGCTAGTGGTGTGTGGGGCTGCAGCCGGCGGCGCAGCCCGAGCGATGGGGCACCCGCTCACCCGCGACACCCCGCCCTCCTCCTCCTCCCCGACGCCGATTGATATATTACATGGACACGAGTATCGACTAAATTGTCTCCTCGATAAGTGGGCGTGAGACGCGGCCCGCCGCCGCTCGCCTGCAGCCGTCCGACTACAACTCAGTTCCGAACCTGCAACGTGGAGTTAGGGTGCACATTGGCCTGTGCTCGCGGCGGCTAAGGCCCCTTCCGTCCTCGTCTCCCCGATTACGAGCTCGACGATAAGTCCAGATCTGCGGCATTGCGGCGCGCCAAGGCGCGGCGTACGCGTTCGGCGCACGGGTGGCAGTCGCGCGCAGCTGCACGGCGTTTAGGGCGTTGCAGTGTAAGCGCATGAGGAGGGTGCGCGGGGGGCGCGGCCGGGCGGCGCCGGGGGCTAATGTGCAAGCGTTGTCGCGGCGCGCGGGCTAATGCGGCCGGCGCCGGCGCCTGCCTAAAACAAAAACGTACAACATTCCTGCGTTTAGGCCTGGTCCTTTTTTATCTCTGCACAAAGACTCGCGCCGCCGCCGCTTATCGAGCGCCGTCGATTTATTAAAGCACACCATTACCGTGGCGCTACGACCGTGGCCAGCTCGGCCCGCGCTCTTACAGCCCTCCGCCCTCCGCCCTCCGGTCCCTTCTAAATCTCCAGCATAGTTAAGTTCTTATTATTTTTTAATATTTCCCTGGCCGCATTCTATAGTCTGAGGCTTGCCTTACGATCCTAGCTGACGCTCAGCCACCGCGAAGCTGACGCCGACCTCCCGCCTTCGAAACACGTCAAAAACAATTTTAAAAAATTGGAAATTGTTTATTTTTTTAATATCACAAGGTGGCAAACGAGCGAGCGGCCACCTGAATTCGCTGAAATAGCGTAGTGACCGTTGCCCATAGACATACGCAATTACATATGCGTTGTCTCCATTTAATCGACGGAGGAGAGCATGCACAGGAAGAAAATATTTTCCCTTTCCATGCATCCTCTCATCCGGAAAGTCCACTTCCACTTCCCTTCCTTTTCATATAAGTAAAGGGGGTGGGGGGAAAAAGGACTAAATTAGGCCTCCGGGACACACACTCAGACGAAACGCGGAATTGCTTCCACTTGACGCCTGTCTTCTGTGTGGTCGTGGTATTTCACCGGACCAATTCGTGCGAAAATGTTAAAGCGGGCTCTATCACTGTTAATCGTCAGTATCAGATGTACATCGTTTCCATGTTACATAATCTGCGGACATTCTCTTCTTGTTCTTCTTATGAAGTTCAATATCTTACACAGGAAATCTTCTCGATTTATAGATGTACGCACACAATATTTAATATATCAAATTTATATGAAGTGAAAATTAAAAGTTTAACGTGTGATAATGTGAATATACCTACCTGCACTTGAGACGAGCAGCTCTACCAACTTTATCTACTAGATACAGGAGTGGATAAAGTTTAGAAAGAACAATATTATGACTGTCATTGAGCCGAGTGTTTATGATGTTCACTGACAAGGGACTTAGGACATTTAGGATTTTAACTTTTCCCCTTTTTATCATGATTTATTATCATGCTTAATTTTATTTATTTTTGGTATATTTTAAAAGACATTTTTAATAACCTTAAGTTATATATTTATTTTTTAATGTATATAAGTAAAATTTAAGCTAAAATATCAAGATATACAAAACCTTATATGCGTACCCTACGTGTGTGGGATAAAGTTCTCGCTGAGATGATGATGATAAAGACTGGAGAAGTATAGCCAATTAAAAGAACTTAAAAGCTGAATGTGACATTCAGCGCATGCGCATGGCGCCGGCGACAACCGCTTTACTTAATAACTAATTATTGCACAATAACCGAGAACTTTATGAAGAAATCCTTAAAAAACAAAAACTATTAAGTACTTATATAAGAAAAGCATTAATGTAACGCAGTGAACACACGGCCTCGCCCTTTGGTACAAATTTATTATACATGAATAACTTTCCAATTGGATACAGATAATATATAAAATGCTTAAATATTTAAATATCGCGATGTGCCTGAGAATATAACGCGCCCGAAGGAAAAGCGACGCCGCCGCCAACATCAACCATCAACAACCAACCAAGATCATATTAAGTAATGTCCACTGTTTATCCTCTATTTAGTCAACTCAACTCAACTCAACTCAACTCAACCCCCGCAAAGAGGCTTCATTTTACTTAAACTCATCTTTATTGAAATTATTCATATATTTGAGAGTTAAATATTTTCGATGATTTTTATCGCGACATTATAAATTTTTGGTAAATCAATAAGACATTTATCGTCTCCCCGTGGCAGGCGCGGCGGCATTTGCCGACGGCACTCCTTAGTCAAATAATTATTCAGCCAAGACTTGAATTAATCTAATAACTTTTTAACATATTGTAGTATATTCAAGGCTAAGATTTTACTAAAAAAATATATATTCAGTTAGCAATATCCTACTGGTCAATACAAATGATCAAGAACGTCCAATCTTATTTTCCATTGCTTCCAATATCAAATGCCAGATATGAAGGCTCTAGAATAAATGAGATACACCTCAACCTTTTAGGCGTCTTGCAAAGCTTTACGGCTTAAGTTTAAATTCAACAGTCGTTCCGAATATTATCGTGATTACTTTATACATCCCAGTATCTACAAAAATGTATCAATCTTACCGATTGATTAAGTTTTCCGATTCGTATTAACATTCCACCGATGTACGCAACTTTACGCGGTACATGTACTCTTTAGGTAATTAGTCAAGCATTACCTGGAACATAATCTGGAAGAACACATAAGTTACTTATTAAGTTTATTTATACCGCGAAGACGGAGTTGCCGGAAAAGCTAGTTTGATATTGTTGAAATTGCGCATGTATTTAAGATGGACTGACCAGATCAGAACGGATGTCACCCCTTCACAGTAGCGCAAGGAAAGACAGATCAGGATGGGGTGGCGGCTGATTATAAAGCTGGTCTGATACATGATGACCACGACTAGAATGAAACGACTGTAGTGACAAAGAAGAAGAATGTTCTTTTTTTTGTGGGGCAATTCATTATTTTTTATCTAAGAACGCAAGATCACTGAACTGATTTTAAGACGAAAAAGAACTTACAAAGCAACACCACGTCAATGTAACGTCGCCGTAGTAATAGCAGCTTTGCGAGGCGTTATCGAGCCTCCCTCCGGCGAGTCAGAGACCTACCAGCGCGCCTTATTCATACTACCAACGACATCTGTTGACTAAAATAGTTTCGAACATTATAATAAAATCGAATATTAGCGCTGATAACTAACTTTGAATATATCAAGTTAGAGTTAGAGAACTAGCCGCTAGGTGCGTGCTGGTGGAGCCGCTCAGTGTCAGGGTAAAGTATGTTCAGATAATTTTTGTTAACTATTGGTGTCCGATAATTTTATAAGATGTAATGAAAGTAGCCGATGTTATAAAAAAAAGGCGGCAGCGATACGAAGATTATTTTAATAACAAATTATATGTAACATACGAATCCTTTAAGTCAAAAATATCTGCACCGATATACCGGATGCGACTAATATTTTCGGGAATGATATGAATTTCCTCAATATAATTAAAGTTAAATAAAATAAATAAGAAAATTATTTCAACACTAAATGTTATTTGAGATTACTAAATTCATTTTAATATATACCATTTACAATTTATTCGCGCATTTTGTAAATTGAACCGCCGCGCCGCCGCGCCGCCTCGTTGATACATTTACTGGTATTTCAAACCCTGTAGCGCCATCTGTTGGCATATTTAGTGAAATTTTAAGAAACTTTTTAAAGAGGATATCTTCTTATTTAAGACATTTGGTAAATTTCTAGTTTATTTCGATAATGTTTCATACATTAATTAGCCTTATTATTCCGCTTAAAATTGCAAAAACAGTCCGTTAATATACAAAGGCAATCTTCACTATTGGTTATAAGGCCCTCTAGGGATAAGTTAGTACAACAAAGAAAAAGTTATTTGAAATGATATCAATTTTCTTTTCTTAAAACTTTAGGAAAAGGAATATAAAGGCATCTAATCTTAACACATTGCAGCGGAAACGATTTTTATAATGGCGTCGATTTTTTATTTTTATAATTTATTATTCCTCTTAGGAATAACGCCATCTAGCGTTAATCTTATGTTTACTATTTATGTTCAACATTTCTAATCTAGATGTCACTACGTGTCACGTTATTTGTAAAAGATTTTGTTAAGCATTATTTTGGTAAAATGTTAGAATTGTTGTATAATTTAACACACATTTTGCGGAACTATCAAAATAATTAGAATTAGATAAATGATGATTCGACTAGATAAAAATATACACAACTAATGATTGAAACTTAAAAAAAGGAAAAATGTTGCTCTAACGATACATTTGTAATGGATTGATTATCGGTTTCTCTGTTGTCATTAAATTTATACACAGTAGTGTTTTGAAAAGATGAAGCAAAAATACTTGACGTCAAAGACTGTTCCGGTAGTCGTTATGTAATTGTGACTACATAGATATAAGAGTTTGTTTGTGTTCACAGCGCATTAGCTCTAGATTTTTCTCTACAAAGTTTAATTGTTGAGTTTCACAAACAGTCGCCGTTCGAGCGCTGAACAAACAACAGGAGCGGCGTGCGCACAACAACACCGTAACTTTCCACTACAATTTTTGTGACAAGTGTTTCGCAGCACAAAGCAACACGACATACTGCAGAGTCATATTCCTCGAGGCGATCGGAGCCGTGTCACCAGACGAGCGCACCGCAACCGCACCGCTACCGCTTTGCTGACCTACGTCAAAGCCTAGGCTTGCCTCTTTGATGTTTTACATTACTGATATCTATATTCCTCTACTATGAAAAGTCAATAAACATCATAACATCGCTCGGTGCTAATATAGCATTTCAATTCATGTAATTTTAGTTAAAAGTGTAAAAATGTGATGAAGCAATTGTTTAATTTTACCTTAACTCTGAGATAACAATTATTATATTAACTAAATCCTGGTGAGCGCGCACTCACTCACTCACTCACTCACTCACTCACTC
Source organism: Papilio xuthus (assembly GCF_000836235.2). Classification (NCBI taxonomy): domain Eukaryota; kingdom Metazoa; phylum Arthropoda; class Insecta; order Lepidoptera; family Papilionidae; genus Papilio; species Papilio xuthus. The sequence continues at coordinate 5,793,012 of NW_013533994.1, forward strand.
ACTCACTCACACATTGTCACAAACACTTATGTTTTGCTCATGTCATACATTTACACCATTTTATGGTGTTACATAAAAATGCGTAGTTACATTTTCTAAAACGTCACCGATAAAATTATCAATTATACTGCTATGTTTCATATTCTATGAAATCGTAGAAAAGATTGAAAAATGTAAAAAGAAACAAAACATTTGAGAGACACATTTTAGAGAACGCGTTTAAAGACTAATTTGTCCCATCTTTTTTTTTTTTTTTATATCATAAGGTGGCAAACGAGCGAGCGGCCACCTGAAGTCGCTCCATCTTCTATTCATTCTAGTTCTTTCGAGAAAAAGTATAATAAGTTTCGGGGTTTTCATTTTGGTGAATTTTAATTTCCTTGGTAAGTACTCGTATAATAATGAAACTCATAAGACTTTGTACAATGTATGTATTATCTTCATTTATTGTTTTAACATTAAAATTTACAACTACACATAATGTAATAAATGCATACACACACACGCACACACGCACACGTACTTACATTATATATAAGCAATCATCAAACTGCTTGTACATTTACACACCCGTATTAAAAATACTTATATAGATACAGTAAAATAAATAAAATAATAAATTCGTCATCTTAAGTTACAGCTTATTTCAATGTAGTGATGACCCTCCTCCTCTGTTTACTGCACGAACACCAACAAACCAACTTTATCTTAACGCAAATTATAAGTCGGAACAAAACTAGTAGTTACACAAGTTGTTCTAACTGCAGACCAGGAACGTGGCACGTGGTGTGACGTCACATCAGCCGACTTTATATTACATTAGGCTATTCACTACAAACATTGATCATCAAAAGAAATGGCAAAGCGAAATCGCAGACGTCACGTCATCTCTAAATGTTCACAATATTCACTTACAAAACTATTTTGAAAAGGAATTTAACAACATTATTTACAATAATATTTAAGCTACAAATAATTAAGTGTCTGTAAATATAATGTTTTTATATATTATACTATAAAAGTTTATTGTCTTACAAAATGTGCGACTAAAATGGTCAAAGAACTTGACGGCCTTCAATATCACAACTTTTTAAAAGTTAGACTTGAAGCACTTCGTGCTTATTTCATTATCAGTGAGCTTAACGCAAACCCTACGTTTAACTAATTGTTCAGATATGACTACAACACAAGTTAACTTTGTTCAATGGCAAGAAGCAGGTGTCCGGTCGCGGCGGCTGCCAGGAGTCGCGCCGCGCACACATCGCGAGCGGTGACACTTAGCTCTGCAGTTTTACTAAGTTTACTGGGAAATGCAAAGTATTTTCACAAAGGCGACCCGCGGCCGCTGCGTACTGCGGCGGGTGATAATCGCGGCTTAGGGCGGCCGGTAGTGCGAGGTGGTGCCCGCCACGCGCTCTAGCGCTGATACCCTGCAACCAGACAACCGGACCATATCACACTTGATTTCTCTTGGCCTCTCTCTAAACAACAAAACAGTTTGAATAAAGACTTTCACCAACCAGCACAATATTTCTTTTAATGTTTTCTTAATTCAGAAGACAGGCGTCAAACAAAAGTAATTCAGCGTTTCGTGTAATGAGTGTGCGAGCTGGAGCCTGATTTTACTCCCTTACCCACCGTTTTCTTATAAGAAAATGATGGAAAAGAGAAGTGAATTAAGCGGAGGGCGGGACGCAGAGGAAAGGGAAATATCCTCTCTCTGTGCATCTCCTACGTCGATCTAGGCAACGCATTTGCAATGTCTATGCGCTGCGGTCGCTTCGCTGTTTCGGTGAATTCCAGCGGCCGCTTGCTCATCTACCATCTTATAAAATATAGAAGATGTTCAGAACTTACTAACATTATGGTTAAAGTGTGCGCACGCGTCGCATGCTGCTTCAGGTTCGTGATTAACAACTACCCTACACCAATGACATGCACAAGATAAAGATCCACAAAGAACGTGCTATTCTACAACTAAAGAAGTGCTGCCAGTGTTGACAACGAGGAGCACTGACACTTGACAGAAGAGAGACGCGACCGTTAATGCAGTGCTAATACAACAGGCGGGAGGGAGGCGGAGGATGAGACCTGAAGAAGACAGATAGAGCAGACCGTGCGAGGGTTGGCGGGTTGCAGGCGCGGTACTCACGCGTCGGTCTGGTGGCGCGCGGCGGGCAGCAGCAGCAGCGGGCCCGCCGCGCACTCTACGCCCGCATACAGCGGCGGCAGCACCTTGTGCGAGTGTGCCTCCGCTGCGGACACACACACGTTAGCTATGCGACCGGCACGAGCCTCGCACGGGAGGGGTGGGCGCGGGGGTACATACCCGAAAGACCACCGCCGGGCCGCGGTACGCCGTGCCCTCCGCCCATGCTCTTCGGTTTCCGCTTGCGCGTCTGGATGCCGTCCTTCTTCATGCTGAGGGGCCGGTTGACCTGCGGACGAAAGCGCGTCACTCGCTACTCGTCCGGCGCCGGGGAAGCCGTCGTAATCTCCCCGCGCGCCCGACTATCATCCTTCAAACAACCGTATCTACTCGCGTGGAGATAATTGATAAAAGATTATTTATCTCATTATGAATATTCGTTGTGATAATTCTCTATCAGTCGGTAGCCCCGCGTTTATCTCGCGAGATTAGATGAGACCCCGTGTTTTGATTTTTTATACAGACCCAATATTTGCCGAGGAGTTCCCCGATAACTGAGCCTGCGAGCCGCACCGATTAGATACCTCGCGTGTTCTAATCGGCGCAGGGCTCGCAATCTATGCACAATCAACGCCCGCGTGAGATACCTGGCTATCTGTACACCAATTACATCGAAGCCGACGACGATGTCGACGACGCTACTCTAGCGAGTCTTGTCTTATCTCGTGATGCAACGGGTGCTGGGTAATGAGGTAATGAATGCGCTGTGGTGCAGCTTGACTCACGTTGTGCAATTTGTAGTAGAGGCCGCACGCGTTGCAGACGGGCTCGCCGTTGTTGTTGCGCCTCCACAGCGTCGTGTTCGAGGTGCGGCAGTTGGCGCAGGTCACGCCTACGCGCCTGTTGCCGTTCGTCGGCTGCAACACAATAAGCTTTATGGAGCTGACATTCGTTGGGATGGCACAAACAAAGGCGGAGAGGACAAACGGCCGGATCTTACGAGTGCCTGTTGTGGCTTCGCCTTCTGGCCCTTTAGCGGCGGCCGGTTAACGCCATTGATGCGCGTGTAGAGACCGCACGCGTTGCACAGGTAGTGGCCGGTGCCGTCGCGCCGCCACAGCGGTGTGGTGGCCGCCGCGCAGTTTACGCACTCCTTCACCTCGCCCATGCCCGCCATACCTGCATCATGTAAGTTATTATACATTTCACTTTTTTATTCTCCTAATGAAGATGAATTTAGATGCTATTTGCAGTTTTCAGTGCATCTCGAGATATTTTGGAGTACTAAGAACTTATAACTTTTCTTCGTTCAAAATCCATATATATTGTGTGTATTGTGTGTATTGATGCTAATGATGTAATGAATCTTCAATAAAGAATTTTTGTATGTGTTAATATATGCGTGTCGCCTTGCAACAGAGCAGCGTGGTGCACGTGCGCTTACCGGGGTCGAAGCCGTCGTCGATGGGCAGCAAGTTGTGCGCGGGCCAGGGCTGTGCGGGCGCCGCGTAACTCTCCACCAGCAGCCCGCCCTCGTAGCCCGAGACCGGCACGTATTCCACACCGCCCACGCCGCCCACTCCGCCCACGCCACCCACGCCGCCCTGCGCCAGGTAGTGCTCCCCGCCCACCTTGTACTGCACCGCGCTGCCGTGCGTGTACAGCGTCACCTCAAACACAGTCACGCAGATTTATACATCTGACGCGCTCACCCTCGCCTCGTTCCCTCTGCTGACACTACTCACCCCCACACCCTTGTCTACTGTTCGTTAATAACTATCCTTATTTTATAATGGTTTATTAATAATGGATACATAATAAGAATCTGTTTTAATGCTGCCGGTCAGCGAATACTTCATGAACTTTTGTTCGTGGTGCAAAATACTCATACATAATATTTCCGTGTGTGCGTGCGTACTCACTTGCTGGGAGTTGGGACTAGGCGGCGCCTCGTACACGGCCTGCGACTGCGGCACCACAGAGCCGTACACAACGTGCGCCCCGCGTGGCAGCGACGACGAGGTCAGCGTGGGATCCGCGCGGTACAGCAGCTGGCCCGGTGGCGATTCATCTCCGCGCCCGCCCGCGCCTCCCGAGCCCGCCGCACCGCCCCCCGGCGCGCCCCCGTACAGCGTCAGCAGCTCCTTGCCCCCGCCGTACGCGCCGTAAGCACCGCTCGCGGCATACTGCGGGCTCTGGCTGGCATACGCGTACCCGCCGTGCACCGACGTCACCGGCTGCAAGCTCGCGTACGTGCTCGGCCGCGGCTCGGGCTCGCCGCGCGTCTCGTACTTCACCTGTTGGTACGCGACGCCGACCGCCTGCTGGTTGCTCAACGAAGTTGTCTGAATCATCTCAAGAGCGCCGGGGGCCGGCTGGTCGCCGAGTGCCGCCGCGTACTGTCGTGCCTCCGCCGCGCTCGCCTCGCTCGATGCCACGTACGCTTGCATCTGCTCGCTTTTGTCTTTATGGATCGAGAATGCTTCGTGGGAATGGTCCTCTGGCTCGCCGTCCTGCGCCACTATAATGTGATGCGGCGCACCGTACCTCAGGGCTAGACTCCGGCCGTAGGCGGGCCTCGGAGCTCGCGCAAACTGCGCCCCGGGACGCTTGTCCGCGGGCGCGGCGGCCGGCAGCGCGCGGTATGGCTCCTGCTTAAAAGAGAGGTAGCGCGCTGTCTCCGCCTCGGCGAGCCGTAGCCGCTCCTCGTCGTAAGCATGGTGCGCGGCTCGCGCCTCGGCGTTCTCCTCCATCTTGGCCGCGTACTGCATGTGCTCTGAGTCGAGCGACGTCTCGGCTGGCTCATCCTTGACACCGTCGTCGGGCGGCAGGTCGGCGGCGTCGGCAATATGTCCGGCCGCGGTGATGGTCCGCAGGGCGCGGCGCGACGTGATGACGGAGTGCGGCTCGCCCCCTCCCCCTCCCGCAGCCCCGGCTGCCCCGTTCCCGCCACCTTCGTTGCCTGCCTGCTCACCCGCGCCTCCTCCGACGCCCGCCCCGCCGGCGCGATCCTCGCTCTTCACAAGCTGTAGAGCCTCCTCTCCGGCGGACGCATCGCCCGCGCCGCTCATCGTATTTCTTCCGTTTTCGTTGTCGCGTTGCTCCTCGCCGGCGCGTCCCAGTGACGTCGCGTTCTCCATTTTGATTCTGCGAAAAACCAATTTGTTGAATTTTTTAAACTTTTTTATTTATCGTCGGAAGGATGTAGTCGTACGGTGTCGTGCCGGAGTTGAGCAAACATAAGTTCTAGTCGGAGCGGAAGAGCGGTCGGGCAAACACGGACGAGTTCAAGAGCCGGCGCCGGCGCCGCCCCCCCCCCCCCCTCATTCCCCACACCGATGTCACCTGTGATGATGTATCACTAGATCGGTAAAACGTTGTTTTTTAAATTAAGATAATAATAACTGCAAGTTGTTTGAGTTGCGATTTGCGGGTTGCGAGTCTTGACGCTACCAAAATCTATAGAATAAAATATGGCAAAGATATAATATCACATAAACATACATAGGTACCTACTAACAGTTACAAAACTATTTATGAATTAGAGCAGCGAGTCGCTCCTCGCGGCGGAAGGACTGCGCAGGCCGTGCGCGCAGCGAGCAAACACGGCGCGGCCACGCGAACATGCACCTTTGACACATTGCTTTAAGGTTTTATTTGCCCTCAAAGTTGGAAACTAACGGGGCTCCTACGATTTTCAGCCTTAGATCGTCGAGTTAGCGCTCAAACATGTCTGCGGTGACTCGCACTACTTTATGACGCCGTGTTTGCTCAGCACACCGATCCTGCGATAACCACACCGGGCCCTACATCTTGTGATAACGTCTGTATTATTAAAAATATTTATCGTAGGCATTCTGACGCGGCAACAGCGCGACCGCAACGAGTCGTATCTGTCGGCCGCCGCGCCTAGTGGCCCGCTGCTGCGGGAACCGCCGCCGCCCGCCAGAGCCCGCCAACGTCCGCTAGAAAACACTCAAATTCCATGACGGCTCGCTACTCCGTCGTCCACTTTACACTGCTATCATTACTTCTTCTCTTTTGCTAGAGGTATTTTTTAAAAGCCTTAAAATAGCAAGTGTGTCATAATGTGGCTTCTGCGCTGTGAAACATGTTTAAATTTCATTTAGATCACAGCAACAATTGGGCAAAGCTCAATTAAAAAAGGAAGTAGCAGGTACATATACCACAGACCACAGAGCCGCCGCTGCACAAACATTCTTAATAGAGGATTTGGTTTGGCTTATTTGTGACGTGTTTGAGGACATAGGAGCACATAGGAGTTGACGATTTCTCCTTCGCCAGGTCAGAGCGCGCGTTGCGCACGACATGACTCACTGTCACTGTAGGTGTCGACTGCGCTTTGTACAGCTGTAGCTGTTGCAACACGATAGCCATTTGTTTTTGACGTCATCAGTTGAATTATACTTTTATTGTCATCACAACCAAAACACTGAATGTGCCAGAAGAGCGATGGTTGTGGAATTCCCAAGCTTATCCGTAAAAGTTAACCAACGCTTCAATTACAAAATACTCTGTATAGCTAGTTTTACAATGTTGATTGTCATTATAAAAGTTTTTTATTGATTTAACGCAAGAAAATTCAGCGGGAAAAGTATACCCGCGATAGTACGGTTAATAACTAGGATTCTACGAAAATATATAATGCACATTCAAATAGAAGGTACATCAACAAAGCTGATGCGTTGCTGTCTTTTATTAAAGGTACCGCGACATATAACATACCAGTATGATTCTATTTTAGTTTTTTTATTCGAGGCTACGACTTCGGGTTTCGGGGTAACTGTGCGCTACGGCGGCGGTCTCGGCAGTGCCTTGTTTACTTCTTAATAGCGACGGAACGATGGCGAATAATGACTTCAAGCCATCTAGTGATATTAAGTACAGTCTATTGATATTGCATCGCACTAGTTTTATTAATTGTTCATATAACAATGGCTTTACCTCTTCTTTTCATTTTTGGAGGAGGAATTGAATGACAAAAGAATTACGCAATTTATTTTAACCGCATCGGCATGTTTGTGCACACAGGGCGGGCGCATGCGCCATTGCGCCAGACTTCTATGATAAGAGGCGCGAGCATAAAAGACGCCCCACCCCCCAACCCCTTATAATTACATAAATAGATTTAATAATTATGTGTAAAGTTTGTTTGTAGCACAATGTTCAGTATTGTTAGTATTTCATTATGATTTGATTACGAGCAGTACCTACACAATAATTTTATCTGACAGCGTGTCATTTTTTACCTTTTATAAGTTATACTCGTGTACAAACTTTTGATACTATTTTAACTTAACGTTGTACAAATATTATTTATGTATGTTAAATTTCATCGAGACCCACTCAGCCGTTGTGGAGATAACTTCAAACATGTATCCATCCATTACCACCTAAACATTCGCATTTATAATGTTAGTGAGACAGTACACAAGTTGCAGTTACTTAGTTTCTACATTAAGGGAATTCTAATTTCATGGAGAGAGCCGCTGCCGCATCCTGCTGTATTACTGGCGATTCTGTTTTTTTTTATGTTGCTACAGATTGTACTGTATGTACTTCGGATGAGAGAATACTACATGTGGAAAATGACATAAAAATGAGGGCTAGACTTAGCAGGTAAATCATAAAAACGTATTTCTATGAACGAAAATTAGATGCGACCCTTTATAATTTATTATTTGGTTAGTTTCGACTTGTTGAACATATATATGGGAACGTCGGATGTAAAGTGAGTGACATCGCGAGGGTTGGGCGCAGGTCTGGCCGGGGAAGCCGCGACCCGGTGGACTCACGCCAATCACATTAGTGACACTGTACAGAGAGGCGATCCTGAGAGTACTGTAACCGAGCTTGTATTACGTGTTACCTATGTTTTGCTGCTTGCGGGTTTTTAAAGTTTATCATAAACCTTCCACAAAGCGCCCAGACATTAACACACCTATAAAATTTCTAAACGTGGTATAGCTTGTTGTCTTCCATTGTTCCAATACGTCATTGTTCATAATTCAATAATAAGAATCCATTAGCACTATTCAATAATTAGAGTAAATAGAGAAAATAGCAAAACAGAGTTGTTCTCACTAATTATAGGTAATTAGACAATGAGGGGCGCGGGCACGGCCGGGGGCCGGAGGAGGGTGGGCGGGGGCGGGGGGGCACACGTAATTCACACGTAATGATATTTAGCGTTATTTCATTACAAATACAGTTAACTATTCGAAATATGTTTACGTTTTGGTTTGGTTTGCTCGCATGCAGTCGTAGCAAACGAGTTTCGCATTGAATACAGTGCGATTCAAACGTAATAGCGGCTCGCGTTTCCACACGAAACGCTTCATCTCAGCAGTGACGTTAATAAATTAAGGGGGACGTAAAAGAATGAATGAAATCCCTGAATAACTTTCACACCAATTTTAGCTAATTGTGAAAGATTCATCGGCAAGGAAAACTGTTTTCATATTCTTGAAATAATTGTAGGCTGGTACATTCACCAGTCACCACAGCGCGAAGCTGGGGTAGGTCGTTATTATATAACATCATATGTGTCTAAAATAAATTTGCTACTATAATAAGAACCTTGTCTAACTTTCTATAACTACATATATTTAATAGTTGGTTTTGGGTTTTGTGAGCTTTTGTAAGTGAGAGGGAACAGCTTGCATTGTGGGCTTCTAATGAGACACACACGCGCACAGCTGGTTCTTCCTTATTGAGTACATTTCATACAATAGGCATTATATTGCGTATAACATTTCAATGTTTTACTTACATTATTAACTAGTAACACTTCCAGGTGAAACTGTGACAAACTCAACCTTTTCAAACTCTCAGATGAATGTCTAACTAAATACTCAAATTCACTCCGACACACAAAACGCACCGTCTTCGTCTTCGCGGGTGCCTTCAGCTTATGAAAATGTTTTTGAATGATAGCTATAAAGATGGAAGACTTTATCCAAACTCTACGGCATTCTAATTCAAACGTATCACAAATGTTTTACGGGTGGAGGTAGATCCGGACCCATGACACTATGCAGATCGCGCTGCGCCGCCAGATGTACTGAGGGGCTGTCGTAGCGGCGACGCACTACACGATAAACAGCTCCACTTATATTATTTTATAACTTCACTTCACTGTATTCACTGTTACGTCATCAATAGGGCTAAAAGTATTTTTTATGACAAATATTAATAGCAGAGCGATGTGCGCGGTTCGGCCGTGGTCACTGGCTTGTACGGCGGCGGTCGCCGAGCGTGGAGCGGCAGTGGCAGTGGCGGCTGGCGTCGGCCGGCGCGCGCGTATTGGGGACGGCGGGGCGTGCCCAAGGCGCCGCGCCCGCCGCCGCACCGCCCCCCGCCGACGCACGCCTCCTAGCCTCTTTTCCACGCTGCTCCAGTCGTCTGGTGGCTGTCCCCTGCGCCCTCTGCCTATTCCCACTGCCAACTGCCCTCTGCCCACGCTCAACTTACCGCCCGATTACCGTACGATCCGCCGCTGGCGTTATACAGCATCAGCGATGTGCTTCGGCACGAGGGTACTACTGCTTGACTTGACTTGCAGTGTGCAAACCTAAGCTCTAAAAACATGTATATTTATAAGTTGTTTAATTTAATTCTTTCTACAGATTAGTTCCGTCACTTTGCAGATTAGATTTATAATGATGCATAATAATGCAACACGTATGTACAAGGTCCCCGCTAATTGATCTAGAGCCAAATTTTATTTGTGGAAGTTTGAATTTTGTGGACAAAAACCTATACAAGGAGTGAGTGAAAATATAGTTTGATAAGACAGAATAGTTGCAGATACTTGTATGAATGTATGAAACACGAACTGTTGTTATGAAACGCTCTGTACTGCTTACAGGTTGCTTGCAGGTTTACACAGTCGCGTAATAACTTGAGATATTAAGAGATTGTAAATATATATATATATATATGATATAAGTAGTTATGTCTGTCTGTGCATACATATGTTGCGCCGCAGTTCGGAGTGACGCAATCCTCTTAGTCACACATGTTCATGTTATAGTACGAAAGTAGAACTATTTATCTATTGATTATTAAAAACAAAAAGTAGACAATATAATCATACACAAATTAGTTTTATTTCGTGGAGGTCCGCCGATGACGTCACTAAGATTTGCATGACATTTTTGTATGGTATACCTACAAGTAGTGCGTGCTGATGTCGGCTGGCGGTCGACACAATCCAGTGATTCATCTCATCTCAGACACCTCGCTAGGATACATACAATTTGCGTAGACTTTGTGCGGACACACTGTGGGACAGACTGACACGTAAACTTTGCAATTCGTACACAACGTGTCCTCTGCTGTGCTGTGTATGTGACTTAACCTAAATGAATGATAACATGGGAACATTAAGTGTACGTGTACATGTATGTATGTATGTATGTATGTATGTATGTAGGTAGGTATAGGTATATACTTGTATATATAGATGTTACATGGAGGCGCGGGCGTTAGTCACATATTTATAATTTAACAGGCGAACTCAATAATCCCTCTTTATCCGTAAATTTATGTCAATTATACCTATTGTTGCGCGACAATTATTTTTACAACAGATCGAGAAACAATAAGCGGCGATAAGTAGCGGCTATCTTATCCGCGAGGGCTTACCATCGGACGCATCGATCACCGCTCTAATTAGTGCGATAGCATCGGCACCGCGCCGCCCGCGGCACCAAGCGGCACTACACTGCACCACGAGGCACCACGCGGCACCACGCGGCACCACTCGGCACCACGCGGCACCACGCGGCACCACGCGGCACCACGCACCGGTCATGTTGTCCGTCTCCAGCGAGCGCTCCTCAGTACACAAGACTAAATGAATAGAACAGTGACGCAGGTCTTACGCGTACTCAGCAAACACAATATAATGAAACTATCTCGTGTCATGGTATCTTTTATTTGTAGTAACCTTAAACTTACAAATAACTAAATTGTTATTATCATCCAGACAGCGGCGCGAGCGACTGCATAACATAAACATTATATATATATATACTAATTAGTTTTGATGAAAAACAACTGAACCTGTAGTGTACAATGCGTTCAAAATGGCAGTTGTTATCAAAGATTTTAGTTACGTAGGTATGCCAGTGTCATCTTAGGCAACGGCTCAGACCGCGCACAGCACCTTTCTGCTGTTAGCAAACACTGTGAAAAGCCTGTACATTTACCACTAGGGTTCATAATGCAGATAAAAATCTCATGTCATTGTTTAATATCAGTGAGGCAGCAACCACGCAATAAAGATAATTTATCATCACTAACAAAAATAAGCCAACTGGCATTTTGCGTTATTGTTCCCCCCTCACACAGATCGCATTTAAATGATTGTTTTGTTTCTTACATAGCAGCTGTGCGAATGACTGATTGACAGAATCCAGTGTAAGAGTGTAAGACTAGTTGCCCGAGCTCGGCCTGCAATTCGCTTATAAGCAAATAAGTGTAACCAAGTAAAAAGTATAGAACATTCAAGAAATATATGTAAAGTGAGACCTAACGATCAGATTTAAGCAATGACAGGAGACTTACAAGTAATAATAGGACGTTTGTCATTCAAAGATGTTATCAATAAATTATCCGGCGATGTCGATAGCGCTGGCGCTCGATAACGATGTTACTCGTTGGAAGGATTATTTGGCGATACCTACCTCCGTATGTACGTACGTACATGTATACCTACGGCACGAAGCCGCGATAACGATTCTTGAATTTCACGATATTTGAAGGTGTTTTGTTTTTAACATTTATCAAACAATAATCCGAGCAAATCCATTGACATCGGTGACCGCTTGCCGCCTCACTGTCAGCCACGTCACTGTCAGCAGGGGAAATGTTGCAGCATGTATGTTGTAGTTACACAAGATGTTATAAATACTCAACTAATTTCAATATGGTGACACTTATTCGCTTCGTACAAAGAACCCATCATTCAGACTTACAGACCACAGACAGATGAAGTACACCTTAAATGTATGATCATTTTGTTAACTTTTTTGCATCGTGTTTGATTCTCTCAAGTAATTTACACTATTTATACTATATAAAAAAATGAGTGTTATTCAGGATTTATATTTAATTATGTATCGGTGTTTTTATAATGTTTTTACAATATCTGCATCCAAAAATTGCGTCTTTATAGAGTGAGGAAATCAATTGATACGAAAAGAAACCATGAGAGCCGCTGAAATTAGGCAATCTGGGTCTAGGCAATGTATAGTGGCTGGGTTGGCCAGCAGTCACCATTCCTCTGGCTAATGCTGGCCAGAGTGCTGATCAGGTTCGTATTCAATGTAGGGACGCGACAGAGCCAGGCCGGTGGCGGCTGGCCACGAACGCTTATCAGTGGCCACTTGACAAGCTGATAGCGACCACCCGGCCCCCGCCCCGCGCCCCACCCCATGCCCCGCACCGTGCTTTCTGCCCAGTGACACACCAATAGTTCCTGGTTCATGATGATCAAAATTTTTGTAACTCTAGAAGTTTTGGGACTCATAATGTCTTACAGAAGGTGATTAAATCCATTTTGTGTTTTCAATTCAAAAACTCTCTACCAACTCGATAGCATTGACTTTTCGAGTCTCATCGAAAGTTTTATTTGTGAAATATCGACATATTAGATAGAGAGATAACGTTTCAAACGGAAATATTTTTAAAAATGACTAACTTCAGTTCTAAAAAATGATAAATTGAATATAAAATGACAAGATGACACGATATTAAATGTAGACGAGATGTCTCCCCGCCCCGCGCGCGCTCGCTACTGACAAGCTGTCAATGATGACAAGCAGATAAGGGACATCATCGGTGAGGATCCAAGTCCTAGCTGAGAGTGCGACAGAGAGTGCTGCGGCGCAACACGCACAGCGTGCCAATTAAATGCTCTCGTATTCGACATTTGTTTATCAAAATTAAAGTATGTAAAATACGACAATAAAAAGTTTAATAGTAGCCTATGTGTTCATCCAGACTATGTTCTACATCTATGCCAAATTTCATCATGATCCGATGGCCCTTTCCGAAGACAATTTAACAAACATCCATCCATAAGTCTAAGCTTTCGCTTCGTAAGTCTTCGAAACCCGGCGGCTTGAGTCGTCAAGTGACCGATTCAATACAAATGTGCGTCGTCGACATTTTAGACTTTCATAGACAAAGTTGATTATATGCTTAAATTATACAACTGAATGACATGAGAAAATTTGTAATTACTTTTTACGTTTTCTTACAGTTTAGATACAGGTGTCTCTGCCTGTTTAGTTTTGAAATGTACAGTGAATACAACAAGTACTTCCAGTCCATCATTACTCATTCTTCTTTGACTCTTTGACAGCCAGTAAGTGACATTGGTGCGTATTATAATGTTGAAGTAGTTGTTTGGCCGCGGGCGGCGGGCGGCGGGCGGCGGGAGACAGAGGGGGGTAAGAGCCAGCGCAAACAGTCGTCGCGCTGTGTCAACACAGGCCCCCCTCCCGCCGCCCGCCGCCCGATCTGCGCCCCGGGATTACAACGCGCTCGCTGCGACTGTATGCATAGCCGTTATCAGCCACCACCGCGCCCCGCGCCCCCCGCCCCTTGCCCCTTGCCCCTGCACTCTATGACGTAGCCACTCTACATTGTCACTAAAATAGCTCAAGTGACAACTTCTATATCACACGGCGCGGCGCACCTATACAATGTTACAAACATCTCCAATGTTACATACGTATCCCCTGACTCTGCTCTGCACTGTGGCTACGTGGCTTGTCACGCTCACTGAAATATCCCTTCATACCGGCCAGCGGGCAGCAGCTAGCGGTCAGCGTGATGTCGCGCTTACCACGACAGGACGCACGTAGCTATTACCAACACTGACAGCCGACAGTATTATAAGCAATCGCGACAGGCGACGGACGAGCCATGTGAATTTCGTACCTATCAATAGGGAGTTTATCTAACGCGGCCAGGTTTTGGTTATCTACAGATAAAAATATTTATTGCACTTCGTCAAGCGTTTGCTCGACGACGGCCCTACAAGTTGGCATGAGGTCGTATGAGGCAATACGCACGTATTATGAAACACGTAAAAATGTATTTTAGTGAAGCTTCTCACTTGTCGCAGCACGTGATCAACTCACCACTTGCCTCGAATGTATTATAAACCTCGAATATATCAATAAACTCAACTAATAATACTGTGGATCGCAGCATGATTCGATTCATTTTGCTCTTAGTTAAAACTGGAAATGCTTTTCACATTGATTATAAGCAAGAGGAGACGGTTAGTGGTTCTACCATCCATCCAGGACAGTTCAACTCTCCTAATAATACAACACCGTTCTCTAGTCCCGCTTCTTCTGGTCTAAATATTGTTGTTACAAATTTGTGCTTTTGGGCCATTAGTTTATAAGATTCCTGAGCCGCAGCCATTGTCGTAATGTTTCACTTTATACCAACCGGTCTGCGCACCGGACCACGAGAAAACATCCTGTGCACACTCTGCAACATATACCGTAACCTTATTTATTTTTTACCTCAATATCATATTTTTTTACGTCGGCTAGTTAACGTACCTAGGAGTCTTTGGGCAAGGCAAACACGGTCTCCCGGTACTCGAGAAAGTTGCAGAGCGTGACATGAGCGCGAGCGGGCGTCGACCCGGCCGCGGGAGCGTCATGGTGAGCTTCCTTCAGATATGCAAAATGTTATCTCGTTTATCTTAACTATGCGTTAATGTGAGACTGGTTATCTTAGAGTTCCGATAATCGTATCTAACAGATACAGTATCTAGCGGAGCGGCGCGGCCGGGAGCCGGGAGCTGTCGTATCGCGATACCATCCCCGATACGTGCTAATTATCAGATACAAGCCGACAGATTTGATTATGAGAGCGCATCGCTTCATTACTGCGTGCGCGGGCAAGCGTGCGCCCGCGGGAGTGGTGCAGTGCGTGCAGTGTGTGCAGTGTGTGCAGTGTGTGCAGTGTGTGCAGTGTGGTGCAGTGCGGTGTAGTGGATGCAGTGCTGGACATGCGGCGCGGTGGGGCGGGGTGGGTCGCGACGGGGCGGGGCAAACGGGATCCGTTCGCTCCGGATAGGTGACACATCGATGGATTATCGACGTGGCCGGCCGACCTCGGCGATCTTATCAGTTGTTTTTTCGTCGAACATTTTCCGTGGAAAGCCGCAGCGGGACGCGATGGCCGCCGATAAGCCGCCATATTGTTTCAGCGCTACATCCTCTCCCCGCGGACCCTCCGCCGCGCCCCGTAGCCGCTGAATCACGCGGCGAAGACGTGCGCCGCGCTGCGTTCCTCGCTACGGCCGCGTACTCAAGGAACGTCGGACGTGCCCAACATGTCCGACGTGCTCGACATAGTTGAAGCGGCCGCGCGTCACTTGCGACATACACCTACGAGTACTATAAGTACATTATATTATATTGAAAACTGAATGTCAAACCGTTCTCGTCGTTCCATCTATACGTCAGCAACGGTGCGTCATACAGATCGAATGCGGCTTCGCGAGAAATGGCACCGTCTCCGTCTGTACAACAAGGCATCGGCAGGCTAGCCGGGAGAAGCAGGAGGTGTCATGTCTCTAGAGCTCACACATACATATGGTATTTCCTTAAAACGTGAACATGCGAAGTAATTTTGTTTTTTAGATCCGATTGTAATTTTTCATTCATCATAAATGAACTCCTTACAAAGTCGTTTGTGAGTGAGAATATGATGTGAAATGTTTCCTTGATCTTGTGCTGAAGTTGTGAGTTTGGAACTTTAAAGATTTGTTTAAGAAGAGGGGACAGTAGATATATTATGTTTGTTACTTATTTTGTAAAGAAAGATAGAGTCGAGATAATTTCTTGTAGTTTGTAGTGATCCGATAACGCGTATGTTATTGCTACTCATGAGGGCTGCTATTGTTAGAGATATACTATTCCATGGGTTTTAGTAATATAAAATACATATTGTATCGTTACAGAGTGCACCGTACTGAGCTCAGACTTACACTGTACTGCACTGCACTGTTATACTTATAACCAGATTATAGATCAATCTATTTCTTTATTCCCACTGATATTATCCAATCTGAGCTGATCCCTATTTCTTATGGCTATTCAAACAAATACGACTCAATTTATACTGAATAATAAAATGTACGAAATAAGCGATATCATTAGACATAACTTTTATTTTTGCTTGTTGACTGTAACGTGCAACGCTTCTGAGATTAAGCGCACAAAGTCAAACACATTGAAATTCTAAAAATTGTTCTTTTAAGTCCTATAGCTTTGATGAAAAAAACTATTGCATGGCGGATTATAAATATTTGTCTCTAGCGGTCACCCCCGACTCCGTCCGCGCGGAATTAAAAAAAAAACTGCAATGCCTATGTGTTCTTTCAGACTATGTTGTCTATATGTATGTCAAATTACATCAAAGGCATATATTCATTATGATTATCATAGATTAATTTCTGAAGCCGTACTGGAGATATCTTCAAACAAACATACATACATCCATGCAAACATTCGCATTTATATTAATAAGAAGAAGATATAGGTATTGACAGCGACTATTGAATTCAATTGAAGGAGTTTACGTCGTAGCGGTGTAGCGTACAGTGAACTGTAACGACCAGTAAGACGTTTATATTTTTCAGTCACCTCACTCAATGTAAAATTTTGAGCTCGATAACAGCTGCCAAAGTTTGCTTAATCGAAAGTCAAAACGAAGTTTGTGCTCACAAGTTTATCAGTTTCTTTTCAGTCAGATCGAGGCGCTGTAAAAATGTCATACAAGTATTTCGAAACGTAGAGACGACATTAAGCTAAATCCCGTGAAAATGATTCCTGCTTCAGCCTCAGTCCTCGCAGCCGCAGTCTCAGTCTAGCGCAGCAGTGCGCTCATCGCAGCAGTGTTAGCGCTCGCCGCCCGCCGCCCGCCTGACGTTTATTCAATTGTTAGTATAACTTACATAGGTGGTGAATAAAATGAAAATTGGTAAGCTGCAGATCTGACATGAAGTAGATCTGCGAACCGAGTTCCGGATCAGGTGGATGTGAATCTGCATTCATATAATTTACGTACATATCTTATCTCGCTGCAAAACGCTCGTAACAAAATAAACGTTAAAACGATTAAATAAGACTTTAGGTTAAACAAATATACATTATAAATATTGATTTGATATCCTCGTACTTTACACATATTTTAGTAAAAGGATTTGTTTTTATTTCTTCAACTTTGATCCAGCAACATCATTTCATTTACCGTTGACCGGTTGATATCTGTCCCCCTCCCCCCTGCCTCGCCCCCACAACTGTCGGGGCTCGTGGCTGCCCTTGTTAGGGCTTCACTTCGCACTTACAATGTTATCATCATATACATCAGATACGTGCAGTTTGCTTCAGGATATTTTCCTTCAACGTAAGAACATCGGATAATCTTTATATATATAATTCTTCTGTGAATGTGTATGTCACTGAAGTTCTCTCAAACGACTGGACCGATTTTGATGAAATTTTTGTGTGTGTGTTCAAGGGGATCTGGGAATGGTTTAGATTCACAATTTTTTCCGCAGGACAATGTTTTTTTTAATAAATTTTTAATTTATTAGTAGTTGTTGATTTTGGAATGTTTTACATTGGATCCGACAGACGGCGCTACCATCGCAGTGTCAAATTTTAAATAATATTCGAATTAAAGACGTGTAGACAGGACAACGTCTGTCGGGTCCGCTAGTATAATGTAAAATTCGATATAGTAAAGCACATTGGTATGTACATGGCGAGAAACGCACCAAGACGTGTACACATAGATCATTTTATGTTTAAGTTCAATGAATGCGTAAAACTTAAACTTTGACAACTTTCTTGTTAAGATATTTTCTAATTCGCTGTCAACTAGATACCTCGTTGTCTATGTTAGAGTCAGAGAGTTATTGTAGTATGTATGTACATCGCGTGCCCATTGAGTGACAGTTCAACGGTTGAAGTAAAAGTGACCCGAGCTTATGAGCCGATTCAGATTTACGCCTTTAGACCTAACATAGCATGGTGCAGCGGCTGTTGTGTTTGCTTCTGTGGCAAAGGGTGGCTGGAATACGGTTGCGGTATTTTCTCCTTTGAGGAAAAAATGTTGGCAGAAAAACGAAACATGTGTAAAATTTGATTTATTATATCTCTCCTTTTGCTTATATTGTAAAATATTTACACAGACGTGTAGAGGGCGGAGGCGGGCGGCGGGGCGGCGGGGAGTGACTCCTCCCCGCCCCTCTCGCCAGCCCCGCGCCCTCTCTATATACTCTATATCATAATAATATGCAAAAAAATATTCTCTATTCTTATTACTTAGGTACATTGTGTCGTGTCGCGACACCAGCATCAATTCGGCTTCAAACAGAGAGGATTCAGATCTATGAGCGGGGCAGCCTCACCCCCACCGCCCCACCGCCCCGCGCCCCACGCGCCCCCGCCCCGAGCCCACGCATTATATATATATATATATTATGTGGCGCAATTATATTTTGTATTCCAATATGCAATCAGTGCACAAAATCAAAGGTCAATATGAAATACACGTACAGTCTGTATTACACGTTGCAGAACCACGTTGCCTTGCTTTGCACCTCCACCTCGCGAATAACCTAAAAGTCTTTCATAATTATAAACGACTTCCAATATTTACAACATGAACTGACCTATTTTCGGAAAAAAACTTTTTGAATAATGACTTTACATTGGCCATTATTTTTGTCTTTCATAGCGACGCGGTAATCGCTTTAGAGTTTGAGTATCGCTAGCCGAGGTCATTGTACATGTGTTATTAATTTCACAGCACATTCACATTTATTATTTATAAATAAACCTTATAAAGAGGTAGGCAGCTTGCCGGAGCGGACCGGAGCGGGCCGGAGCGGGCCGGAGCGGACCGGAGCGGGCCGGAGCGGGGCGCAATCTCTTCACGAACTAACACACTCGTATAAATTCGTGGAATGCTTTCGAAGTCATGGAGTTAACTAGCGTTTAATTACTCACTAAATAATATCAATAAAAATTATTATCAACGAACAGCCTTCTCGCTAATATTATTATAAACATATGTCTTAAGTGTATGCGCCGAGCCGAGCACGACATAGGAATGTGTGGGAGCTTGTGCGCGCCGCCTTCAGGTTGCTGCCCACCTGCCCACTGCTGCGTGCCGCGTGACGCCGCGTGACGCCGCGTGACGCCGCGCGGACACGGCGGCCCTGCGCGTGCACGCTCATAGACAAATTTTTGGTACGATTGTACTAGGGACTACATAAATAACATAAAATATTCTCTATAGCTCATGTTTCGATAAAACCGACCGCTGGCCGGCGTGTACCCGGCGGCATGCATCCGGCGGCGTGCCCCCGAGCGGCGTGCGGGCGGACGGTGTCGCGAGTGATTCAGCTGGCCAGCGAAACGGCGGCGCCGCGCTCGCCGCTCTCGGCTCGACGGTACTCTTCCTCGTACATGTGCGCGGCGTGGGCTGCGTGCGCGACGTGGGCGGCGTGCGCGGAGTGGGCGTGCGCGGGCGGTGGCTCGTCCATCTTGATGGCGTGCTGCACGTAGTAGCCGAGCGCCAGCGCCGCGCGGCTCTCCGCGTTGCCCACGCTGATTACTCCCGGACCGCTCTCCACTGCAAGCGATAACGTATTACGATTATTTTCGCTATCAAAATAATTTTATGATCTCTAGCAAAGGGAAAGATTAATTATATCAAAATCCATTGCATCTGAATATGGTTTAAGAGATGGGGGGGAGGATGAATGGCACTTTATGAGAGTCAGAGGCATACTTACACATGTTCTCCAGTTTGACAGTGGAGGGCACTGCGTTGGTGGTGGCGTGCGGCGTGTGCGCGCCGTGTGCGCCGTGCGTGCCGTGCGTGTTGTGCGCGCCGTGCGAGCTATGCACACCGTGCGTACCGTGCGAATTGCCTTTACTGAGATTTCTTTCTCCTTTCATAGAATTCTTGGGTTTTCGCTTTCTCGTCTGAAAATATGCCAATATGCCATGTTAAAACTATACCAAACATTTCACAATGTAATTAATATTTACACGTCTACGTTATCAAACCTTATTGGTTTTTGTCTGCGCCAGACACTGCACGATAAATAAACGTTAACGACTGTGAAACTTATAGAATGGGATAAAGCCGATATTGAAAGTGGAGCGTACCTGTATAGAGTCCTTCTTCATGGCGAGAGGGCGGTTGATGCCGTGCAGCTTGTAGTAGAGGCCGCAAGCGTTGCACACGGTCTCACCGTGCACGTTCCGCCGCCACAGCGACGTGGTGGAGGTGCCGCAGTTGCTACACGTCAGTCCAGGCCGCTTGCTGCCCATCTGTACACGCACACCACGACCCTCGGTCAAAGCAGGCCCGATAGCTACTGGACTGAGTGTCGACACCCACGACTCCTTTGCTATTGATAATAGTGCATAGGGTCGTCACTCGGTCCGCGTCAGTGTAGCCGTGTGGCCGGCGACGGGATGGGGGGCTGCGTCAACGAGTCATGTCGTGGTCGCGAGCGACCGTTTACTTTGGACGGCATGCGACGTCATGCAGTTAGTGATAGTGACAATGACACCGTTGGCTCAGCTGCATGCATTCGAGATTCGGTAAAGTTAGCACGGGAACGATGAGAGTTAGCGAGCAGAGGGCGGGGTGAGGCGGGATGATGGGAGGGCGGGAGAGGGGAAGGGGGCCACGTACCCCTTTCTTCTGTTTGTAGTCGGGGGGGGTGGAGGCGGCGAGCGGCGCGGCGGACGCGGGCGGCAGCGCGTGTGGCGCCACGCCGCTATAGCCCTGGAGAAGGAAGCCCTTGTAGAGATCCGCGCCCGGCGGGGCCCCCTCCGCGGCCACTGCAACCAACACAAGCGTAACTACGTCGGGCGCGGATGTCTGGGCGTGCGGGGCGGGCGAGGCGTGCGAGCGGGGCGGGGACGCGGGGCGGGTTAGTCAGACGTGGGCTGCGTACGTCGGGCGCGGGCGGGGCGGCCGCGTGCCGCTGACGTACCAGCCGCCGGGGCTGCTTCAGCGGACGGTTCATGCCGTTCATCTTGTTGTAGAGGCCGCACGCGTTGCAGAGGTAGTGGCCGGTGCCGTCGCGCCGCCACAGCGGCGTGTGAATGGCGCCGCAGTTGACGCACTCGCGCCCGACCGTGTAAATCTCCGCCATCTCGACTGCGCAACACACCACCGCCGCGTGAGCGCCGGCCCCGACCGCCGACCGTTCGACTGATACTCCGCATGTCATTCCGATCCCCGGCACTGCCATTTGCGCCACAATCACATAACACACCCACATCGTTCGGGCCTTTTCCATCGTCAACATTCAAACTCATAATAATATGCTAGGCACTGCTTGCGATCAAACAGAATACATCGCCCTAATCATTATACAAAGCATTTTATAAAGAGCGCAAATTCGCACGTCGGAGTGCGGTGTGCTTCGTGCGGAGAGGCCGCACTCGCAGCGCCAGTGCGAGACCAGCTGTGAACTCCGAGCGAGTGACACAGCGACCTTCGCCCGGCCCGATATGATTGTTTACAGCTAATCAATGTCAGATGACGCGTTGCGCGATCTCTGTACAAAACGAAAACAACGAACAACCTTGGCAATGGACCGCATTGTATCACGTAAGAGTGCTGAGTGTGCAGCGGGGGGAACGCGCACGTGCGCCCGCACACGGAAGTGACGCGAACACGCATCTCGGTCAGTGTTGTTCTTATCATTGAATACATGGTAAGTCGCGTTCAGAGCCAAAGCTGCGGGGCTGCGGGGCGGCGGCGTAGCGGTGCGGCGTGGCGGCGTGGCGGCGTGGCGGGCGCGTGTTGCCCGTGTTGATGGACCACGTCATCGCAATAGAAATCGACAGGCGTCGGTCGGGGATGAAATTCAATAGCGGCAGTGCAGCATGTGTTTGCTACAACAGATAGTGGCCGAATAGGCGACCGTTATCGGACCGGGACATCGCTAATGGCGCGGCTAATGTGCTCCGGCGCAGCCTGGTTTGGCTCACACGCCGCACCCACACTGTGCTGCCCTGTGCTGTGCGCGTCGCAGAGAGCGCTTGTCGCTAATAACGCTGACCGGCGCCGGCGGCCATTGGCCCACGTGTTGGCATTGTTGTAAACCGTACTGTCAACGTGTTAACCTCATTGCACAAACGCACATGACTTCATTATTTTTTGTACTGTATTTCTTATTATTAAAAGAAAAAGATTATTTTTTTTACTAGATGCATAAAATGTAAAACAAAAGTACGTTCAGGTACTGGAGTAAGGCGTGTGCGTGTGTGTGCACGTGACGTCATCGGCCAGCCGGACGCGGCACGTGCCTTATCCGACAACACGACATAAACGGAATGACATTTTAATGCACTTAAAAGGAATGACTTCATTTGGAGAGGCGACGTTTGGTTTTTGACGGGACCTGCGCAAACAGCGCGTCCGGCCGCGCCCTCCCCGCGTCCTCCCCGTGTACTCGCCGGGTCCTCAACGCGCCCCACCTACCACAAATTATGTCACGAACGTAGATGAAGTTGTAATGCCAACTTTTTACTGAGGTAAAAATCTAATTAAGATGCTACGGATCCCGGTAAGGTTCGGTCGGGTCGGAAGGTTTGCGCCGCGCCGCCGCCGCTCCCGCCGCCGCTGTCGCCGCCGCTGCCGCCGCGTCGCCTACCTTTTGCACTTATCGATCAACAAGCTCGGCGAGCTCGACGAGTTTAAAGCGACATCTCATGTCCTTATAACTTCATAAATTCTTCCGGCACCCGTAAACATGTGTAAAAAACTGCTGTTTGTGCTAAACTTTTTTTAACTTAAGCTAGTCGCAACTGAGCGCCGCGTCGCCCAATGCGGTGCTCGCTCATCACCGACGTCTCTTATCGAAAGTCTTTACAGTAGAGAGGAAATTAATTCAGAAGAGGTTTTTTTTAACTCAACAAATATAGAAGAAGGGCGCGTTTTGTCGTTTTGTCTAATATGTTCGTGGCATTCCGTCGAAAATGTTGACACGTGACGACTGCCACGTGAGCGAGGACACGACGCGGCCTCATTTGAATATATACGAGTAGCAGCAGCTAATTATCCGATAGCAAGCAGCAAGGCAATGGCGCTCTGACACTCCGCCGCCCCAACCGGTATATGTATGTATTAATTCAACTTTGTCAACGATGATAAAGTTATTAAACGCACTCTTGCGAAACGACGCAAATTAATTTACATTAATTCAAGTGTAATTCTGAAGCTAAGCGAGGTACGTACATACATACATGGGCTATGAACAACTTGTACTAGGGTACGTGGACGCGGCGCGAGAACGTCGTAAAGCGGTTTCGTTGTCCCGTCGTCCTATCTTTATACCAAAAAAACCCAGTGACGACACCTAGTGTATAATTATAAACCGTTGACGACACTTAACACTTGACTTTTTGTAGCAAACTATTAATTATTTAATGGGGAGAGCCGAGGCGCAAAGCCCATCGAAGATAGATGAAGGTTAAGTGTCATTGAAAAAGTGTGACTGCGGGCGGCGCGGCGGCGCGGCGTCGCCCCTGTCTCGTCTTGGGAAAAGGCCGACCTTATTGCAAGTAGTCTTTGAAAAACCACGGGAGCAAATAACTCGATAACAATTCCATCTTAGGAGTTTTACCTACAAATTGTGGGTAATCGTGTTTCTTTTTCTGAAACAATATCCACACACACACACACACACACACGCGCGCGCGCGCACACACACACGCACAATATGTGACAGTGAGGCGAAATTATGAGCGTGTGTGGCGCTCTGCCAGCCGGAAGTGCAAAGAGCAACACGTCAGCGACCCGGCGACCCTGCGCGGAGGTACCTACTTATTTGTCGACTACCGCCCCCCCCCCTCCACGCCCGCGCCAGCCGCGCCCGCCGGGTTCCGTAATGACATGCGGGAGTATCAGCCGTCGTCTTCGTACACAACAAGAAAATAAAATGCAAGAAAATTATAAAGCACAAATAATGTAATATATACCTATAGTATATTATCATAAAGAAATCACAAGGAAAACATTTTATATTATAATATGTGCCATCTTTATGGTGGCCCAAGGCGCAGCATTGTCCTGTCAGCAGTGCGACCACATGTCAGTGTTGAGGGGGTGCAGCCGTGTCGCGACCACGCTCTTTTTTATATTAAGTATAGTGTCATTGCTGCACCGCTGGTGTGTCAACCAATGTGTCGGTGTGTCAGCGAGACGTTAGCGGTCCTACTTACTGGCACTGAGGCTGGCGGCGGCGGACAGCTGCGGCCGGCGCGCGTCCAGCGCCCACGCCTCCTGTAACAAGCAACTTCGTCAGTACCGTCAGGGCGGCCACTCGCGTTGTACCTAGCCGCTGGCTGCACGGGGCGGCACTCAGCGGCAGGACTTCTCGCCGTTATAATCATAAAGATTGTAATAATTTAAGTGGTAGAACCCGCTTTAACATCTTCGCACGAATTGGCCAGGTTCGCCCGGTGAAATTCCGCGTTTCGTCTGATGAGTGTGCGTCCCGGAGGCCTAATTTAGTCCTCTTTCCCTTCCCATCTTTTTCTTTTAAGGAAAGGATGGGAAGTGGAAGTGGACTTTCCGGATGAGAGGATGCATGGAAAGGGAAAATATTTTCTTTCTGTGCATCCTCTCCTCCGTCGATTAAAGGTAGGCAACGCATATGCATTGCGTATGTCTATGGGCAACGGTCACTTCGCTATTTCAGCGATTTCAGGTGGCCGCTCGCTCGTTTGCCACCTTATGATATAAAAAAAGGATAGAAAAATACATATACATATACACTATAGTACGTACTTTTCACCCAGCTGAAGAGGAATAATTCCACCGTCCCACGTGTCGCCTAATCCCACACGAAGGGTAAGATTACTGTTATTGTATCCGTGGCGGCGTGAACTGGGCACTCACCTGGTGCGGGTAGCCGGCGGCCAGCTGCTGCGGCGCGTACGCGGGCTGCCGGTGCACGAAGGCGCTGCCGAAGCGCGCGCTGAAAGCGGGCAGCGCGCCTCCCGCTCCGCCGCCTGCGCTCCCGCTCGCGCCCTCGCTCTCCGCCTGCTCATACTCCTCCAACACGCTGCTGCTGTAGTTTGGCGACCCACCTGAAGCGACAGCCGATAAATATTAATTGCAATACATCACCTGGGGCGTGCCCTATGGAAAGTAGTAGTGTACCCGCGCTTGAGGTCCAAATTTGCGCCTGCGGCAAGTCCGCGCCGTTGCCAAAGTAGGGTGAGCCGGCGGCGTACCCGCACCGCGCATACATCGCTCCTGCGCCACCACCTGCGCCCACCCCCGCTCCGCCGCTCGCGCCCGACCTGCAGACACATACACGTTCAGAAAGGCATCCAGCTACACTACAATGTATATTCAAAAGCAGATTAGCTTATGCGCTGAACGGGTACGAGTACACGTGTTTGGCCGGTTCTAATAAATATTATTGTTTTATCGCCGACCCCGATAATCGGGTCTCGATTTATTTTATCGATTAATGGATTAAGGAGCTTGAGCTCGACCTAGTTAGTCTAGCTCATCGTCTTTGCCACAGGGGGATCCGTGCGACCTGACCCTGCCGGAGCGACGTGCAACTTCTAAGACTTTATTCATTTATTACTATTGCATTTTATAGTACGAGTAAGCATTTTGTCATGTTGCAACGGTCGTCCGGTGTGGCGCGGCAGAGGCCATGCTCGCTCGTCACTGCCGGGCACACTTCTCGGAAACGCCACCCGACACCGGCGCCCGACAAGGCGCCGCAGCCTCCCCGCTTTCCCTCCTTAATATCATGTTTTCTAATGGCCTTGCTAATCACCTGACTTTGCTACGAAGACTTCGGTAACTATTAAACGTTACAGACGAACGGCCAGCACTTCCGTATGTAGGTATATGTACCCGTCACGCCTCGTCTGCTAATGAATTCCGTCGGAATACTCAGTGCATGTTTAACATAAAACTAATGTTTTCTTCAGAAAGCGCCTAAAATTACTAACAAGTCCCTTTACAAGACAATCTATGATTGTTCATCTCTATTCGTTCATATCTACAGTAAATAAAGTTTACAAATCCTGTCTATGAACATATGATTATTTTACATAACTGTAACCCTTAGCACGGTTGCAGAAAGTACATAAACAATTAGTGTGCATGCGAAGGAAATCGACGTATGTAGGTACTTGGTACCAGTAAGCTGTAGTTGCATAACAACGGCGCAACGCCCCGCGCCCCGCGCCCTCCACCCGCCGCCCCGCCGCCCCGCGCCTGCCCGCGCGACCGCTTCTAATGGCATAACGGTGCGGAAAGGTTTATTAGGTCAGGCTGGTGCGTGAGGCGGCTGGTGGGGGGGTGGGTGCTGGCTAGAACAATGGCGGGTCGCAGCCGCGGTGGAAAGTCTAACCGATCGTAAACTGAACGACGACGTTTCAATAATGCCTTCAGCGGTCCGTTCTCGAAGCGTTTCTTATTCGTACTACAGAAATAAAACGGTCGGCGGCGGTTTGTTTCTGGCGCAAAGATCTTAAGAATCGCTAATCTAGCTAACATTATATATGCGAAAAAATTGATGAATGGATGTATGGATGGATGTTTGTTAGAAGGCATCTCTAGAACAGCTGAAGTGATCTACCTTTTATAATATTTCTCATAGACGTAGAACATAGTCGGGAAGAACACTCTTAGGCTACTACTTGAGATTTTTTTCCAAAGATTTCATATTCCAGTCCAAAAGAAAATCGTGAGGGGAATTGGATTGTCGTGTGTAGAAAAGAAAGTTATCCTTTTTAGGCATTTTATCTCCTCTCTCCATTAAAGTTAGGCAACGCAATCTTCTAACTTAATGCCGTAGCGGACACTTCGCTATATTTGTGTGACATCATATAAATGTAGACTTTTTAATAAACGTTGTTATGACGTCATCAAGGAGCCGTGGATCATCAAGAAGACATGCATAGCACGCGGGCCGAGCACGCGTCACGCGGGACGGGCACACGGACACGCGAACACGCGGGCGGGCACGTGCGGCC
This sequence comes from Papilio xuthus, assembly GCF_000836235.2. Taxonomy (NCBI): domain Eukaryota; kingdom Metazoa; phylum Arthropoda; class Insecta; order Lepidoptera; family Papilionidae; genus Papilio; species Papilio xuthus. Next base: position 5,820,282 of record NW_013533994.1, read on the forward strand.
GCCCGCACGCGTCACGCTCGCCCGGCTTGGACGTTAAAGACCCGTGCTACAAAAACAAAGACGGACATAATCGGGTTCGACGACGACCGCGCGACCCGGACCTGTTTGCATAAATCGGTCCCGCTTCGGGATCCCCGGGCCCTACGCAAACACACCACTCGAAACACTTAAGCCGTCACTCCAGCGGACAAAAAACAACACGAACAAATTTGAAAACGATCCGAGGACCCTCGAGACGTGTAAAACGACGAGTTAGAGAGTCTGCCGTCAGAAAAAGTGACAAACACATAGCGCCGCACCTGCCTGCGCCCCTCCCGCCTCACCACACCGCCCCGCATGAACATGAAGCAATTCAAGATTACTTGCGCCTGAAGTAAGGATCTCTCCTTACTTTAGCAGGCCTCAAACAACGAGGGGAAACAAGCGAGACATCTAGACGTGATGTGTGCGCACAGAGACGGCAGAGCTAAAACACTGAAGTAGAATGTGTGCGGCTTACAACCGGCGACTGACGCGTATCAGTTTACTACTACTACGAGCTGAATGTGATAACTCGCGTGTGCGATAGCGTTTATGAATGAGAGAGAGATTAGAGCCAGCGGATAAGCCGGTGATAACGAGCGAGTGCCACCGCAGCCCCGCCGCAGCCCCGCTGCAGCACAACCTATTGCAAACACGTGACATCAGCGATGTGACCAGGAGGTCGTCCAGACCAGGGCGCTAATGTCAGTAATACAACAGATGTTTATTCGTTGTGTACGTCGCGCATGTCGCGCAAGGCAGCCCGGGTGGCTATCGCGCGCCAAGTGCAGCGTCACGCCGCTTCTTCTGCTAACTGTTGGAATTAAGCCGGTCGTTTTCCATGTTGTGTATTTGTTTTCTTAATTTTAAGCTAATCATTGTTTACTTTGTATGTTTTGATACCTTTACTACCTTCGGTCTTAAATATTATTTTTGTTGTGTCTTGTGTTATTTTATTATCCAACGTGTTTATGTGTATCGCAATAAACAAGTAATAAATAAGAACGGCTCGTACGGTGCCTAGAGCTGCACGAGCGGCCGCGCCGGTGTCCTGTGACGCGCTCCCACGCCCGCGCCCGCCGCGCCCGCCGCGCCCCCTCCCCACACATCCGGCATATTAGCTCGCCAACACAAGGCCAATGCCTATATTTTATTGCAATTACAAAAACATGAGGCCATTTAAAACTTTAAGGCTGCAAAAGTATCTAAATACTGAGGCCACTGAATCGAAAAGCGCTAGTCTTGTTAGTACTCGCTCCAGATAACTGGTGCTACTTTGTGTTGCGGCGCTAGGTCCCCCCCCGGGCCCGCACACCGCCGACCTCATGTTTCGCGACTTATCGCATTAACGAGCTCCACTTTCTTCGGCGCGCAAACAAACCGACGTTTTTACGTCGTTTTGATGCAACAAAAAGGTTTGAGGATGAAGGTTGTGTTTGTGCGAGCGGCCCGTCCCCGGCAACGTTTGCTCGTCGTATTAGCACCTCGCAATAAATTATTGTCGGGATCGCGGGAGGCGGTCGGCCGCGGAGAGCGGGGAGGGACTACACGCTCCGCTGTAGTCATGCAGGCAGTGTGTGCCACGACACATTCACAATGTACGTAGCTAACTGAGTTAGCTAAAGGCGTATTCACACCGAGCGCAGCGCGCCCTCGCCCGCATTACTCTTTTTATTGAAATTGGTAAATAACATCTCCACCGTCTCGCGTCCCGACAATTATTTACTCAATGAAATGTACACAAATTAGGCAAAGATTTTGAAAGGGGTTAATTGACGCCGAGACGACAGAGAGGCATATGTGCAGTTGAGCGCGCGCTCAGTGCGAGGTGTCGCTACGTGTGTACGCGCCGCGGTGCGATAAGGAGCGCTTGGCGGCGATTGCCGAGTTACAGCTGCGATAAATGTCTAGCGAGGACCGAGGAGGCCTGGCCGATCACCGTTACCTAACTCGCAAATTAGTGACTGACTTGCTGATATTTATTGACATTGATTGATATATATTGATCTTTAAGAACATGTCAACACATTGAAATAGGAATAGCTTAAAAAAAATAGCTAAGCTCGTATCGTTGTGACTGTGTAACAAAACAAGTTAAGAAGTTTTTTGGTGCCACAGTTAGTGTGTGTTGGTGTAGTGTGCGCAGTGGGGTAGGTAGTGCAACAGACACAGTACGGAAGGCGTCGCGGCACTAGAGCGGCACGATCCGCCTAGGCTAGGTGCTCATCGGCCTTAAAGGGGGCCTTTGGAATTGGTGGTGCATAGCGTCGAGTCCCTGAGCATTATCTGTGTAGCTCTGACTTGCATCATCACAGCGACACTGTGGCAGCGAGGCAAGACGCGACTAATCCCGGAGTTGAGCAAAGCGAGGAGAGGCCGCGGTCGCTTTCCGTATGGAGATCCTGTATCCTCCCGTCGCTATCTCTGCTCGCGGCTATCGTGCTGTTTCAACAAACAAACAAACAAACGTGCAAACCGACATTAGTTTCTTTCTCCCAGAGAGATAAGTATGCGTTAGGCATTTCCCCACGTTAAAGAGGCTGTCAAGTCCTCGGGTGTGACTCGAATCCTACAGGTTCGTACAGTCCTCGACGTCTTCCAGTTATTCGCTGCCGATCTGCAATCTGCTGGTCTACGTTTATTGAATATTACTAGGCCTGGTAACGTCACAGCCAACGAGACAACGACACAACTTAGTGGCGCCACTGTACAAAACATTACATAGTTTTACTTAGGTGTGTTCTTAAATTCTGTTTGCACAATGATTCGAAGTTAATTAGTCGTAATACAAACAGTCATCAAGCGACCGCCGCGCCGCCCCGCACCGCGCCGCACCGCCCCGCGCGCTGCATGAACGGAATAAACGACAGAAATGATCTATTTAAGAATAAAAATTACATTGACGACAACAACGACCAAATGTAGATTCAACTTAGCACGGCCCCTGCTATAGTTTCAATATTAAGACATTATTGAAATATCAAACATCCGAAACAGTGGACAATATAATAGATGTTTCAACAGAGCACAGATTATTGACATCTTAATGAAAAGCGTATTAAACAATTGATCAATTATCGTGGCGGTGTGCGGTGTGCGGTGTGCGGTGTGCGGTGTGCGGTGTGCGGTGTGCGGGGCGCAG
>NW_013533994.1:5823515-5834625 GCF_000836235.2 Papilio xuthus
CCCGCCCCGCCCCGCCCCGCTAACCGCTGGGAGCTACACTTTGAATCCTCTTCATAATGACCACAAACCAAAGGTGCAATGCGCATGTTCCGTGTCGACTATACGTGACATATCGCCGCGGCGCACGGCACGTGTCGCGCAACGTTCTTTGACAATTCATTCAGATCTTACATGGTAACCTCTCGGGCGCTATACTTGAGAAATCGGAAGGGAAGCAATTTAATTCTGCAAATGCGATATAACATCGAGTCATCTAATACAGTGGGTTGTTGGGATGCGAACGCATTTACCAAAAAATATTGAATTCAGGAACGTCTCGAGCACGAGCTCTTGGCCTTATTAAATAAGAGGCTTATTATATTAACATCGCTCAAAATTATAGAGGAGGCTCGTTATAGTGAAACAATCGCAGGCGGCGCGAGCCTCTGCCGAGTCACTTACTTTGTGAGCTCCTAATCTAGTCTAAGTTTGACAATGTCGAGTCTCAGGACTCTCGGGAGGTGACGATGAAGGTACGACCTCGAGTGGGGCGAGGGGCGAGGGGCGAGGGGCGAGGGGCGAGGGGCGCGGGTGTCGCCTGCAGCGTTATCGATGGTTGCAACACATCGCGACATGCACTATCTGCATCTCGCGTGTTTACATATTTCTCACATCTCACGTTAATCAATCTACATATAAAATAATCTATATTATATCAAATGATCAATGAACATTTTCGCAGTAGGTACCTACTCTTGGACTCAGTCGTTGTTAAAATGCAATTAGTATTATAATAATAATGTAATGTCGGCGAGCAACGTTTTCCTCGTAATACATATATGTTATTAGTTGCCTTGTATTGTTCTTCTTGCCTCACGTTCTCGAATCTTTGTTATTTTACCAAAAAAATTATGTGTTTTACTTAATTATTTAATGTAATTTGTTTAGTCAGTAAACATAATTTTTAATTATCTCGTATTACATGTGTATGCAGCGAAAAGAAAATTAAGTTCTTGTAATTGGGAGGTAACATGCGAATTTATTATTATACATCTTGTACATACAAAGTGACAAGAATGCTGAAAGCGGGCACCGGGCAGCGGGCACTGAACATAGGGCACCGGGCAGCGGGCACTGAACATAGGGCACCGGGCAGCGGGCACTGAACATAGGGCACCGGGCAGCGGGCACTGAATATAGGGCACCGGGCAGCGGGCAGAGGATACTAAACAGGTGACAGGTGAGAGCGGACAGCGGGCCGTGTTATTGCAATATACATGCATACAGTGAAGTAATATTTTAACTTGCGAAATCATTAATTGCGGAAAACGTGGTCACAATCAAGCAAAAATACAAAAATAATTAACTAAAGAATTAATAAAGAGGCGGAGACACGTACGGCGGCAGCGGCGTCTTGTGATACGCTCTACTATCTCAACAAGGCAAAAGTTGTATTAAAATGCCAAGTAATATGTTGGAAGTAATGTGTTGATGTAAATACCTTGTCTTCCTTTATAACGACGATATATAACGACGACGACATAAATAAAAATATCGTCAAAGTGGAATCCTACGGTAAGCATTTGCCAAACATATCATGGACGCAGAATCCCAAGGCCCGTAGCTGCCGACGTGTCGCGCGCGCTTTGTCTTGTTTCATTATCGGCTCATTATACGTCCCCACCGAGGAGCTCAAAACCTACCCTAAGACAGGGGCCTCAGTCGACCACGCTGGAGCAGTGCGTGTTGGTTGTTATATGACATGTGCAGGTTGCATCACGATGTTTTTCTTCAGAGTAAGAAGGTCAGATAAAATGAACATCTGTACATCGAAAATCGAAAAACACTTTGCTAGATTACGGCATTGGAATCTGGTAGTAAATTGTAATTGCATTTTGCATCGCTTAAATAAATGTATCATTACAATAAAGCGCTCATCCTCGCATAGAGATAGATCGCACAAACAGGGAAAATCTTTGTTTATTTCTAACAAGTATTTTATAAATTATTTATTTTTAGTTTTTAACTACATTGTTATATATTACTATAGTTTAATACTAGCGATACTTGTTTGTTTGCTCATTATAGATATAATATTGTTATAAGTGAAGACTTGTCATTGGCTCTCAGTTGTCTAGTCTATAGTTAATAAGATTATTATAGCTGTAAGTTTTCCATGTAAATAAATAAATAAATAAATAAATTGTTTATTCGCCACGATGTTGTACTCGGAAAATATTTTTACAGGACTTAGTCTCGGATGAGGAGAGCCGAGCGCGTTAACACACGGCCTCACAAAACCCGAATCGTATTGGTTTGAAAAATGGTCACTGGAATCACTGGAACGAACGCGTCAGTCTCTGGTTTATATAAAATCGGGGTCGCTACTGCTTAAGTTTGCTTTCGCAACAGTGTGCTGCACGCCTAAGCCGCGCCGGCCACAAGGATATATTGATAAGTGCGGCGCATCATTCGTTCGTCAAAACTTCTAATTTGGCGTTCCGGGGCTTCGCGTCCGACTGAACTATACCTATCCGTTCGTCTGTTAAAACAGCAAACGTGGAGGCAGGCTTCGGGGCGACGCGGAACATCGTGTTGTGTGTTGTGTACAGTAACAATGCGCAAACAATAGCCTAATTACTAACGGCTAATGGCAAGCAAACAGCACGCCGCAGCTGAGGGACAACTCGCACTGAACTTATGTTACGCTTCTAATGTACTGCTCAAACTAAGGTGAGTACTTTGTAGATGCCCAAAAAAATGCTAAATATAATACATGTCAGTGGTGGCATAAAATGTTCTGCTGTAGTTTTCACACCGTAACCTCTTCACCCTTCAGATACAGCAATTAAAATGGACTGCATTGTACACGTTACTTGTGACGATATTTTTATATTGAAAAGATAATTCCGTGACATACAATGTATATATTTCTGATAAATAATTGTTTAAGCAACCGAAAAACCCAATTATCCGCGACACATACAACATTTGGCGACAGACATTACACACGCATTATACGCAATGCTTTTCTCAATCTTTACTTCGGTATTTAAGAATATTTTGATTTATACATTTACAGTACTCAAACTTACGGTATTTATAGAGAAGTACTAACAATGCGACCTAGTAGTGCATGTCGCAACAGCAACAGCAACTACAAGTCTCTTCATCAAGTTTCACCAAATTACACGCAGCGACAAAATTGGTCGGTCGTCACGATCAGTTTAATCCTTTCGTAGTTCGCAGGAACGGTTGATAGTTAGTTGACCGCGACTCCGTCCGCATGGAGTTTAAAAAACTTAATAAATAGCCGATGTGTTCTTTCACATTATGTACTACATCTATGCCAACTTTCAGTGGGATCCGTCCAGCCGTTTCGGAGATACCCTTCAAACAAACATCCATCCATCCATCTAAAAATTTGCATTTATTATATTAGTAAGAAGTAAGATAAATACTAGCTTTTGTCTGCGACTTCGTTGCTGCGGAATTAAAAAATCTTAGAAGGTAGCCTATGCATTCTTCCAGACTATTTTAATACCAATGAAAAATTTCAGCAAGATCCGTTCTGAACATGCCTTCGTAATAACAAACATTCATTCATACACCCAATTAAACGATCGCATTTGTAATGTTAGTGAGATAAAAGGTTTTAGTAACTAGTACTAAGTCCCGCGGCGTGAGAACCGCGCCAATACTCATGCAACGTATTTAGCAAATCGAGAAGACATCTCCGCAGTCCGAAGGCGGGAGGGAGCCGGGAGCGGGGAGTGGGGAGCGGTAGCACGGTGTGTACTACGAGCGCTGCTATCGCCTCAATGAACGCAATCGCAGCTGATAGCACCAGATTGTCGCTATCGCGTCTTGTTCCGTGCACAACGAGACCTAACCCGGTCGAAGCGCGCCCATATGTCATGTGTACAAGTTAGGCGAATTAGTATTTCGGCTAACTTGTTCATAACCGTCATTTTTAAAAATTACCGTTTTAAAAATAAAACAGTGATATTAGACAAATCATAAATGTCAAGTTTAAGCATGACTGCGATAACACAGCCTTCTCTCGTTAGCGCAGGTCGCTAGGTCAGTACTTACCCGTCGCCGTGGTGTTCGTGGCCGTAAGCGGGCGGGGGTGCGTAGGGCTCGTAGTGTAGGCGCGGCGGGCTGCGCTCGGGGCTGCGCGCGCGCGCATACTCGCCCTTGAAGAGCGGCTCGTCCAGCGCGTAGGGCTGCATGTCGCGCGCGTGTGCCGGCCGCAGCTCCTGGTAGCAGGCAGCCGGGGGCGGGCTGTCGCCGCACTCCGCCTCGCCCTCTGCAACACGCGCTCATTGGTCGTACAACGGGGCACGGGGCGCGGCGCGCGGCTCTCCGCTCCAGTCGCCCGCCGTCTGCGCGCAGGCGACGCTCCGCTCCGCTGCGCGCGCCGAGTGTTCGCCGCGTGCCGTTCGGAGCGTCGCCGCTTTGCTTTACGGTGGACGTCCAGAAGTGGACCCGATCGTGTCGTGTTAGATTCGGGGAGCGAAGGTATTCATTGGATGCTTCACTTAATGATGGGGTCTGAAGTGGCGCGATGCGAGCACAGCCACGGTCGGGTACTCACCTTTCATACAGTTGTTGTTAACCTCCGCGATGAGCGCGTCCAGCTCGATGGTTTCGGCGCGGTGCCAGGCGCCGGGCCAGGCGTCGTGCAGCATGCTCACTGGTTCACTACGTACCGCGCGGTGCGGCGTGCTGCTCGCGCGACGGTCGTGCGTACACTGGCGCTGCGCGCGCCGACTGAGCGCTGAGCGCGCCCGCCGCTCGCTGCGCGCGGGTCGAGGGGCGCGGCGGGTGGCGGGTGGCGGGGCGCGATGCGGCCGCATCCGATCTAGTTTTATTCGACGGGCGACCAATGGGCTCCCGGGTCCGGGCGAGGGGACGCGATCGCATTATAACTCCATTTATACATACGATCCTTTGTCTTGTCCGGCTCTCGCCCGCCGCCCGCCGCCCGCCACCCGCCGCCCGCCGTTGCACCTATGGCCGGCTCGGATCGATCTTATAAATACGTTATGCATATGTATAAAGCGAACATCCTTGGATGAAAATGAAATATGGCCAATAAATCTTTTGTCTATATGGCACATGCTCGAAGATAAGCGTAAGATGAAATGCGTATATAAATAAAAATTATTTTAAATCTCTAGCACGAGTAAATGACGAGCTCCTCGGTAATAAAGAAAAGTTTTTATTTAGTGACAAAAAAGCGCTCGAACATTAATAACTTTTAGATATGTATTAAAAATGTAATCTGTCGTCGAGGTCAGAGTGCAGAGAGGCGGGAGTTTCGGCTACAGCTCAGCGGGCGCGAAAGCGCGACCTCGCGATTGTTATTTTACAAGTTTTCCGTGAAGAGCGCATAAAGATGTCGAGTCGCACGTCGGCACATGCCGGCTGCCACGTTCCCCAGAACCTATAAATTTTATCGCATTAGCGGAGATGCGGCGGCGCCCCGTGGCGCGCACGGCACGACGTCCCTGGCGCAGAGTTAGGCAGCCCGGTCGCCGCCCCGCTGTCTCTCCGCCGTCTCACCACTCGCCTCGGAGTCACAACACCGACATGTGTTTCCTAATCCGTTTGTATGTTTGGATTAGTGGAGTCAAAACATTTCCCAACTTTTGTCATCGCAAGAACAAACGACCATCGGGATAGTTTTTGTGATCCGCTTTTTTTCCTCTCGGTGGTATTCGTGCAAGCGGCTACTTGGTTACTGATGTCGTTAAAATAACGAAGTCACCGCTACCCATTGGCATCTGCAACGAGCTTTACAACAGAGAGAACAGAAAAAAGACCATTTCCATCCATCCCCTGCTCCATTAAATCCTTGTATACGTTTATCACTGGAAGCAGGTAGGAAGAGGAACAGGAATAGACTTCTGTACGTTGTACACAAGAGTACGACATGTTCTTTACACGAGCCTGTTTCCCGCTAACTTCTTGCGTTCCAAGCAGCCGTTAATAGGCGAATTCGTTAATTGCCAAAGCGATGAGTGGCAGTGCGTGACGTCACGCGTACCTGCTGCGCCCCGCGCCCGCGCCTGTTACCCGCGTACAATGCATTACTCACCTGGGCGAACCTTTATCTAGAAAGCTAGTGCAAAAGATTGTGGCTATTGTAGCGGCGATTGACGAGCCTCGGAAATAGCTAATGACTCGTGTTCCGGGAATGTGAACCTCAGATTCGGTGAGCTCCCGCCGATCACGCTGCCGCCCGCGCTCGTCGGGCAGCGCCACGGTGCTTGCGCGGTGCCAGCGCCGTGTCAGCGCGGTGTCGGCGCGGTGTTCGTGCGTTGTCAGCGCGGTGCACGACCTTACGCCTCGCAACGTGGCATTGCCTTTTCCATATAAGATATCGTAGTATCCCATTAGCTGTTTCGACGCTTCATAAAAATTGATAAAAGTCCTATTTTTCAGACTCAAAATATACTTCTTACTTTCTACTACTCTCGTTATATAGATTCTGAGTAGGGATTTGGCATCTACATATGTGTGAGTGTATGAGCAACATACAAAGTCAGCCGAAGTAAAACTGTAACCAGTAACGAGCTAATTAATCGAAGCGTGAACGCCTGTGCGCTCCGCTCCCCGCTCCCCGCTCGCCTGTGTCGCCCTCACCGCAAGCCGACTCGGTCAAACCACGTTGCAAACATCAAACAATAACATTTCCATTTCATCGATAAACAGTCCGCTAGTAAGTTGGGCTGACTGCGGCGAGGACGGGCCGTAGGGGGGCGCGAGGGGGGGGCGCGGGTGGCGGACAGAGAACGGTTAAATAAATAAGATATTAATATTTCGAAGCGCGGAGCGGAGGTCATGCGTTATCAACGCGCAGCCCGCCGCCCCGCCGCCCGCAGCCCGCCGCCCGCCGCCCCGCCGCCCCGCAGGCAGGCGTGCTGCTCTGCGCTCAGCGCTACGAACGCATGCTCCATTCAATTATAACGAGTAAATCAGAATACGTTAAGTTATATATTGCTATATCGCTGATTAAAATGATCGCTCGCCGCTGCTGAGAGTCGCAGTGTGGTGGCGGTGTCCTGGTGGTCGATCTGTCCTACGACTGCATGCTGCAGCTAATTTGCCAATAACTATAACCTTAGGACGACAACTGAATTTGGGGGTAAAGGAGGAACAATAAATTGCTGAAGCATGTATTACGGTCTTGTCTTTGACAATATAAATGAACTATACCTACTACAGATGCAAAGATCTCGAACTTAAAATATAGTTCGCAAAGAATATGCGCCTGGGAATCCGATATAGGTAAAGAAGGAGTCATAAATTGAGAATTTGATGTAACCATTCCAATATGTTCTACCCATATGTTTGTTCCCACTCTCCAGTGTCAACAACAACAGTATTACAATAGAGCAATGGAGCTATAGACGGAAGGGTTTTGCTTGTTTGAGGGATAAGATTTGATTAGCACGGCTGTAAATATTTCAACGGAGCATAGTTTTTCTTCTTAAAAACTTAATAAGAATCTTAAAAACTGACATAATAATATGTTTGAATCGAAGATACGTCACTTGTGTGATCAGTGAAAGTAATCACTTATCACACAGATTAGAGAGGTGATAGCGTGACTTTAGCTTTGGCATTTGCAATTATGTGCCTACGTTGTTATACAAGCCGGACATGTAGCTCCCATCTCTGACTGCCCAACACATTCACTCCCGTATAAAAAAATAAGCACAACACACATAAATGTCGATGTGCAGGCATAAGGGTGATTAAAAACTATTATTTTAGTATTTACATTCTGTTTAACATTAGGTATACAAACAAGTGTTAAATAATAAATACATGAGTTAATAGATGAGGTCGTTAGGCTGGCTAATGAGAAGTAACGCTACGACTGTGTACACACGGTCCGAGACATTTTATTACATTACTTTTGTTGTGGTCACTTTGTTCAAATCATATTATAAAATAATTTTTATCGCAAAATATGTTCATCAAATATTCGATATAATAATACATTCATACAAAATCAATTGTAAAATGTGGCACTGACGTCACATGTTGTGCCATTTCAAAACAGTCCTTATTCAATATAAGGCCATTTAAAAATATATACCTTATGACAATGCACTAGGGTCGTAAATCATTTGTTACAGTTTTGCTCTTAACACATTTAGTCTCCATTTTGTCAAGTTAAGTTTAAATTATGGATATAAAGCAATTTACAACGAGAACGTTAGTCGTTTTGAGAATGCATGCCATCTCTTGTGAAACAACGCATTACTGATATTGTTGTCGTTTTGTAAGGGACGTACGCGTACTCGCGCAGTCAAATAGCGACTGACAGCACAAGAAGGCAATCTATCGATAATTGCCAACTTTTGATTGCTGCACTTTTCTATCGCCGCGCCGATCGGGTATCTACTACATCTTACACTTTTTTTAAATTATAAAGTGACCAACGACTAAGCGGTCACATAAATTCGCAGACATAGCGACATCCGCATTTGGAGATGCAATTGTAAATACTACCTTTAATCGACGGAGGAGGAGCCGCACAGAAGTTAATATTTCCGCTTTCTATGCATCCATTAAATATTCTGCAGCTCTTTTCTTATAAGAAACAGATGAGAAGGAAAAGAGTTATAAAACTAGGTCTCCGAGACGCACACTCATCAGAGAATATTCGAGAACGTGTATGTTTACGTAGCTTTAAACGATTCGACTTGAGCTTCGAGACTTCGATTCGATTGTAATGAGCCAACGATATCAAAATTATGTCGCTTCTAAAGTGTTAACAAATCGTGGTACCTGTAGTGAAACTTGTAACTAAACCGCAGTCCCGACCCGCGCCCCGCGCCCCACGCCCCGCGCCCCGCGCCTCACTCTCACAGTGATAAAATACATCATAAATTATTAAAGGCGTTATCACAGAAATAACAGACAAAAGTTATTTTAGTGATTTGAAATTGCTTTTTGTGAAAACCTTTTTTTTATTTCTTATGTATGTACTGTTCACAACGTCCGTTACACGGTGCAAAGGGCCAGTGCGAAGCTGCGGGGCTGCGGGGACAAAGTGCGACGTCGTGACGGGACGGAGGAGTTGCATTCGTTATACTACGGCTCGATATCACGGGTGAAATGGCTTTCGTCTATTCTACTTACATTGAATTTGGATAAGATTAAGTAGTAATCGTAAGGAAGGATACGTTTGATTTAGCAAAAGACGCGTCAGATCAGCGCTTACACTTCGCTCTGGTCACGAATCATCAGTAAGCCTTAGATATCTGATGAGAAAACCGAGTCGCCTTATTGCAGAATAACGTCGAAATCAGTTAAAAGCAAGAAATTACTTTAATTTATTAAATGTGATGGCAATTATTGTTAGCGCCGTGCCTGCGTGCCGGCGTGCCGGCGTGCCGCCGTGCCCGCTGCGCACGCACGCTCTGCCCTGACGCGTAATCTGCTCTTCACTGATGACCTCTTCAAACTAAAAAAAATCCTTATCTGAATAATAATAAAGATGTATAAACAATTTTAATGACGGAACTTTATTTATACTATTCTTTATTAGTTTTGACTCGTGGACAAAAATATGTATAAGTACGTACCTATTGGAAAACTGAATTGTTCTATTTTTTCCATCGATTAAAAATTGTGGTGCTACAGAGGGCACTGCATCCCGCGCTCCTCTATCCCCCTACGCCCGCTGTCCACTAGCACGTTATGCTCTCTATCAGTGCACAGGTTACATTATAAGGATCATAACATAACCCAAAATTCCTATATAACATCAGATTTAAGTTTGCAGTCGTCGAAGATAGTGTTACAGGTAGGCGAAGACAACAACCGATTTCCGTAGGGATTCTGCCCAGTCGCATCTTGGAGCACAACGGTTCAAGGTTCAAGAGTTAAGGGTCCTGAGGAGAGCGCGCGGGTATGCGAGGCGCGAGGGGCGCGCGACGCGGGGTCAGCGCGGGCGCTCCTTATCGCATCTCCGCCGGCCGCCCGCCGCCCGCCGCCCCCCGGCGCCGCCGCAACAACAACTAGACCGACCGCTCGACGAACAACGCTCAACCGCTAACACTCCGCGATCGAATCATCATGAAATGACATCGCCATTTCATGATGATTCGATCTGCTGGTCTCTCAGATGAGGACCCTATTGACTATTGACTGATCGTGATAAAGATATCAGTTCAGTTTATTTCCGACCTTGAATCAAGTAGCTGCACGAAAAGCCCGCTTGCCCGGTGCAACATTAGGACCACTCAGAGGCTGGCGACGAGTAGGAGCAATTCCGCTTCGCGTCTTAAGAGTGTGCTGGGCACAAAATTCTACTCCTTTAAACAGGTTAAATAATTTAAGCGAAAGCCCCTGTGATGATACACAAGTACACTAACTAGTACACGCTTCTACAAACACCCGCGACATCATTATTCGGTGTAATGTAATCTTTTGATAGCTTTAGCCCGACTTGCTCCGCGCTGAATTAAAAAAAAAACTTGAAAATAGCCTACGTGTACTTCCAGACAATGGTCTACATTTACGCCAAATTTCATCGAGATCCATACAATCGTTCTACAGATATTACTAATAACAAACATCTATCCATCCATGTAAACTTTAACATTAACAATATTTCTAATTGTCGCCCGTCATACGTTTAGAAGATTTGAAATCTTTCAATAAACATCCATCCATCGAAACATCCCTTTTATTATACTATAAGAGCAAAGATTATGTCTTTAAACCATATAAAAACTTTATTTTACCAAATTTGTTGTAATCGACTCCGAGGTTAATAAGCTTTTTATGTCATCACCGTGTCTGCGTTTTCTCTTTCTTATGTACAATTTGTTTGTATCAGCGTTAGTCAATATACATTTCAGTTTTATGCGCGCTTTGCTCTATCTGAAGTTTTCCTTCGTCTTTTTATTTATCTGTTATTAATTGTATATCTTAGTTAATAGCCTAAATAGCTTATTTCTATATCGCGTAGACATGTACTTTATTTGTTAAATTGTCAGGTTGATGTGAAGCACGCTAGCACGCTGACAAACATCACCTATAATCTTTTTATTTTAACAGTAACTTTACTTTTAAAGATGTCTTTCATAGCCCTGTCTGT
>NW_013533994.1:5835577-5858281 GCF_000836235.2 Papilio xuthus
GATCTTATCGCGCCGGAAGCGTCGCGCCCCGCGTTGCACCATGCACATCCAAATTCATAACGTGAGTAGTGAACGAGGACTAACCTGAAACATGAGGACCAACGACAGCCGCCGAAGTCGCTCCCCTCGGAGAGTCTCACACATGCATCACGAGTTGTCAGTCGCGGTCACGCAGCCTCGCGGCCTCGCGGCCGGTGTCCCGTCGGACACTAGCACCTAGCACACCTGTGCCTGTCGGGCGACGGGCGACGGGCGACGGGCGCGGGTGGCAGGCGGCTGCCGGTCGCGGTCAACAGTCGCTAACAATAACAAGGAAGCGGGCAGCGCGGCGGCGGGCAGCGCGCGCGGCGGCCTACTGCGCCGCCACGACTTTCAGCGATTTCGCTTTATCTAATCGGTGTATGATAAAGCGCGGGGCCGTCTTACGTCGCGCCGCGCCCGTCCCGCCGCCGCCCCGCCGTCGCACCGGCGCTTTCGGAGCCGCCCGCATGCTGCCCGCGTGTCGCCACGGCCCCGGGACCGTCGCGGCCGCCCGACTCTTCTCGTTGGATATTTTTCAGTTGTTGACTAAACTCATGTACTGTACCGTAATTCTTAGCGTTACTAGGACATTTCTCGCTTACAAATTTGCAAACCTGTTAACTATGCGGCTGAGAACGTTACAACTCGGCGCAGTTCAACAATGGCCGGCGACATTCGTTTATGTTCGGCGAGTTGGTCTTCATTCATGAAAAACTTTGATAAAGCACTGCACTCACCGAAGTGGTAGTGGTCCTCCACGGTGGTCATGGTGCGCGCGGAGCCGAGCGCAGAGTGCGGCCCGCGCAGGCGGCGGCGGCGTGCTGCGGCAGCGAACGCGAGCGGCGCGCGGACTGCGACAGTCGCCCGCGCCCCGGCCCCGCCCCGCCGTCGCACACCGCGCTCGCTCCTGCCTCAGCCCAGCCTCTCGGCTGCTCACCTCGCACCGCTCACATCCACTGCGCTATCATTATTCATTACTCTCCCGCACTTATAGAATAGTGGGCACGCGCACGCGCAGTACCGGCCGCACGCGCAGCGTGGCTCTGAGCGACGCCCAGTGCTGCGCCTTCACGCCCTCGCCTCAACAACTATATACAAAAATACCTAGCTGTCGACCGCGACTCCGTCCGCGCGGGGTAAAAAAATAGTAGCTAATTCTCAGACCTACTGAATATGCATAAAAACGTGTCAAGCGTTTCGGAGGAGTATGATGACTAACATTATGACACGAGAAATTCATTTATGTATAAGATACTTAAAAGTCTACAACAATACCCCTTGCAAGCAAACACTACAGGATGGAAGCAAACAAACTGCTAAACGAGCTTAGTATAAACAAAGTTAACTCGAAAGATAAGTATTAGCTAAGAAGAGCGTAGAAGTGCATCTATACATGTCAGCCATTAACTTCCGTGAAGCATTTAGCGAGTCGTATGATGAATCTGAGCAACTTGGATTGTTTTTTGGTAAAAGTGTAAATACGCATGTTGGAGAACAAGTTGCTGTTGCGATGAACGTCTAAGTCGCGGAGGTTCGTGCACTTGGGCATGTCCTACCCACCCAACGTATAATATTTAGTAAACGCCATACGTTTTCGAGTATACTTAATTACGAAATACTTAGAGGGATTAAATCAAGTTTATTTGTGCCATCGTAATTCTCTAATCGAGACAGATCAGCCTGAAGTGATGTCATGACAAGTCAAGTGATGATATTCTGGCAAATATTTTCATGTCGTCAGCGAAACACAGTTGATTTGACAATGAAGACAGGAGCTAATGTCATTTTATGACGTAAATCACAAATAATGTTACCACACTAACTCTTGAAAAAGCTGCGAAAGTAAAGCTTCGTCTACATATGTCCATTGTCCATTAGGCACTTCGGCGCGCTCTAACACGGACGGACGGACGATTAGCGCGGAATGATAAGGTAATGGGAAGTGCACTTAACCAAATTTCAAACTGTTGAGACATAGCTATGCTGCCGTACTCAGGCAACAAAGGGTTGCGCGATGTCGGCCCGCCTTGCCAGCGCCTGCCGCTGCCGCCGCCGCCGCCCCCGCCTCTGATTATATAGTCATGAACATGAACATACCTGTTGGCAGCCGAAGACACCGAATTCAACAAATTATAAGTCATAAATATTTCAGTAAAACATCTAATTGACCTGAATGCATGCTCGTACATACATAGCACTCACGATCTGGATGAACTTCTCAGGCAAATGTCTTTCTTTCATATCCCACCACAGATGTTTACGTACACCATATACAAGGTTCTGTGCACACGTCTGTACTTTTCACACAACTGGGTAATGCCAATTACCACCTTTTGTTCCCCGTTCAGATATAAAACCTCTGTTTCTGTGATACCTCACTCTCTTTTCCTATTCGTTTATCTGTTTCTACCAAATCATAGTATGTGACATCAACTTTATTTCTCCATAGTTATTACAATTCCATACATCACCCCTGATTTTAAACATAGGGAACAGCGCATCGGGGATGTTCCATGAAATGTATGTCCCTTGTTGTGTATTATACTTACATAGCTGTCCTGCATTACTCAAAAAGTTGATTTCATTTATTTATTGTGTGTTGGCATCACAAACAACTCAGTCATGTTACATGTGAGCTGTGACCTATACAATAGAGGTCACTGTATATGACTGACACAAATTAATATGTCAATCACACGCTGTGTGTGTGCGTATATGTGTGTGTGCGTATATGTGTGTGTGTGTGTGTGTATGTTGTCGCACATTCATTTTGCTTTAGGAACACATAACGATACATTTGTTAATAAATGGTTAGAGATGTTCATTCAACAGAATAGGTGGCCTACTTAGCCCTTCAAATCCACTTTCCCTTCGCATCTTTTCATTACAAGGAAAGTGGGGCATTAAAACTAAAAAATAGGTTTCCGGCATTTAAAATCATCAATGAAATCGCGGAATTGCTTCTATTTAATGCTTGTCTTCTGTGTGCTCGTATAAGAGTTACATATAGTTAATGATTTATTCAAATAAATGATACGAGTAAATGCTGGTAATGCGCTACTTAAACTCTTCATGATACGTGTTCCTCGAACTTGTTCGAGTCGAATAAATACGTCCCCCGCCCCACCTAGAGGTGTAGTGACGTGACGTGGCGTGGCGTGACGTGGCGTGGCGTGGCAGGCGTTGTTTGCATCATTCGCATTCGCAATGTCGTCGGAGGTGTCGGCCGCGGGGCAGCTGGTGGTGCGTGACGGCCGGCGCGAGGACCTGCCCGCCGTGCATCGCATGATATACGTGAGATACACAAATTATTCAATATCTATTCATGTTAATGTAGATTGATTCATATTTCATTTGTTGTATATTAAAATACTAGTTGTCATGTGCAAGTTTCAGATCTGACATTGTTAAACGGTTAGGCGGCTAACGAGATGAAACAGGTGTCCTATTTCATAGTCTTGGTCGGCTAGTACCGGCTACAGCGACATCTCGTGTCCCACGCATTTACCGTCTTTGCATCAATTTCGAGGCCCGAACATATCATAGAGATGGTGACATTTTTGTCTGCGGGACAGAAGATGGCGCTGTTGCTAGTTGTTTTTATTTCATCAACTGGAAAAGTCCACTTTTCGAATTCAACGACACGAAGGAATTATTTCAATAATATACATTTACCTATATACCTTGTATTGCGAAATTGAGATCAAACTGTAAACAAAATCGTTCCACGTGCAAAAAGTAAGGTTCAACTGTAAAAATTTTTAAAATATATTTTTCCAAATGTAGCTTAAAAGTTTCGTGCTTCTGCTATCAAATTGTCAATTCATATTTTATTTTATTTATAGACACACTAACCGTCTATCTGAATTGACGGGCACATGGAGCGGGCATGTTTCAAACTAAATTATGACAGCTTGCTAGTGCCCTATGTCAACATCAAAAAATATTACGTTATTCTCTTTGTTCTTTGGCATTGTTATGTAATTTTTTATATCATTTTCTATGTTTAAGCTTGTTGCACTATTCGAT
Organism: Papilio xuthus; assembly: GCF_000836235.2. Lineage (NCBI taxonomy): Eukaryota > Metazoa > Arthropoda > Insecta > Lepidoptera > Papilionidae > Papilio > Papilio xuthus. The sequence continues at coordinate 5,839,628 of NW_013533994.1, forward strand.
TGCTTTCCTTCAAACAGCGAGTCTTTCTAAAGCGCCATCTGTCAAGTAACACTGAAAAGCACGTATCAAAATAATTCCGCTTTTAACCGATAGATGCCGGATGAAAGTTCCTACTTCCAGAAAATATAAGAAGTCCAACTCGGACATTTAATATTCAAATTACATTACAGGAACAAACGCAGACTGAAGGACATACAGACTGTTTATACATGTTTTTGTCTTTGATTGCAAAATTGTTTTTCTTTTATATTTTGATCGTTTAATTTCACAAAGTTGTGAAGTTCTTAGATATACTTATCTATTCCGCTGGATAAATTTGTAACATTACACCAGCTCATGTGTACCGAGCGACCGAGCGCTCCCGAACAATGTCAAATAAGGTCGAAATATCAGAAAAATAATCCATACTTCCTTACTAATATTATAAATGTGAAAGTAACTCTGTCTGTCTGTCTGTCTGCGTGTCCGCTTTTCACGAAAAACTATTGAACAGATTTAAATGATATTAGGTACACAGATAGTCTAGAACCCGGAAAATGTCAGGAATCTTTTTAACGCGAAAAAGGGATTTGTATGGAAGTGTCGTCATTTTTACAGATAGAAGCTTGAAACTTAGTTTTAGGCTGTTAATTTGATATCAATAATTATTACATTCAATGTTTGTAAAAATTTTACCCTTTAGGGGTGCAAAATAACAATAGGGGATGAAAATTTGTATAAGAATATGTAAGGTTTAAGACAATGTTTCGTAAGATTAATATGTTTTGTTGTTCTTCTTAATTATATTTAGTCCTGAGAAAGGACATAGGCTACTACGCGTAAAGAGGGTTTTAAATGATTGCCAAAAACTCCACTGCACACCAATAAATGTTTCTAATGTAATGTTTGGATGCAGGAGCTCGCGGCGTACGAAGGCATACCGGAGGGACCGCAGCTTAGCGTCGAAGGTGAGTCGTTACTAATGTCGCTGCCGACGGCTCGTTGAAACCCGTTTGAAAACGGGCTGGCGAGGCCGATAGAAAAATGTGATCCTTGTAGCGGCGCACTCACCCATAAGCACTTCTTACAAATATGAGCCTTATGTTATAAGTACAGTCATACAAATATTCTTTAGACATGACGACCTCCACGCCGTTTGATGCATCGCCAAAAAATATTGGCGTTTAACAACACATCCATCTTATGTTTGGTGGAATCCAGAGGGAATCATACAGGGCGCGTACACGGGCGTATTGACTCCACCTAATACGAGATAGTACTCGTTAGACATATTTATTGTATCAGACAATTTTAATGATTAACAGTAAAGTGACATTGAGATCGTTAACGATTGAACTACTCGTAATTGTGTGTATACAAATGATGGGTGCCTTCTGCGCCAACACTTTTGTCGCTGAACAGTAATGACACGCTCGGCCTGGCGGTGGACAGATCTAGCAGCGGACGGGTTCGACAGCCGGCCGCCGTGGTTCTTCCTGCTGGTCGCCGAGCTGGGGCACGAGGTAGTGGGCTACGCGCTCTGCAACCGCGCCTACTCAAGCTGGACGCGGCGCGCGCTCTACATCGAGGACCTGTACGTGGCGGAGGCGCGAAGACGCGCGGGCGTGGGGCGCACGCTACTGCGCGAGGTGTGCACGCGCGCGCTCGCCGCCGGCGTCACGCGCATAGACTGGCACGTGCTGGAGAGCAACCAGGCGGCGCGCACTCTGTACGCGCGAATGGGCGCACGCGACCTCTGCCGCAGCGAGGGCCGCCTGGCGCTGCGTCTGGATGCGGCGCGCATCCTGGCCGTGGCCGAGGGCAGCCTGCTGCCCCATCAGGAACCACCTTGTGAAGCGCCTTCATGACTCGCCTGTTCTTTGCACTTTGTATATCTTTCAACAATTATACAATAAATATTTAACATTGATTGTAAATACAAAGACATGCCTTCATACTTTTTGTGCCCCAGACTCGTCTACTTCATCCAGACGCAGTGTATGGTATCTAGGTTACTATTCAGAATTTAAAATAACTAGACTACGTTACACAGACTTACATTAAATTTCATCCAGATCCATACATTCGTTCTGTATATACCTTTCTAATAAACATTAATCCATCCATCAAATCTAACCTAAGATTTAGTTAAGATGATGAAAATCCCATTTGTCTTTTTTATGTAACTTCATATTTCTTTGTACTGATCAACTTTGGCGCCATCAATAGATTGTGAAGTTCTAGATCTCTCCAAAAGTTTTGATCAACCCCCGTGGTGCACACTCAGGTATGCCGGAAAAGGGCGCATTTCTTTATTTCACACTTGGCTTACTTTTGAAAATAACTCTTTTAGTTAAATATAAAAAGTTAAGTATTTAAACAGAGAAACTAAACTGGTTTTATAGAATATTACTAGCTGTCGCCCGCGACTCCGTCCGCGCGGGATTTAAAATAGATGTTGGCCGATTCTCAGACCTACTCAATATGCTCACAAAATTTCATGAGAATCGGCGGTTTCGGAGGACTATGGGAATGAATATTGTGACACGAGAATAATTTTAGTAACGATATAATGTATTATAAGGTACAAACTGAATATTATTTCTTTTTGTGTTCCCCGTCCCATAGCAAAGTCAATGGAGGGCATTGAAGCATCAGATTGAAGCGTATTCAAGGGTGAGTGAGCGCCTGCCTCCAGCCACCTGCCACCACAGCGCCAGGTCCGGCAGCGGCGGCGCGCATGCTCTGCTGTGTGTTTAGCTATTTATTGTGTGCTTTAGTGAAAATATGACACACATTTGATGGGTAAAACACAATGAAAATATGAATAACGTGGAAATCAAGGATGAGGAAATTAAGAAAATATTATACTTTAGGTGAATTTATATTGAAATGTTATAGAGTAAGCACAGACGACTAGTCATATAAAATCTGATCACACTAGCAGCCCCCGCTCCCGCCCCTAGCGCCTCGCCCATGTTTGGCCCCCAGGACTTCAGCCCGCAGCCCGCAGCCTACAACCGGCGCCGGGTGCAGTCGCGCCGCGCCCGCCGCGCCGTGCTGTCGCCTGCTTCGGTACGCTACGCAGTCCGCTCTATGCCCGCGACTCTCATCTTACGTCCGATCATAGAAAAACATTCTATTTATAAGTTGATTTTCATACTTTCGTTGCGCACATTTAAAAACATATTTAGAAATCTTCCAAATGTGTAATATTGTAAATATGAAATTGTAAAAAGATGCTACTAAACTAGGTAGGTAAATGATCGTAACGCGCGACAAACATCACCTGTAGCACCTGTAAACCTCGCTACTACTCCTCATATATATTATACAAAACAAGCAACATTTACGCGCTATAAATCAGTGTATCAGGTACATACATACATACATGTTACCAAATGTAACAATACTATAAATAACTTAATATTAATAGATTTGTATTAGTTTAGTGGTCGGCCGACTCAGAATCATGTTAAAAAAATTCGGCCTTCGTCAGGAGGGAATCCTGATCCAGTAAGGAACTATCAACAATCTATGAAATTTAGATAAATAAGAGATACATTGTTATAGTTTTCCCAAACCCAATATTCGTCGTTTCTGCAAAGTTTATCCTCTCGTAAAGACATGTCATATCTATACTAGTATAGTGTAACTAACACGACTTTCTTTTATATATATAAAGTTACACTATTTATAACTCAAGAACAGCTTTACCGATATGGCTGAAAATTGGTGAAGAGGTAGCTTAGAGCCGGGAGACGGACATGGGATACTATTTATTCATTTTTTTTCGAACTTATGCCTTGATTAGCTGCTTTTTATTTAACTTACTAATATTGTAAATGCGAATGTTTAGATGGATGTGATGTGATGGATCGGTGGGTGGGCTACACTGATTAAGTTTTTTTATATATCCACGTGGACGGAGTCGCGGGCGACAACTAGTGTTAATATAAAGAGAAACTATTTATATTTTTATACGTGACGAATAAACTCAAACAGAAATTAGATAAACTTATTGGAAAGTACATTATCACTGAGTTACATAGGCTATGTTTATTACTAGAATTTTTCTAATTTAATTCTAGTTATAAATATAGCTAAGTTGACAAGCCGTACCTAACTGATGTTCAGATCATTTTGTTTGAGAATAATTTACATTAAATTACTACAGGCAGCCAGCAGCCAGCAGCCAGCAGCCACTGGCAGCGGACAGAGTTATGTGCGGCCGAGAGCCGCGTTGGCGCGACGAGGTGCGCCACGCGGCCACATGCCGTCTGCGCCTGCGCCTGCGTCGTGACGCCGGCCGGCATGCGCGCGCCACAGCTTATGCTGGCGCTGCTGGTCGCAGCGGCTGCCCGCGCTCCCTCCGCACACCCCGCGCCGCCCGCGCCACCCGCTCTGCTCGTGCTGCGCTCAGCGTGCCCGGCGCGCGACCCAGCCTACTTCAGTACAGATGGACTTCGCGCGTATGCTCACGCCATCAACAAAAGTTTGCCTTGGCGGGAATTCAGTATTTTAAGCTATAATGGTGAGTCTAGCTATGTATAGCATTACAACAAGAGCTGCTTTGTAGCTACTAACCTAACCTAACAAACATTCATCAAAACATTCGCATTTATAATATTAATAAGATAATAAGAAGTAAAATAGACCCGAGCTCGTGTCGAGCATGCAACCCTTGTAAATGTATGTACCTACCTGTGTCACCACATTTGATTTTTATTTATTTGGGGTATTTGTAGAGACGTGTGGCGACGACTGGCGCACTTCAGTGGTGCAGGCCGTGGTGCGGGCTCTGGCGGGCGGCGGTGCGGTGTTGCTGGCGGGGCAGGCTGGTCGGGCTGTGTGCGCAATGCGGGAGCTGCGTCCCCCCGCTGCGCTGGCGCTGCCCGCCTCCTGCGCCGCGGCGCACGGCCTGGCCGCCGCCGTGGGCGCGCTAGCGTCGCATCTGCGCTGGCGGCGCGCGCTGCTGCCCCCGCACGCCGCCTGCGCGCACCTCGCGCCATTTGTAGCGCACGAGCTGACGGAGGCCGGCCTTTACGTCAGTCGAAATCCGCTTTCACGGCTGGAAACCGGCAAACGTCATCAGGGTAATCTATTATTATATTTGTAGAGATGACAGTCGTCACCAAAAACAATTGTCCCGATAATTGACTGCGTAGACATCAACGTAGCCCTCAGATCTTTGTGCTCCTGCCACTATAGACGAATTCCTTCTTCATTCAATGGATACAAAATCGGTGTCATTGTTTTAATGTCGTATGCCATGGTAATATTTATGGCATGGCAGTTATTATGAGGAAAGAATTGCATGTGACAAGGAAAACTTTTAATATGGTAGGAAGGGTATACGGAAGAGGTATATTGGTAAGATAGAGTGGCCGTAGTAGGAAGGAATGAATGGGTTGCGTGAAAGTAGACGTGAATAACAACGACGTAACGAATGATATGATAGAAGATAGATCGATCTAAAGAAGGATATCTGATGCGTCGACTCGACATCTAACTGAATACGTTTATAAATTGCAGTGATAATATTATGTTCATCTGAGACGGGGAGCGTGAGGGGTGCCGCAAGGCTGCAGGTGGCCCGCGCGCGCGCCGGCACTGCCATCTTGCTGCTCCGACTGGCGCCGGACGCCTGGCCTGACGTCATCGCGCCGGACGCCGGTCCTGATGTCACCGTACCGGACGTCATCGCGCCGAAAGCCGGTCGCGAAGACGCCGCGCCGGACGCGGCCACTCCGGACGCCGGACTCGACGGCCCCGCTTCGGACGTTCCGCACTTTATTACAGATATGAAAGCTTTATATTATGAATATAGACAGTTACCTCGACCTACTAATATAAGTGTTCGAACAGGTAACACGAATACGTCACTAACTAAATCGAGAATTAATTTCGAACGACACGAAATTACTTCAAATCTACAAAGCAAATTCTTGAACTACACAAAAAAACATTTCCAAAAATATTCATCTGCGAGAGGTCGTCGCGGGGCTCGCCGCACTCTGCTCCTCAGCGACGAGCCTCCGGGCGGGAGGGCGCACGCCGACGTGTACGCGGAGGTGTTGCGCGCCATCGAGCGGCACGCGGAGGAGGCGAGGACGGGCGTCGAGATCGCGCACAACGACTATTTTCTGTACGAGGAAACGATCGAGCAGAATCTCGGATGGCTCCCGATCGGGAAACTGGTCACCGCCTCGGTGCGGCCGCCGGACGGTCGAGATCAGTGGGTGACGTACGTCGACATCGTCGACCCCGCCGGCGAGTTCCGGCGGTGGGTCGCGGCGGCGGCGGCGACCGGACACCGCGGCGAGGGGGCGACGGCCGCGGGGGCTCGGGTGATGTGGGTCGCGGTGGCGGGGGGCACGGCGCTGCTGGCGCTGACGGCTGCGGGCGCGCTGTGCTGGCGCCGCGCCCGCGTTCGCCGGTGGACGCGGCCGGCGCCCGTGCTATCGGCGGCGGACTTCTCATTTCCGGCGGAGGAGCGGCGCGTCGGCGAGGGCATGGAGAGTATGGCGAGCTGGCTGCAGCGGCTGCCGGGGTGCGGCGCCCCGCTCCCCGCCGCGCCCTCCTCCTCCTCGTGCAGCGTGACACGTCTCGCACCGGACAGTCGCACTCTGTACAAGGTACGGATCCCCTGGCCTTCCACAGCAGCAGAGTTTCAGTTGCGTTCTTTTCCAGCGTAAAATTATTTGTGTTACAATAATTTTTGGTTTTCATAACAGTCGTCTCCGTCAGTTAATGGTGAGCGAGATAAAAACTGCCTTAGGAAGCAGCAAGGCTCACTGAGAATGTACTGAGATGTGAGTGTAAATGTTCAGGGCGAGCCGGTGCACGTGCGGCCGGTGGGGGTTGGCGCGGGGGGCGTGGGCGGGACGGGCGGTGCGTTGCGCCGGCGCGCCGCCGACCTGCTGCTGGTGTTGCAGGCGCTACGTCATGACAACGTCAATCCCTTCATAGGTACTCACCAGCGCAACTCGCACATCCTGTGTCCTTTTAGACTATGTTCTACATCTATGCCAAATTTCAGCAAGGTTCGTTTATCCGTTCTGGATATACTTCATAACAAACATCCCGATTTAGAAAAGCGTGAAATTTCATGTGTTAGAGATGCTATGTTTTTTATCTGTGCTATATTTCAATATGATATGAACCGTTACGAAGTTATCGAGTTATCGCAATAAATCGAATGATGTAAGACTGTCGACTCGTTACTCGTTATCGAGTCGCCGTCGAGTAGATGTCGAGTCGATAGTTCGTGCGGCCGGTGGCGCGCGGTGGGCGTAGGTTGGCTAGCGGAGGCGCGGGGCGTGCGGAGCGTGCGTGGCGCGCGCGGTGCGCTGGTGTTCGCGGCGTGCGCGCGCGGCTCGCTGGAAGACGTGCTGGTGGCGGACGACATCCGGCTGGATTGGACGTTCCGGCTATCCCTGCTGACGGACTTGGTGCGCGGCATGCGCTACCTGCACGCGTCACCGCTGCGCGTGCACGGCCGCCTCTCGTCGCGCAACTGCGTCGTGGACGCGCGGTGGGTTCTGCGAGTCACCGACTACGGCGTGCCGGCGTTCGCACACGCGCAGACCCTGCCGCTACCGACGCGTTCCGCAAGAGGTGCGCACCGCAAAAATACTATTCGACGGTATCGTTTTAGACGCATGAAAGAGTCTTTGCAAGTAAATATTGGTGAAAATATTATTCTATTTAATAACAAGAAGTCTGTACTTGCAAGAATTTAAACAAAATAAATCACTAAGCACGAGTAGTTTGTGTAACGAAGTAATTGTGGGATGACGCGTGTTGACGCAAGCGCGTTTGTGGCAGACCTGCTGTGGACAGCGCCCGAGCTGCTGCGCGCCGCGGGGCACGGGGGGCACGCGGGTCACGGGGCGCATGCGGGGCACGGGGCGCACGAGGGGGGCACCCAGGCCGGAGATGTATTCTCCTTCGCGATCATCATGCAGGAAGTGATCGTGCGTGGCGAGCCCTACTGCATGCTGCAGCTGGCGCCCGAAGGTCTGATCCGCTCTTCCGTCACAATTTTTTTCTTATCATTACATGTCCTAGGGACTCCTTTTATTAACATATTTTAGTTAATTATTCGGTTTTTTTTTTTTTTTTAATTTTATTTTATATCATAGATTTAAGAGTTTATGTATTCATAGAAATAAGGATGTAAATAAATATTTTAATAGTTTAATAAATTCGTTACATATTCTTACAATTAAAAAAAAAAATTACATGTCCTATGTCAAGAGAAAAAGTTGCCAATTGCAAATTACTATTTACCTAGTCGACCTCGGCCAAGAAGGTAATCGTATACGTAAAATATTATAAATACAACTAAAACTAATGTACTTAAGTACACTGCAATATATTCATAAGAGAGACTGGTAACGGAGATCTTTCTTACTAAAGAATGAGAACGGGTCTCGGCCGATGTAAAGATTGCGGTGGTCGAGGATATTGTACCCGAGCCGGCAGGAGTGCGTAAGGCGTGCGGTCTGACTCATATTTGTCTCAGAAATCATCGTACTTGAGTCCCTACAAGATGTTTTGACACGTTTGCAGAGATCGTGGAGAAGCTGCGCCGCGGGCCGCCGCTAGTGCGGCCGTCGGTGTCGCTGGGTGCGGCGCCGCCCGACGCCGTGCGTGCCATGCGCCAGTGCTGGGCGGAGGCGCCGGCGATGCGACCCGACTTCGCGCGCCTCTACCACATGTTCCGGCACATGCACCGCGGCCGGTCTGCACATCGTGAACAACCTGTCTTCCCGATATTTTTTTGAAATAAAAAAAGTTATGCGGGATACGGGAAGGCGGTGTCAACCTCAATTACTCAAATAAATTTACAGGAAGATCAACATAGTCGACTCCATGTTCGAGATGCTGGAGAAGTACAGCAATAATTTAGAAGAACTTATCAAAGAAAGAACGGAACAGTTGGATGTGGAGAAAAAGAAAACCGAACAACTTCTAAACAGAATGCTGCCGAGGTAAGAGCGGTAGGAGGCGTGAGATTGTCGTCGGCCGAGACAGTCGTTGAAAGACAGCGCTCTGCACAGGCCGGTGGCGGAGCGTCTGGTGCTGGGGCTGCGAGTACCGCCCGAGGAGTTCGAGGAGGTGACCATCTACTTCAGTGACATCGTGGGCTTCACGGCGCTGGCGGCGCGCAGCACGCCCGTGCAGGTCGTCGACCTCCTCAACGACCTCTACTCCTCATTCGACGCCGCCATCGAGCGCTACGGCGTATACAAGGTCAAAATATCACCCTATAAAATCGCTTCACACCATTATCCTTGGAGAGAGCGGTAGACTGGAATCTAAGTGCGTCCCCAGGTGGAGACGATCGGCGACGCGTACATGGTAGTGGGCGGGTTGCCGGAGCGCGCGCGCGACCACGCCGAGCGCGTGGCCAGCATGGCGTTGCGCCTGTTGCATCTGGCGGGCCGCTTCCGCATCCGCCACCTGCCCGACGCGCCGCTACACTTGCGCAGCGGGCTGCACTCGGGGCCCTGCTGCGCCGCCGTCGTCGGCCTCACCATGCCGCGCTACTGCCTCTTCGGCGACACCGTCAATACCGCCTCGCGCATGGAGTCCACTGGTAGGGCGGGTGCTAGAGCACGCGGGGCGGGAGGTGCGCTCTTGTTGAGCGCAGTTTGCGCGTGTACGCAGGTGCGGCGTGGCGCGTGCAGGTGTCGGCGGCGACGGCGGCCCGGCTGGCGGCGGCCGGGGGCTATCGGCTGCGCTCGCGGGGCCTGCGCCAAGTCAAGGGCAAGGGCGCCATGCACACGTACTGGCTGCTAGGCAAGGACGGCTTCGAAGACCCGCTGCCGACCCCGCCGCCCCTACAGTTATTGCTTTTCTTCATATTCACCTTAATTTTTCTCGAAGCTGCATGGACGTGGACGAAAGTTTGAATTCATCTTCTTATTAAGTAAATACTTAAATATAACGTTACATAAAGCGAACTATGCGAAACTTTGTCAGATCTGAAGAGGTGTTGTTCGAGTCCGAGGACGAGACCGCGGCCGAGGGCGGGGGCGGGGGTGGGGGTGGTGGCGTCGCAGCATCCGCGCCCCCCGCCCCCCGCCCGCCCCGCCCCTGCCCCCGCCGCCGTGCACTTTCCGACGCCGAGGAGGACTACTTGAGTAGGTGGAATTACAATTCATCGAAATTACTTATCACTATCATCATCTTGCTCGGCTTGTCGCCCGCTGGCGTTGTTTGTGCCTAATTTTCTTTACGGCGCATTGTGCGTCGGACAGGAGTCGCGTAACACTCGCACTGCGGTGACTCGTACCACGTTTAACAAGTTTAAAACAGTAAATGTTGTGCATGTACAGCGGTGGCGGCCGCCTGCGCCCCGCGACCCGAACGGGCGGCATGGGCGCGCTCGGGCGCCGTATCCGCCGACAGCAGCCCGCCGCGCGCCGCGCCCGCCGCGGGTCCCGCGCACGCCCGCTACAGGTGCGGTTCCCCGACCCCCAACGTCGACTGCACGGTATACTTTCTGCAACACAAATTTGACGACAGGTGCTTGTCGAGCAGCACGCGCACCCTGCGTCGCCAGTGGTCGCTGGAGCGCGGCGACGTGCAGGTGGCCAGAGCGGCGCGCACCGAGCCGCTCGCCGAGCTGTTCGCCGAGCCGCTGGCGCTGCGCGTGCCCCCACCGACGCGTCCCCTGGCTCGCTACCGCACGCGCCCCTCGGCACCTGACGAGTCGCGCCTCTCCTAGCGCTATACCTTCCTCACCATTTTCCTTATTACAATGACAATAATTTTAGTAGCTGTATCTAGCAGCCGAGCAGCCGAGCAGCCGAGCAGCCGAGCAGCCGAGCAGCCGAGCAGCCGAGTGGCCGGCGCCCTGCGACTTGCGCTCCGCATCGCGCGCCCTGAGCTGTGCGCCTTTAAGTCCTCTTCCGGTGATTTTGTGGTAGCAAACGAATTACCTAGTCAAATTACTTTGTATCGCGACCTCTCAATGTAACATTTACCTCGAGTATTTGGTGTATTTTTGAAACTTTTCAACAATAATAAATATCTTGTAAATTCAAACGGCGTTTAATTTAGCAGCGGAAGGTCCGCGCGCTACGCACATTACTTCTAAACAATATTTACTAATACCGATTTTTTGGTGTTGGATTGGAATCCTGACATTCATTCGACTATTGTAGTGAACCATGCACTAATAAGCCTCGACCTTGTTTCCGAGTGACATTTTACTTTTTCGAAGAAAAAATTAACTCACATTTTTAGCATTAAAACTAAAAATTTTAATTGCCAAAGTTTATGGACGTATATGAAGACCCGAGTGACAAAGTATAAGACGTTTGAAGCAAGTAATACTTAAGTTTAGGAGATGGTATTGTACATGATTTAATCCATCCGTATTTGTAGCACCCACGCCTGTAACCCAAAAGGGAAGGTAGAAGGTACGATTTTCCCTTTGGCGCGCTGCTAGAAAACCACACTACTTGTACACCCGCACATGTACGTAGACAAGCTCGTCGGCTATAGGTCGCAGTTTTACTTAATATAATGTCTTATTACAACCGTTTACCCGAATACCAGCAACTTAGTTTAACCGATCACCTCTTGTCTTCGGCGTGTCACAGGGATTGAATTTGCCTTAAATTACTAAATAAATCCATCATACTAAATATTTTAGTTAGCGGACCCGTATAATTTTCTTGTCAATGCGCATGTCGTCAATCTCAGAGGACGGTATCGATTGCTCTAGTACTGAGGACGACGGGGCGCGGAGCGGGGCGGCGCAGAGCGGGGCGGCGGGCCCGAGTGCGGCCGCCCTTGGCCTTGACTGCTAAACCCTCGCTACCGGCAGCCGCCGCCGCTCCGCGCAGGCGCGCCCCCAGCGCGCCCCCAGCGCTGCGCCGAGCCCTGCCGCCGCGCGCCGCTATAACAGTCGTCCTCATTTGGCGCTCAATGAATAGCGACTACTCCATATCCTAATAAAAATATAAATATTTTAGCTTAATTCAAGGTAGATGGCTTCGTTAACTAAGATAATGTTAAATTTTAGCTGGTTTTGTGCATGTTTAAAATATGAATAGAGAATGTTATTAACCAAAGGTTACATAAGGGCGCGGGGTGAGGTCGCGGGGGAGGTCGCGGGGACTGTTCCGTTTGTGTTTCTTCATGAGTGTGAGCTCCAGTTACTTTTGGCGTTGTTTCGATAGTAAAACAAACGTGGGATTTTGTTACGTGCGCTGCAAATTTTGTAGTTATACCCAAATTAGATTAAGAATCTAATCATTTTAAGCGAAGGTAAAGGTTCCAAGGCACGAATGCGCATAACCGGTTGCGACCATTTTATTACTGTTCCCTAAAGTGAAGCAACGGGCACTCCTTGAGGTGCCAATGAGTTATCAGAGACAGTTAAAGGTGTGTTCGCGTGATGTCAAACTAACAAAAACGCTGCAAGGAGTTGAGTCAGAGTAGTTTTGAGCCGCGGGTGTAACGAGTGCGGATGCAAACCAATTTATAGAATTTTGGATGTATGATGAGATCGAACGAAAAACTCCGGAACGACTTAACCGATTCAAGTATAGTTTCATTGAAGTAATATAGTCAGCATCATTTAAAATTTAAAATTCTAGTAGTTTTGAAGTGAATCTCAGCGCAGCGGGGCACTGGGCGCGGGGCACGGGGCGATGCCGGCGCGGCTGGGTGGCGCGGGCGCGGGTTCGGCGGCCGCAGACGTGAGCGTGGCAGACTCCCCGCTGGCCTCGCTGGAGTCGCTGACGCAAGCCGCCGTCATCGCCGTAGTGGGCATCGCCATCGTCATCTCCAACTTGCTCATCATAGCTGCCTTCCTCAACTTCAAAGGTAACCCCGTTAGCTGTAGATATGAGAGAGTAGAGGCTGGTGTGAGTTGTGAGGCGTGACACGTAAGGCACTAGTGGTGTGCGCAGGGCTGGCACACGAGGTGATCAACTACTACCTGCTGTCGCTGGCCGTGGCGGACCTGCTGTGCGGGCTGCTCGTGGTGCCGCTGTCGGTGCACGCGGCGGCGGTGGGCCGCTGGGTGTTCGGCGGGCTGGTGTGTCGGCTGACCGGCTACATCGAGGTCACGCTCTGGTCCGTCTCCGTCTACACCTTCATGTGGATATCTGTGGACCGCTACCTAGCGGTCCGGAAACCGCTCCGATATGAGACGGTTAGTCTGACGGTAGCTATCTTTTTTATACTTCTTTACTTAGAATATGGTCCACCGCGACTGCTCGACCGCCGCAGTTGTCTACTTCTTACGAGGTTAATACGTTTCTGTCGACTACATTAGCGGCCTAGAGTACCTAGCGTCATCGACAGCGCCATTGCTTCATTATATATACCATTGAGAAACAGAATACTCAGTTCATTAGGCAAGATAAGGCTGAGCGCTCACAATCCGAATTCAACCGGTGCTTTTTGAAGCAAATTTTGTGGTCTGGTGTCACCGACACCGGTCGATTTCATCTAGGTAAATCATTAATATTATTATGTACAGTAGTATAAAATTGCGTTATTTATGAGCGATTATTGTACATACGGTGCGTCTTGAAACCTGCGGACGAGAACCGGAGCCGCAGCGGTTAAAGTCTAAATAATAAAAAAGTTAAACGCAGTACCGTTAGCATATTAAAATGTAAACTTGATAAAACAAGCAGGATTGTGTGTGCCTAGCCTAAGGGCGCGTTCAGATGTTGGCAAGAGAATACGGCATGTGTGAACGCACGAAAAGTTTATGTCGCCGGCGCTCATGTGCGGCTCACAACATAACATTATTAGATTGCTTAGTCAACTCGTCAATATAATAAAATATTACTTTTATTACATTGAAGAGTTGAGTTTGAGTAATTGTCGACTAAGCGACATCGATGTTAATCTGCTATGTTGCTTACCTACAACTGTTTGTAAATGAAAATATTCGAGTAGTTATATTTTATAATAACGATACATTGAGCAACGGCGACACAAAACTTTTAGTTGTAAAGAAAAAAATATTCTATTATCGCAAATTTACTTTGTGTGGATTATTTGTTGTGCGATATAACATGAGCGATATATCAGTTAGGCAGTTAGCAGCGGTAGATGGACATGCGGCCGGTGGCCGGCTAGCGGCTAGCGGCTAGCGGCTAGACTAGCGCTGCGCCGCGCCGCGCCGCGTTGTTCGTTGACAATGTTATAAAGAAATGATAAGATTTACCTAACCATACCTCTTTTTCCAATGACTATGCTTCATTTGCATGTACCCCTTTTATATCTTATTAATTGCAGGTTATTCTATAATATAATACTAGAGAAGGAAAGCACCTGAACCAGATAGTTACGTTACTTGTTAAGTGAATTTCTTCTCTTTAATGTGATTGTTTAATGTTTATTTAACCATCGAAATAAATATTCTGTTAGCTTTTTCACGTTGAATAAGAAACATGTATCGCATGAATTAGGTAGGCTTTTGATTTATACAAATATAATAACAATAAATACTGTCATTAGAAATGTATATTACATATTTACATTACTCAAGTACTTAGGCTGAGGCATGTTTCAACTCGTAATCGTGTGTTTATCATTCAAAATTATGTCATCGGAAAATGTTGCCAACAATTACTTAAGTAAAATTTGAAAATTGGCGAAACGAATTAACGCAAGGAAAAACAGACGATATAGCGTAGAGTTTAGTTTGCACGAGGTAGTATTCCTTTCCTTTGAGCCCGATGCGGGCCTCACACATACTCTGCGGCAGGTACAAACGCGCACGCGCAGCCAATGCTGGATGGTGTTTACGTGGATCTCGGCTGCCATGCTGTGCTGCCCGCCGCTGCTCGGCTACAAGAAGGAGGCTAACTACGACGCGCGCACCTTCATCTGCATGCTGGACTGGGCGTCGACGTACGCGTACACCGCGACCTTGGGCATCCTCGTTCTGGGGCCGAGCCTCATTTCCATCGTTTACAACTACTACTACATATTTGCGATGCGGCGCAAACTCAACAGCGGCGCGCCCATGCACGACAAGGAGTACGCGACCGCCCTGGCGGAGAACCTCGCTAACCCTAGTCACTGCATGAGCTTCTTGCTGGTCGCCGCCTTCTGGCTCTCCTGGATCCCCTACTTCGCCCTTCAGATCTACGAGTACTTCACGGCGCCGGTGGTTAAAGTGCCCATGTTGCATTTCGGCGTCGTCTGGTTGGGGATTCTCAATTCTTTTTGGAAAATCGTGATACTGATAACGTTCAGTCCGCAGTTCAGACTGGCGCTCAGGATCCTGTGCCTTACCTGCTGCCGCGCCAAGAGCCGCCTACAGGCGGAGCTCATCGGCATGGATAACGACGACTGAACGCTATAGCTTTTGCCTCGTTGTCAGGTCTACGGTGGGGTTGTCGGCCGCTGGCCGCTGGCCGCCTCAAACAAACGTTCTCCTTTACTAAATGTTGTAATAAATAAAATAAAATAAAACTAAATGTTAGTAGCAGTGCGAATTCCATTAAGTATAAACAATGTACGTAATTCATAGTTATTTTTAAACTGTTTTAAGACAGAAGAAGACTTAACACGCTACAAAGATAGGCATTTTTTCTTTAAGCGGAGAATTTCCGCGTCACTAACGTACGTTTACCAAAGTATTTGTATTCGTTTTTGCATATGTATTATACATATATGTAGGTACTTTCTCCGCGTGTAGTTAAATATTAGAGCGTATCTTCAGTCCGCAAAATATATAACGTAACATAAAGTAACATTTTGTAATTATAATATTTGTAAATAAAATTAAATAAAGTTTAATATTAGATGTAGAATGTTCATATTGTAGAAGTTATTTGAAAATAGCGAAAAAACCTTTGAGATCACTGTGTGCCACACTTCAGCGAGATCCGTTTGCTCCAACATGTATTTGAAATAAATTAAGACCACGTAATTTTTGGATTTACATCATAACTACTCGTATGTTGGTAAACTTAGGAGTTCGTAGTTTTACAATAATACATATACGTAAGAGTAAAATTATATGACGAAATGAAATTGTATAAAAATGATGATATTTAATTTGTTTGTACATATCTACTTATTGCCCTTATGTTTGATGCTTATTCATTGTCATCATCATCGGCACTGTTAGTGTAAAATGTAAATGTTGCAATAATGATGAGTTCATATCGTTTTCAATATCGTAACTGTAAGTTTTGTACTTTATTTTATGTATTTACCTTAAGTCAAGTTTAGTCACTTTCGTTGTCGGTCTTCTATCTCCAAACTTATATAATCGATTAACTTCACGCTCGTCTTGACACGATAATCGCAAAATGTAGTTAAATAGTTTTATGTCAAGAACACTTTGAAACAGACCAAAACAACGAGAGTGCACTTATAATTTAGTTGTAAAATGGTGCGCAGTTTAATTTATCTAAATACGAGGTGCAACGCAATTTTTCTGTAAGTGGAACACCTCGAATGACGGCAATAGTACAACTTTAATATTATTGTATGAACGCACATCTTCTAGTGTACTAGTACGTGTGTATGTATTTGCAATAGTGTCGCGAGGCTCGACTGCGGCCGCCGCATCTCACTTCCGCATTCGCATGGGCGTTTCTTTACACCGAATTTGTAAATCTGTTTAGTTAACGTTAGTTATAGCACTTGTACATAGAACAACATTGCCTTGTGTATGAAGCAATTTCCATAAATTTGGATTGTTATTGTAATTGTGTATTATTTATGTTATATTGTTCACTTTACAACAGAACTATTCTATTAAATATCAACTACCATTTAAAAATAACGCCGACATTTTAATAATAAAATATATAATTTTAAAATTTGACTGGTGAATGATTTCTACCCCTTTTGTAAACATTTGTAGTATTTGTAGGGATCCGATTACGTTACTATTATATGAACGTTTCGAATCTCGCTATGTACCAATGTGGTTTTCCATTACCGATTTACATATGTACTACATTCATCCGACGTTCTTACGGTGAAGGAAAACATCGTGATGAGTCAAAGATATGTGTGAAGTCAACCCGCACTTGGCCAATGTGATTGACTATGGCCTAGTCACCCTTAACTTAGGGTAGAGAGGTGATGACTTTTGAAGTAATTTTGAGTTTTTTCTTAATTAATAGCCAAAAGCTTTATCTTATACAGTCTCACGTCATGTGAAAAACATTTAAAATCTAAAAAAAAACTTAATCGATTTTACTTAATCCATATCCATAGTGTGTCTATTTAAGTTACATTGGTTTGACAATTGACTAGACATGGTGGAGGAAAGTAGATTAGGAATTTTTTCGATTTTCGATAGTTGTTCTCATAGAACTTGCAATCGAACATTTGTGATTATTATTTTGGAATTACAATATTGTAATTAAAATTTTGTTAATATAAATAAAATTGTTTCTTTCTCTGCCTTCTTTATCCTTCATAACTACATTAAGAAAGAAGACATTAAACCAAAAATTGCGGTGTTCACGAACAAAAAAGATTTTTTAAAATTAATTAAGCGATACATTGACAAAAAACTAATAAATTATAAATGATTAAATACCTAATTATATCAGACATTTGTTCGATCTCGTTAGTTGACAGTTACTAGTTGAGCGCGGAGGTTCGACAATATGATAACCGTCCATTTAGTATCATATTAAACGTCATACAAAATTAATTCGATATTTTATAGGCGTTACTCGTCAAACCAATCTATCTTAAATAAGCACAATATCGCGGCTAGTTCTGTCTGAAAGTAATAGACATCTTCATTCCTACGAAGCATTCTAAATGGCATCAAAGAAAACCTGACGTGACAACCAAAGTCCTAGTCCAGTCCCTCAGTCCTGCAGCAGTCCACGGGAAGAGGAACTCGATGTCACGGAGGATATGTACCCTCCTCTGTACGTTTAACTTAACTTAATCTATGGGCAGCGGTTACACAAACTAAAATAATAGAACCAAGTATAAAAAAAACATTTATTTCCAATCCAGTTCCAGTTCCAGTTCCAGTTCCAGTGTACGCTTATTATACTATTTCTATAATACATATTTAATTTAAATAAAACAAGCTATAGTTTAACTTAAAATTAAATCAAATACAATTTTACGTTAAAGTCGCGCGGCACGAGGGGGCACGCGGGGGGCACGAGGGGGGCACTAGGGGGCACGAGGGGGGCACCAGGGGGCACTGGGGGGCACGAGGCACAAGTACTACTAACAACTATGTACATTTACTTTGTCCGAGTGTAACAAGAAGCACTGACATTGTACATCACATTTACACTAACTTGTGTCCACATTGTTTGCACTCACTGTGTCTGATCACCGCCCTCTCTCCGCCCCCACACACCCCCACACAACTCCCGTCCGGCGCACGCGCTTCTACCAACCCCTGAAGTTGATGACGCACTCGAAAACGCTGAAATTTTCAACAATTTTATATTATCGCAGTCATCTCCTTTTTTACTCTCACTCTTACAACAAAATGAACATCTTTCTGTTTCCGAGGGGTTAAGAAATAAGAAGGAAATTGTGATAAATGTGAAGATAAGTGATCGCGAGAGAACTGTACTGTACTGTACTGTACTGACTCTCACACAAGTTGCGTGTAGTACACAGTACAGCGCACATTGCTGCGGTACACTTTACCTTGTTCGCTTACGTCACGGGGGG
>NW_013533994.1:5858340-5858894 GCF_000836235.2 Papilio xuthus
CTCGGCCACGCACGACCGCGCCACGGACGCGAACAACCTGCACAAGCGCACAACACGACGTTAGCAGCCGCCGCAACACCACACGGCGCGATGTACACGTGCTCACTTATTATTTCCTTTAGTCTTACAGTTTTATTTAATACAGCGCAGTCGGAGTCGCGGGGGACAGCTAGTAATGAGTGTCGGTGGTGGGAGGGACGGGACACAAGGAGAAGGGCACGCGCTCGGGCAAACTCACTTTTCAATCTCGGGCGCGCAGCGGACGAAGTCGTGCGACCAGAAGTCGTAGACCGGGTTCTTGATGAGCTCTATGAAGGTGACGAGCAGGCCCCAGGGGTGCGGCCGGTTCACCACCAGCCGCTCCAGCAGCAGCCGCGTCACCTGCTCCCGCGCAGCCGCGCCCGCCACCCCCCACAGGTGCAGCAGGCAGCAGCTGAAGTAGTGCGTGTGGCTGTTGGGGTAGCGCAGCTGGTCCCCCACCGCGTTCAGGAACAGGTAGCTGCCGACACACGCATCGCTCCTTGTACTCGCACCACTCGTCTCAGCTTTTAATA
>NW_013533994.1:5860013-5861280 GCF_000836235.2 Papilio xuthus
GGGGGGCGCGGGGGGCTCGGCCACGCACGACCGCGCCACGGACGCGAACAACCTGCACAAGCGCACAACACGACGTTAGCAGCCGCCGCAACAACACACGGCGCGATGTACACGTGCTCACTTATTATTTCCTTTAGTCTTACAGTTTTATTTAATACAGCGCGGTCGGTGTCGCGGTGAGTGTCGGTGGTGAGAGGGACGGGACACAAGGAGAAGGGCACGCGCTCGGGCAAACTCACTTTTCAATCTCGGGCGCGCAGCGGACGAAGTCGTGCGACCAGAAGTCGTAGACCGGGTTCTTGATGAGCTCTATGAAGGTGACGAGCAGGCCCCAGGGGTGCGGCCGGTTCACCACCAGCCGCTCCAGCAGCAGCCGCGTCACCTGCTCCCGCGCAGCCGCGCCCGCCACCCCCCACAGGTGCAGCAGGCAGCAGCTGAAGTAGTGCGTGTGGCTGTTGGGGTAGCGCAGCTGGTCCCCCACCGCGTTCAGGAACAGGTAGCTGCCGACACACGCATCGCTCCTTGTACTCGCACCACTCGTCTCAGCTTTTAATATTAACATTCCGACAACACGAAGCAACAAGATGACCGGAGGATAAGACTCACCGTCCCTCGTAGTCGAAGTCCACGATGAAGCTGTGGAAGATGTCCATGTGCGCCGAGTGCGCCACCGTGCCCAGCGTGGGCGCCAGCCCGCGCGCCCCCAGCGCGGCCACGGCGCGGGCGCCCACGTACGCCACCACCGCGTTCACCAGCCGCGGCTCGTAGCGCCGCGCCGCGCCCTCGCCCTCGGCCGCGCCCACGCCCTCGTCCGCGTGCAGGTCGGCGTGCAGGTGGGCGCGCAGCTCGGCCGGGAAGGCGGCGGGCGCGCGCGTGTCCAGGTAGGCGTCGAGGCTGAGGCGGAGACGAGGGCGCGAGGGCGGCAGCAGCGCGGCGAGGTCGCGGGCGGAGCGCGGCGGCAGCGCGATCTCGGGCAGCAGGTCCACCTTGAGGTTGGGGGTGAAGGGGTCGGGCAGGCGCATGGTGCGCGGGAACGCGGACAGGATGAGGTTGCGCATCTGGATGCAGTTGGGCGGGATCTCGTCGCAAAAGTCGTAGTAGTGGTCGCAGAGGAACTCGGGGAAGTCGTGCAGCAGCACGAGCAGCACCCGCAGCGTGCCGCGGTACAGGCGGGCCACGGGCGCGCCCAGCTCCGTGTTGCGCAGGAACGGCGCCAGGAACTTGAACAGCTCCGTCAGCAGCGCCGCGTACATGCCCCACCCCTGCC
>NW_013533994.1:5861461-5862729 GCF_000836235.2 Papilio xuthus
GAGGAAGGCGCGGTGTGCCACCAGGTCCAGCCAGGCGAAGCAGAAGGCGGGCGCCGCCGCCGGCCGCACCAGCCGCAGCGCGTGGCAGAACGCCGTCAGCACCTGCACCGATACAATCTCTATGACCGTCCCGTCCCGTCTTCAATAGTGGTGGAGGTGAGAGCGCGGGACCCACCTGATAGTTCATGGCCTCCAGCACGGGCTCCGGCACGTTCATGTCGAGGAAGAGCAGGAGCAGTAGGCGGTACGCGGGCAGCGGCTGGAAGTCACCGCCGGCCTCGTGGTCCTGCAGCAGGCGCGCCGCCAGCACGCCCAGCACCTTGTTGAGCAGGTTGAGCTTGGGCGCGGCGCTGGCGGCGGCGGCGGCGGGGGCGGGTGCGGCGGGGCCGGAGGCGGGGGCGGGGGCGGCGGCGGTGCGGACCAGCAGCGCCAGCAGCTTGGCGAATGCGTCGCAGGTGGCGTAGCAGCGGTCGCGGCCGGCGGCGCCGTCCTGCAGGTGGCGGCGCGCGGTGTCGGCGCACAGCTGCGTGGCGATGCGCAAGAAGCGCGTGAGCGTGTCCTCGCAGGCCAGGATGCCGGCCATGTTCATGCGGTGCACGTACACGCTGAAGTTCTGTGCCAACTCGACGTCCGTCAGCGGGTTGAGCAGCATGTTGCTCCACTCGCGCAGCACGCTCTCGGTCTTCTCGCGTAGACCCGCCGGCTCCTCGCCGCAGCGGCCCTGGGACCGGTCACAAAGTTGTAGCATACGAGAGACAATCCGCGTGGCGACAGTCGCGGGCGGCGGAACTCACCCGCGCCAGCGCCAGCGCCGCGTGCATGTGCGCCGCGGGGCCGCCGAGCAGCGCGCCGGGCTCTCGCTGCACGCGCAGGCCCTCCAGCAGCGCGGGCAGCGCGGGGTGCGCCTGCGCCTGCGCCGCCACGCGCACCAGCGTCTCCGTCGTGTGGCGGAGATCGGAGTCGCGAACGAACGGGTTGTGGCGGTCGTCCACCAGGTACAGCTGCACCAGCCGCATGGCAAACCCTACCGCGAGCCGGTTGTTGCCCTCCTCCATTAGCTGTCCGAGCGCCAAGTCGAACTGCGCACACGTTATATACATTAGAGCAGCCGATCGCGCAGGTGGGAGGTGTGGAAGGTGCGGGCGGTGTGTGGGAGCGCACCTGCGGCAGATCCAGCAGGCGGTTGCGCACGAGGCAGTCGACGGCATCCAGGTTGTAGCGCAGGTCGTCGCGCGCGTCGAGCAGGCGCGCGGTGGCGTGCCGGCGGG
>NW_013533994.1:5862741-5878728 GCF_000836235.2 Papilio xuthus
CCCAGGCGCCGCCGCCCGCCTCGCCCGCCAGCCGCAGCACGCGCACGTGCAGCTCGCGGTACCCCGCCGCCAGCTCGCCCGGCTCGCCGCACCCGCTCTCCAGCAGGCCCTCCACCGCCTGCGACACGGAACCCCTCGCGTTACGGATCGCACGCCATATTGCCTGCTAAATTGCTTTTAAAAAATTTCAATATAATTAAGAAAGTTAGCAACCTTTAGTGAAGAAACTGGCTTTTATTTATAAAAGGTTTTTTTTTTAATCTCACAACATTTGATTACTAATTATTGTTTATCGAAGTCACGACTGATTGAACGCATCGTTTCTAATTTTATCAAAACATCGATAGCACCCTAATTATTTACTGGACGTTCGATGTGACCGCTACGTGCAGCCAATGTTTCTGTAATCTGAACACTTTGAATGAAGGCGATCGTTCGTGCGGGTACATCCCCCGTAGGGCAAGGGATGGTGGTGGCTCACCCTTTGCACCAGGTTGCAGGCGGAGACGATGTCCCGGTTCCTGGTGGCGAGCACGAGGCACTCCAGCAGCGAGTGCACGTTGGTGGCCTGCGCCGGGCACGCGTGCGCTCCCAGCGCGCTCGACAGCGCCTCGCCCGCGCGCACCAGCGCCGCCGCCTCCTCGCCGCCCAGCGGCTGCGCCGGTCCCACTGGGGGGAGCATCAGGCCCGCCGGGGGGAGCGCCAGACCCGCCGGGGGGAGCGCCAGGCCCGCAGGGGGGAGCGCCAGGCCCGCAGGGGGCAGCGCCAGGCCGGGTGGGGGCGGGGGCGGGGGCGAAGGCGCGGGGGAGGAGCGGGCCGGGAGTGCGGAGTCCCGCGTGGGCGCAAAGCCCGGGATGTTGCGACCGAACTCCTCGTAGACCGCCATTTGCGTCTCAGTCGGCCCCCCCATTCTCGGCCTCACTCTCTCTGGAAGGTTCTCAGTTTGATATGACAGTACCATCGGGTCGTAGTAGAGTCGGTTTTCGAGCCGAGCCTGCTTTCTAATCTCGTAGTCGTTCATGAGTCGCTTATCCAGCTCGGGCAGGGCCTTCTCCACGGCGGTTTTCTGAATGTAGGCGCACGCCAGCTCCATGTTCTCCGTGGCCAGCACGGCCGCAGCGCTCTCGATTATGTGCTGTAATGCATTGTGTTATGTTAACTAACAATTTACACGATAATGGTGAGGCGAACCGTTAAATCAAGTACCTGGTGCGCGTGCGGTGCGTGCGGCGCGGGCGGGGCCGGCAGCAGCGCGCTCAGGAAGGTGGCCTTCAGGTTGCCGGCGATGGTGGCGGCGAGCTGGTCGCGGCAGGTGATCATGGCCATGGCGGCGGTGAGGCTGCGCATCATGTGGTGGGCGGAGGAGCGCAGGCGCGCCTCGTCCGGCTCCAGGGCGAAGTCCTTCCGGACCACGTGCTCGCACGCAGTCAGCGCGTAGCTGATGGCGCGGTCCACCACCGGGTGGATCCATTCCTGAATGGACCTTTCCACGGCCGGTCGGACGAACTGCTTCAAGTGGGGGTAGTTTTGGAATAAAAGTATTTGAGGATTGAAGGTGATGTTCTGTCCGAATGCCGTCGTCGAAGTAACGTTTACATCCACGTAACTAAATCGAGGCTCCGGGATGTCGAGCGGGGCGTCGGGGCAGGGCCCCGGTGGCGCCGGCGCGGGCGCAGGCGCGGGCTCGGGCGGCGGCTGCTGGCAGGCCTCCGCGCTCGGCTTCGGCTGCGAGAGCTGGAGCTCTATAACCTTGTGCTTTTCAGAGTCCTTCAAGTATAACGTGGGTTTCAACTCTGACAGTTCCAAGCCCAGATTTTTACACAGCACTTCTATTTCAAATTTTAAATTCAACTTTAGATCGGGTTCCTGGTTGAGTTCGGCGAGGACGTTCATCAAGGACATCGTCCAGGGGTTCGGCGGCCTGAATATGAGGCTCCTGGCGCAGGCCTCGAGGATCTTGGCGACGAAGGGCACGACGTAGAGCAGCTCGTGCTGGCCCTTGCGGTACGCCTCCAGCAGCAGCGCTTTGAGGTCGATGTCGCGGTGCAGCACCGGAGCGTTGCGCGCCAGCGTCAGCATGCCCAGCCAGTGGCCGAGGTTCTTCAAGAGCGAGCGGTCGCCGAAGTTGGCTATACTTTTATCGGAACGCAACAACACTTTTATATTCCGATAAGTCTCCATTATCGCCAATCTGTTCACCTCCCGAGCTTTCAACACGTCGAGGAAGTTGGAGTACAAGGCGTGGAAGTTGAATTCCAAGGAGGCCCGCTTCATCACGATGTACTGCGCGAGCCAGGGGTAGTGCTCCTCCGTCAGGACCTCCTTCAGCTCCTCGCACTTGGCTTTCAGGTTGAGCTGGCTGAGGTTGTTGAAGATGAAGGCCGTCTTGTCCTGCAGGTGTCGCGGCGGCGCGGCCGGGCCCGCCTCGCGCTCCCGCGCCGTCAGCAGCGTGTCTATGTTGCTGGCGCTGGCGATGGACGGCCGCCCTCCCAGCCCGCCCAGCGCCGCCGCCGCCGCTGCCGCTGCCGCCGCCGCTGTCGCTCCCGCCGCCGCCGCCGCCACCGCCGCCGACCTGTACAAGGAACACGTAACAATGTCTGGTGAGCAGCGTCAATTCTCTATTTTGTCGAATTCCAGTGGGCGCTTGCGCGTTACCCACATCATACTATAAAAAGTTCCCAGACATCTTTTTGTTTTATTTCGTTGGCCACACTTTAATTAAAATCGTCCTTAGGTTTAAATTTACATATTTGAATATAGTCAAATGCCCGTACTAGCAGAGATCACGTTCCGTAAATGTGTCGCGGACATCGGAACCGTTACCAAATATTTATAACTAGGTGGTGAGCGTACCTGGCGGCGGGCGGTGGTGCGAGCGGGGCGGCGAGCGGGGCGGCGGGCGGGTCGCGACCCTGCAGCCCGTACTCCACGTAGTCGGCCAGGTGCGGAGGAAAGTCTCCGAAGTGCGGAATGGCGCGGACGTGCTCGCAGTACTTGTGGTAGTCCTTGAGGCGCGCCTTGAACCTGTCCAAGGCGGTGACACCGAAGTAGTACATCTTGGAGCCGGAGGGCTTGCGGAGCGCGTCCAGCACGAAGCGCAGCGCCAGACCCAGGGACACGTAGGTCGGCACCAGGCCCCTCTCGATGATGCCGCCGAACAGCTGCGCGGTTATGTGAAGCTCCTTATCGGGATATTCGGGGAAGAACTTGTATTCCTCGAACAGGTTTCGCAGCATGCACGAAAACACTTCCCGCTCCCTTTTATTCGGTGACTCTTGAAACTTCTTGAGCATATCCAGCACCTCGTCTATGGAGAGGGACGGGTGGGGCGGATGATTGTATATCCGTTGAAAGTAGCCATTCGCTTCGTCTTCGACTTTCTTCGAAACGCTATGCATTATTTCGGGCAGATTGATCTGATCCGGCAACCGAAACTTGTCCACCGACGGGACTTGCGACAATCGCGTGAATGCGGCCATGTTGGTGATGTTGGCGTTGTGCGGAAGCGCCATCATCGGATAGGGGCTGTTGGGCCCCGGCCCTAACAGTCGTGAAGGCGATCCCGGCGAGGGCGCGACCGGACCCAGGGCGCCGGACAAGCCGAATGCGGTGTCCGTCGGCATGGCCAATGCCATACCGGCGACACCGGTGCTGAGGTTCGCCATGGAGTCGACGTGGGGGGTGAAGGCGGAGGTGAAGGCGGGGGTGAAGGCGGAGGTGAAAGCGGAGTTGAAGGGCGCGTTGAAGGGAGGGCGGGAGGGGGCCGGCGCGGAGAGGCGCGCCTTGGCCAGGAGCCAGGCCTGGCAGTGCGCCGCCACGGCGTAGAGCGCGTCCTGCAGGTCGGGGGCCACGCCGGGCGCGCAGAGCTGCAGACACGTCGCCATCGTGGCCACGGTCTCGGCCGACAGCAGCGCGGCCTTGGGCGGCAGCTCCTCGGGCCCGGTGCCCGAGACCGGCGGACATCTTCTCTGTAAAAACTTCATCATTGCGGATACGAAAATTTCACCATGTTCTCTGATTTTGTCCGTCAACCATTTATCCAGCTTCAGGTACTCCCGACGTGAGGCGAGGCACGCCAGGTCGATGACGAAGGGCAAGGACTGCACGTTCAGCAGCACCGACAACGCCTTCAGGTCCTGCGCGACGTCCAAGATCCTGGACAGGCGGGACTGATCGCAGTCGCCGCGGATATACCATTCGGTCATAGCGTGCATTATTATGGGCTTGATGTTCGGGTTTTGTGAGTGCCACGCTCGTTGCAATATCACACCGGAGTTTGGGTGGTTGCCCAAGAATATCGGTACTAGAGTAGACAATAGTTCTTGTCGGAAGGCCGTGATCGGTGCGTTTATTTGAATCAAGACGAGCATTAAGACGTCGGGGCAATGCAGCAGAGGGAAGCCGAAGAGTTCGTGCACCTGCAGGTAGTGTCCGCGCTCCGCGGCGTGCAGCAGCAGCTCCACCAGGTACAGGCAGCGCCACGTGGCCACCTCCTTGTTGTCGGCCTCCGGCGGCGACTTCAGCATGTCCACGGACACCGGGTGGAACGGATAGTCGGCGAGGCTGAACACGTCGGGGTGTTTCAACATATTGCATATCAAAGTCATCTGACCTTCGAGATTGGTCCATCTCCGACACAGGTACTCTACGGGGAATATATTGGAGGGATAGCCCGCACTTTGCAGTCCCGAGCGCAGGATTGAGAACAAAAGGCTCAAGCCCTGTCTGTCGGGAACGATGAATTCCGGTTGGTCGAGTTGCAATATGACTTCTTTCCAGTTTAAGTTGGATGCGAGTTCTTTGAGCGTGAGCACGAAGACGTCTGCGTTCCAGCAGTCCGCGGGCGGGGGCGCCGCAGTCTCCCTCGGCCCTTCGTGATTTCTCCAGAAGTTTCCCGGCGTCTGTATCTGCGGCGCGTCCGTCACCGTGGTGTGGTAGCGCACCATCATACAAATGATTCGAGCGACGTCGGTCGCGGTGGGCTCTCGCCCGCCAAAGTTCAACATGTTGTTCTTGCAGTCCTCAAGGGTGGCGGTAAAACTGTAACCGATGTCCTTGATGACCTCTGCCAGAGGGGCGTCGCGCAGGGCGGCCGCCATGGCCTCGGCAGAGCTCATCGTCATCGGTGGGCTCTGGGTGTCTTCCGGATACAGCAACGGTGTCAATACGAGGGGCACTTTCTCTCTAGGAAATTCAACCCGTAAATGTTTTATTAACAAATCTTTGGAAATAGGATCGAGGCGAAGGTCGTCATAACCGAGGCTTGTAAGGCGACTTTGCAAAACTTTATGGCTGCTCTCGAGGTTGTCTGTGGGCTCAACCATGCTCTGAAAATAATATAAAGGAATAAATTCTATAGACCATTATAAACACATAATAATACTATTGTTTGTTCGCAATTATGTGCGGAAGTAAAACAAAATTAATATGTAGCCTTCCAGACTATCAATGTCTATGCATTTGAGACCCTAATTTAGAAAAATAAAATAGGTAGTTATTAATCATAGGATAGCAAGCGCTTGGGTTTAACAGAAAATTGATATGTCAAGTGGTACCTACCATGTGTACATTTGTTAGGGTTTGCCGACTAAAGGATAGAGGCGAGGCAGGTGCACGGTCTGAGGGTGCCCCGCCCAAACGGCTGCATCTTAGCCGCTGACCCGCTGATGACAACTATCTAGTCAACCATCTGTTAAACAAACAATTTGACTTATATTATAAAATAATTCTGGCCTAAATCTCTTGTTGTGTTGTTTCCATAACATAGATATTGACTATGAAGAATATTAATAAAAATATACCATGAGTGAAGTTGATATTATACAAAATATTTAATGATAATATTGCATATCATCCATAAATTTTTATTGTATTTATAGCTGTTGAAGATAAAACTTTGGTTTTGAAGCACTACACAGATAGCAAGAGTTACACCTGACACCCATACAACAAGTTAATTTTTGCAACATCACATTTTTACATATCACTAATAATCAGAATATAGAAATTGGTTGCAGTAGACAAAAACATTTGATCCATCACTATTTTGTTTGAAATGCTTTAACTATTCCAAATTTAAACAAGTCATTTATTAATTTGCAGGAGTAAGAGTAGTGGGTGCATTTTCATATTAAAAACCATCAGCTGGAAACTAGTGATTTTATAGATATCCTTTTGTCTCACACTCCTTTCGTTATGTCAGGTCGCCATTAGCGCACTAGCTACTTTTTATAACAAAGCAAATTAACAAATCGCTAAATTTTACTTCCATAACTTTTAACAAATACCAATCTTACACGTTTAATACAACATGACAAACACGAGTACTTTAAAAGTTAATGTCTCCTCCGATATAAATAGACGGTGGGGTAGCTAGAAATTTTTAAAGGAAACAAGTAAAAGTTCCCTACTAAATCAGAGATATCATGCAATCTGTCACATACTGTACCTTGTAAGCCTCGGAAAAAGATTCACAAAATAACGAATCACAAAAGACGTAAACGGCATACAATGGCACAAGACAAACGCGACTGCCTAATACTCTTTTAAGTATCACTTTTTGTCTGTAAGTACAAATCAGCACAGCTATGACCAACAGTCATCATAGGATCACACAATATGCCTCAAATTCGACAAACATTACATGCACCCTGACCGAAATGTTTTTTGCAAGGTTCTTCAACTCGTTGCAGGTAACGGGTATGATTGTCTAAGAACACTTCACAAAGCCACTGAACAAATATCATTTTGCTACAGCCCCTATTTCACAACAAAACAAAATTTGGTTTCATGATTTAACAAATAAAATATAAAGTATTAAAATAAAAAACAAGCTGTTAACCGCTGTGAACTATACAGACGCCATTACACAATAAATGACAAAATGTGGCTGTGGCATTGACATCTATATTTATGGACAGGTCGCTGCTTGGAAATTAAAGCTTTGCTTCGTTCCAAGTTCCGACAAAAAAGCGCCTTCAATATTGCCTGCCTGTTTGTATAATGACAGTTTATTTTATATGTATTTTTAAGATAGTATACCATCGTCATCCAACACGCCCGTCAAGGCCAAACCGCCAAGTTAGCGGAAATCAAAAGGGCACAAAATGCTACGGTTTTTAGCCTATCCATGAACATATTCCCCAGTGTTGCCGTATACATTCCAATCTTACTTTCTTACTACTGTAATAAATGCAAATGTTTGATGTGTATGAATGGTTGCGCTCGAAATCGGCGCTGACATACAACTGGCCAAATGTGAAAAACGTATTATGTTAAGACTGTAGCTAAATTAAATATTAAAAATAGAGCTCCGAAGCCGTAATGCAACTGCAGATGTAAAGAGCTATACATATTGATGACATGGCAACTAAAAGTTGTTTTTTTTGTCGTATTAGACATATACTTCGTTTTATTGCTTGTAAATTAATTAGAACTTATCTTCAAATATAGTTTATTTTACCAGTAAATCGCTGTCTGTCTTTGCTTTTGTTATATCATTATTTAATTATCAATTTCTTCGATAATTTCTTGTAGCGCCATATTGAAAGTTATATTATTTCAGGACATCTATCGGCCAGATCCTTATTATTTACGCAATTATGTTGATTTTGCTTGTGACGATATTCTTTAACACAGTTTTTCTTAAAGTGTAATTCGCAGAGGAGAGCAGAGCACTGGGCGCCGATGTTCCTTTCTAGGAAGTCCACGAAAATGGGACTGATTATAATTAATAAAACTTATTGATGTACTTTAGTACCAGTAAAGGGATGCGAAGGGCGGCCACCACAAATCTCATCATGAAGTGTAAAGATTTATTCGATAACTGATTAGAAAAGTGACACTTTGAATCATTAATTACAATAAGAAGTAGGTTGCAGGTTGCAGTCTACAGACGAGCTTGGATCCAACCGGCGAAGGAAGTGACGCGCGCGAAGCCCGCGGGCAGACCTGCTTGACAGCCGCGGCTCGATCCGAACGACACCACGCCGATCTGTATAGCGGGACGAACATTATATATTACACATTACTTACTACACGAAGTGAGATAAAGTGTGCACCATGTCCACTGCCTCGGAAATCGATTATAATAAGTACTTCAATTTGGCATAGCACGATACATTATCAAATGAACCTGGCAGAGACAGGAATCAATTTGTAATCTGTCATCCACCCACAATAGCGTGCACTACTAGCATACCAGGAGGCGTCGTCCGGCATCGTTGACAGTGAGCGGGCCGCCGGAGTCCCCGCTGCAAGTGCTGCTGCCCGTCCCACTGGTGCAGAGCGTGGAGGCGATCACCGTGCCGGAGCCGTACGTGCGCTGACAAGCCGCATTTGTGATCACTTGCAGCGACGCGTGGCTCAGCACCTGGCCTTGTGTGATCCCCGCCGCTGTGCAATATGACACTTATCAAACATCAACATCCACAGCATTGTAATAACAATAAAGTGTCGACGCAATTCCTAGTTTCTTCTGATGAGTGTGCGTTCCGGAAGTATAATTTTAATTCACTTCCCCTTCTAACCCTTTTCTTGCAAAAAAAAAACCTTTTATAGATATTTACCATCGCTCGTCTTCCCGAAGCCGGCGGCCTGTGCGAAAGTGCCCACGAAGTTATTGCTGAGGAGGGACGCCGTGGGCAACGACACTGGTGCGATATGATCTGACGAAATAGAAAATATTTATTAGAACGCACTTTTCACATCGCAAAAGACCATGGATGGATTTCATTTCAGTTTAATTTATGCAGCTGTATTTATGAATTGATCCTTAATCATTTATGATTATTTACACAAGCGTATTTTTTTTCTATTTCATTAGTATAATATGAAAAAAAAGAGAAAACGATAAAAAAAATAACTTACTATTAAACTCTACTCTGCTAATAGTAATGATAGCGACATCGTTGTGCAAGGTGGAGGGGCGGTAGCTCTCATGGGTCCGTACATTGCTAGTGGCAACCCTCGTGCCGCCGGAGAACAATCTGGTGGAGCCTAACACGACCGTGAACTGCCTAGCTTGGTTGCGGCCGTCAAACCAACAATGCGCCGCAGTCACCAACCGGGTGTTGGATAGTAACGATGACCCACAAACTGATGTGCCGCCGGACGATAAAGCTATGAGTAGACCACCCTGTGCAACAGAAACTAAATGATTTTACTAATGTTTTTAAACGTTGAATGAATGGATGTTAGTAAGAAGGTAACTCCAGGACGGTAGCGTGGATCTCGATGTAATTTGGGATGTAAAACATAATCTGGAAGAACACAAATGTAGTAGCATTTCGCGAGGACCAAGTCGCCGGCAAAAGCTAGTTTATACATATTACTAAAATTGGAATGTCCCCCTTTTTTTTTTAATTAATATATAGGACAATTTAGTTTAGTGAAGACATTGCAATAAAGGTGGGATTTTATAATGTTTATGCGCATGTGAGCGAAGTGCCCGAGTTAAAATATTATCCATGTTCGATACGGCTTTAGCTAATACTTGCACGTTTGCATTTATGTCGTTTTTAAGCAGCATTAAGTGCATATTTATGATACTCGTCAAGTTTTAGCCCGCCAACTTCCCTATGAAAAATACTTACAAGATGCGGGTATGCGCCCAGCGCGGCCGGGGAGCCGCCGACTATTCTCACTCCGTCAAAGTCTAACGCGGTCTCTGCTCGCCTGATTGCCTCCGCTAGAGGAATACCGACGCTCCGATGATAGTCTACTTGTATAGACTCTTCGGCCACGACTGCGGAAAGTAGACAGGTCAATATTAACAACTTCATGGTTATTTTTCAGGTTTGGTTGGTTACTGGCTCCGCTAGGGTCTTTCCTCACCATTTATGGAAACCCAGTATCTAATCGGATTTATGTCCAGGATATTATGAAATCGATTATAAGTTATCTATTATAGATTTCATTAGGTAATCCATCCTTCAAAATAATAATTAGGTCAAAGATAAATGTTGTAATTAACGACCTAGAAATTATTGTTTCACCTCGTGATAATTAGTTTATACATATTCGTATGATTCACACACACAAACACACAAACACATAGTTGTTACTAATATAACATTATAATGATTCTTCTCATGATCATCAGATGGCAAACGAGCAAACGCCTATTTCCAGTTATTATTTATCTATGGCCGCTTGGCATTGCTCAACATTTCGACGAGCACCTTATACTAAGTTTATTTGAGACTAAGCTGTGATTATTTTGCACCCTTGAGGGTAACTGTGAAAGTTATTAGGCCGAAAACTACGGAAGGTTAAAATGATATTTGCCAGAGAGGAATGAGATGTTTATTCGGCAAGCGTTCAACGAGTACAGACAAGTAAAAGAGGTTACATTAAAATTGGGAAGCATAATTAAAAATCTTAGGTTGTGTAGGGTACTTCCCTACTTGATCAAAAAACATTGCTCGAGTAAAATTCCAGGCGCTCAGCGCATCGGCGAATTGGCGCCAACATGCCCCCGGGCGTTGAAGGCTCGTCCTTCAACAGAACTAGTTGTCGTCATGAGGCAGCGGGCAGATCTTGCTGAATGCGCGGCGCACGACACCTGTCGCAGTCCGCACATCGGCCACGCGGGATACTCCGTCCGCTCCGGGATGGACTGCCACGACTCGACCCAGCCGCCATTTGAGCGGCGGTAGGTTGTCTTCCTTCAAGATGACCAGAACACCTTCCTGCAATGGGTTGAGATTAGAGCGCCATTTCGTCCTCAACTGAAGTTCTGAGATATACTCCTTGCTCCATCTGCTCCAGAAGTGTTGGCGGAGGTGCTCCAGGTGTTGATATCGGCTCAGTCTTCCAGTGGCATGATGCTCGTAGCAGCCAGCCGGCAGCGCAGTGAGAGGGCGGCCGATGAGGAAATGTCCCGGCGTCAACGGCAGCAGGTCACTAGGATCTGCTGAGAGTGGCGTAAGCGGACGAGAGTTGAGAACTGCTTCGATTTGGACCAACACAGTGTTTAATTCCTCGTATGTGAGGTTACAATTACCAAGAATTCTTTTAAGATGGAACTTTACAGATTTAACGCCTGCTTCCCATATACCACCGAAATGAGGGGCGTGAGGAGGTAAAAAGTGAAAATTAATGTAGTCAGGAGCGAGGTCACCAGGTAGCGAATTGAGACTGCTTTTAATAAAACGACCGATTTCATTATACGCACCTACGAATGAGGTCCCGTTATCGGAATAAATGTGTTTAGGTTTGCCGCGACGTGACATAAAACGACGAAGAGCCGACATAAAATTATTACTAGTCAAATTATCTACTAACTCAATGTGCATGGCTTTAGTTGCGAAACACACGAAAACAATAATATAAACTTTGACAAGTTTGCAGCCGCAACCTTGACGACTGGCTGACATGATAGGTCCGGCGTAGTCGACTCCGACGATCTCGAAGGGACAACCACTCGCTGTCACACGTCGCTGCGGCAAGTTACCCATTATAGGATTCACTACCTTTCCTTTAAATCGACAACATAAATGACAATTACGAAAAGTTCGTTTAGCTAAATTTAAACCACCGATTGGCCAGTAAGTTTCTCTCAATGAACTCAATAATAAACGAGGGCCAGCATGTAAAAGTTTTACATGCATATATTCAAATATTAATTTTGTTAAACGATGAGTGGACTGTAATAAAATAGGATGCTTCTTTTCATAAGAAAACAATGAATTATCTAATCGACCGCCGACCCGCATTACATTGTTATTGTCTAAAAATGGACTAAATTTTAAAAGTTGATTCTTTGCGGGCAAGCGCTTATTTTGCAATAAAATATTATATTCATGAAATGACTCGACTTGTGATAATTTTATTAAAACATTTAAGGAATTTTGAAGTTCATCATTATTCAAAAAATGTGTTGATGGACGCTGTTTTTTGCAAATATTAATGAATCTTAAAACATAAACCATAGTGCGCTGTAATATTATAAATTTAGAAAAACGTTCGAAATTAATTAAAGCCATATTCGAGTTATTAATAATTAAAGTAATTTCAGTGCGCGTTTCAGGTAATCGCTCATTCAGCGTTATATTCTTTGGCCAAGAAGAAATATCATTTTTTTAAACTGAGGGCCTGACCACCACATATCGAGATTGTTAATTTTATCAATGGTGACACCGCGCGAGACGTAATCTGCTGGGTTTAAGTCAGTAGGGACATGACGCCAAGCGTGCTAACTGGTCTTATTTACTATCTCGGCTACACGGTTGCGCACAAATGGTTGCAGTTTACTTGGCAACATTTTTAACCAGCCTAAGACGATAGTGGAGTCTGTCCAAAAGGTTACTGATCTTACTTGCACTAGCAGAGAACTCAACACCTTTTTGTACAGGCGACCTCCAACGAGCGCAGCGCACAGCTCGAGTCTCGGGATCGTGGTGGGCTTTATAGGCGCCACGCGACTTTTAGCTGAAAGCAACCGCACCAAAACAGCATTATAACTCGTGCTGCGAACGTAAAAACATGCACCGTAGGCTGCTTGCGATGCGTCACAAAAATTATGCAAGTCAATTGAGTCGTAACGATTGCAAAGTATAAGACGAGGAACTCGTAAAGAACTTAGTAGGGGCAAGATGTCTGCTATTATTTGCCATGATTTAATAATTTCAATAGGCAGTGGGTCGTCCCACGAAAGCTTAAGAAGCCATAATCTTTGCTTTAATATTTTAATGGAAATAATGCAGGGAGCTGAGAAACCTAGCGGATAAAATAAACATTCGGGCATAAATTTAATATAATTATTTCTAAACTCGGGTTGCCCTTTGAATTTTCTCTCAAGAGAAAATAAACAATGTTTGGCGCGCTGCAGCGAGCCGCCTAATACATCAGGTGACTGTGTCAGTGGCAACCTGACACAGAACCGACCGTCTGACTGACGAGATGTATTTTTAATGAAATGTTCTTTTTTCTCTTCTTTGGAGAAAGATGAAGCCTGAGGGCTGACCTCCTCGAGGTGCCAAAACCGCGTTAATAGGGTTTGAATGTCATCACTGGAATCATTGCACGAAGAAACATCATTATTTGATTTTACCGACACGAAATTGGACTTAAAGTCAGAAGTCGAGCATGCTTGGCCACTATTATACAAAGGACCTGAAACTAGCCACCCTAGACTAGATTCAAATAGCACGGGCTTCCCGGCTCCTAAACTAATTTTACGTAGCCCTAATAGATCCCAAAACACATCCGCACCAATAATTAAATCCACCGAAGATGGAGTGTGGAAGTTGGGATCCGCTAAAGAAAGGTTGCTAGGTAAATTTAAGTCTTTTAAAACTATTTGCTGACTGGGCACATCGTCAGTAATATTCGGCAAAACAAAACAGAAAATCCTTGTCGAAAAGTTTTCATTTAAAGATTTAATGGGTAAACAACACATTTCGCCTATATGCGATTTTGAATTATTTATACCCAATAGTGACTCGTTTACCTCAACTGTAGGTAAATTTAACGATTGTTTCAATCGTTCACTAATAAGGCATGAAGTGCTACCGCTATCGAGAACTGCGCGGGCGATGCGCTCACCGCCGCGGTTGTCGACAATTTTTATAAGGGAAGTGGCTAAGAGTACCTGTGTTCTGTTGGGTAAATAGGTAGAAAGTTGGGCAGACAACGTGACATTACCGGAGGGCTCGTCACTGCATAGTGTCGGGGTTGCGGAAGAATGTGCGAAGCGGTCCTCAGTGTTAGAACATACATTAGCTGTTGACTTATACTTCAGATCTGGAATGTGAATTAAAACATTATGTCGCTTTTTGCATATTTTGCAACCGTTAGATCTGCAATTGTTTGCATAGTGACCAGACCGCAAACAATTAAAACAAACTTTTAATTTAGGCACAAGTTCCAAGCGCTGTTCGCATGTAAGTTCTAAAAACTTAGGGCAATTGAATAATTTGTGTTCGCATTTACAATTAGGACATAGCTGTAACGAAGTCTTCTCATGACCTTGAATTTTTGGACTTTGTGCAATCGACACCATACTCTTAATATTACTTGTCCTTTTTTGTGTAGGTTGAGAACAGCGAGATAACTCTAAAGTTTCTAACAAGTCTGCACGGTTTCGTAAAAATGTTAGAAATAATTTAAATGAAATAGCAGTATCACAGTCCAACCTACCTTTGTACTCCTCCCACTCACGATACGTTTTTGAATCTAATTTATGACTAATTATGTATATTAATAACGTATCCCAATAACTTACAGGTTCTCCTAACGATTCTAAAGATCTAATATTTTTATTTATCGTATCAATTGTATGCTTTAAAATAAATGTCGACTCTTTAGAAATTGTCTCAATGTTAAATATAGCAGCAACATGATTTTGTATCAATAGCCTTTTGTTATCAAACCGGTCGCATAACAAATTCCAAGCAATTAAGTAATTACCGGCTGAAAATTCAATAGATTGAATAACAATAGCGGCCGTCCCTTCGAGCGACGCACGGAGATAATGAAACTTATTTATAATGTCTATACTATCGTTCGAGTGTATTAAACTAGAAAAAGTGTCTCTAAACTCAAGCCAATTATCATATGAGCCACTAAATTTAGGTAACTGGTAGGCAGCTTTACAATATTATTGTTGCGTTGTGAACTACTGCAACTTAGTGCGCGCTCACTATTGACGTGTTCACTATTTTCATGACGCACTATTAAATCTTGCGCCTTTGCGACAATTTTAAAATATATCGACTCGAAATCGGTTCGTTCGCTAATTTGCGTGTCAATATCGTCGGCTAAACACTCTAAACGTAGTTGGACCTCATCGTAATTGGTGTATAAAATATCAATTTTACTTACACGTGTCTTCAATTCGCTAACCTGGGACGAAGTTAAAGGCTCCTTTAAATCGCTGATGTAATTACTAAATACAGTTAAGCGACCTTTATAACTCGCTCGCTTTTTAATTAATTCCCTTTCCTCAGCCATGGTATATGGAAAACGGCAAAAATCTGAAAAATTACAAAAATAATCTTAAAGTAAACTAAACAACGCAGCACTAATGTACGAAATATTAATACATTTCCATTAAACACTGTGCGGTGTTGAGTATGTTCGTCCGTTTATTTGTTCTCAAGATGTCCTTCACACGACCTCTGGACGAACTGATGTCTTCTTCAAGATCTTCGTTAAATCCGTAGAAATCGACGAAATCCGCAGAAATAATTAACTCCACTGGTTATTTAACAATATAATCCGGCTCGAAGGACCATGTGAAAGTTATTAGGCCGAAAACTACGGAAGGTTAAAATGATATTTGCCAGAGAGGAATGAGATGTTTATTCGGCAAGCGTTCAACGAGTACAGACAAGTAAAAGAGGTTACATTAAAATTGGGAAGCATAATTAAAAATCTTAGGTTGTGTAGGGTACTTCCCTACTTGATCAAAAAACATTGCTCGAGTAAAATTCCAGGCGCTCAGCGCATCGGCGAATTGGCGCCAACAGTAACATTTTTATAAATATTAAATGTCATATTTATTTATAATATCAAATTAACTTCCTAAAAACAATCAATCTTCTAGCATTACAAAATTACCATACTTTCAATTTCCATCCTCCTTTTTTTTTTTTTTTTTTCGGTTTAACACTTTGTGCGTGAAAGACGGACAGACAGACAGACAGAGTTACTTTCGCATTTATAATATTGGTAAGGCAGTAAGTTACACAAGGATAACTATATACAGATTACGAGGGTGAATCAAAAAAAAATTCTTGGAATCAATATTAAAAAATGCAAATAATAATATTTTATTTTTCTACATAATCTCCCTCCAATGCAATGCATTTAGAATAACGCGTTTCTAACTTCCTTATTCCTTGTGAAAAAAAAATATTTTTCTTGACTCTCGAAAAAGTCCTCTACGGCAGCTATAACCGCGTCATTATCGTGAAATTTTGTTCCACGAATTTCCTCTTTTAATTTTGGAAATAAGTGAAAATCACTTGGGGCTAAGTCCGG
>NW_013533994.1:5878953-5881379 GCF_000836235.2 Papilio xuthus
TATCCCAGAACACAGAGGCCATAACTTTGCCAGCGGTAGGAGCAACTCGAAATTTCTTGATGGATGGAGAGGATGGCCGTTTCCAAGACATGCTTTGTCTTTTAGTTTCAGGATCAAAATGGTGGACCGACGTTTCATCCATGGTGACAAGACGACGGCAAAAATTATCCGAATCACGCTGGAACATTTCGAGATTACGCTTGGAAATTTCCAAACGTCGTTTTTTTTTTTCGTCGGTTAACATTCGTGGCACCCATCTTGCAGGCCCTTTTTTTTTTTTTTTTGAACCCCAGTGAATCAATTAAAATGGATTGAACGCTACCAAAAGATATCTTTAGGATCTCAGCTATATGTTTTATAGTCATTCTTCTGTCTTCCAAAACCAGATTCTCAAACTTTTTGACATGTTCTTCTGTAACGGAGGTTGAAGGCCGCCCAGAACGCGGGTCATTTTTACAGCTTGATCTACCTACAAAATTTGAAATTCAGCCACCCAGTACGCAACCGTAGAATAGGGTACAGCATCACCCCCTAATGTCTGCTGAATGTCCAAAAAAAATCCTTCCTAGACATTTTTTTTTTTTCCTAACTTAGATATTTTATCATCGCACGTAACTCACTTTTATCCATAATTTTGACTTTTTTTTTTTTAGCAACTCGTTGCACAAAAAAAATTTATTACATGCGAACGAACTGACAAAAACAAGTGACAGTCAGCATAAATATAGTGTGATAGACACTCTTTAATTTGAATATCGAACTTGATCCAAAAAGGTTTCATATATATGCACTTCTTTTTTTTTTTTTTTCCTACATGGTTGTGGCATAAGCTATCAGGCTGGCGCCGTTTGTGCTACGCCTAAACAGATGCCGCTGTGGCGAGACCGTATTTATCTGAACGCGATAATGAGTACAATGTCTCGACACATGTACTTAACGGCAGGTCACTGCTCCTTTGGTGTTCGGTTCGGTGTTGTCATTGCGTTTGTTGATTGTTAATTAATATAGTCGTTGCGTTCTGTATCCACTAAACCCCGCGGTGTTCTCCTACGCCCAACCGGACCGTGGCATCTACGTTAGTTTATCCACGGCCCGGCTAGGGGGAGCCCCCCCCTTATTAGGGGCTCGACTCGTGTAGGGAGGGGTCATATATCTTAGACCCCTCCCTACACGAGAAACCCTACGATGAAACCCTTCTCAGAACACGAGAGGAGGGTCATCCGCCACAATCGGCGCGACCCGTCGCGCGCGTGGCTCTCTAACAACTAATTAGGCTGTAGGGCCGCGGCGTACCTCGCACGCCGGCGGCCCCTCACTGGAGTCCTGCGGGGCGGGAGTGTCTCATTGGCGCGTTCGCGCTCCCGCAGGGCCTCTCTCTCTTTTGGCCGCCATCTCTCTGAACAGAGATGCGACGGCGGCCCAACTCTCTTCGCCGCCGACCATCGCACGTATGACGGCCGGCAGCGACAGCTCCCGAACGGCCGAAACAGCCGTACCTTGAGAGAAGCTGCGTCAGGAAGTAAGTCGGCTCCCGGTGCCTCGCCTCCACCCACTGGCGCAGGACGAGGCGGACGGCCTCGATGAGCCGTCTGTTCACCGAGGCGTCCGCCAGCCTCTCCTTCCATCGCCGGAAGAGATCGTCGCGACCTTCCTTCTTCCAGCGTACGATCTCTTCCGGGAGGGGCTCCTCTCTTCCTCTCTTCTCTGCTGCATCAGGGTTCTTCTCCGGTAAACCTCCGCTAGGACCCCGGCTTCGAGGTCCCAAGGCAGGCTACCGGAGATAAGGCGCGCCGCCACGTACGACACGGTGCGGTACGCTCTGGAGGCCCTCCGAACCATGGTCCACTACGCACGTTGCAGCAGATCCATGTTACCTTTGCTCAGGGCTTCGTCGCCCATATGGGCGCGCCGTAGAGCGCCTTAGAGCGTACCACACCATCGTCCATCGTACAGGCGGCGGCACACACCGCCCCCCCCCCCTTCCCCTCCCCCCCTCCCGCAGTTGGGGATGCCGCTCACCGCGATGGAATGTCGGATTAATATCGGAATAGGTAGGTAGGTCAGGTTAGGTTAGGTTAGGTTAGGTTGGGGTGGGGTGCGGTGGCCGGTGACCTCCTCGTGGTGCACCCTGGAAACTCCCCACCTTCTGTGGGGAGGCTAACAACCGGCCGGGGAGGGGATAGTGTTCGCGGGGCTATACCGGATAGGGCTACCCATACCGGGCAGGCCCGCGAACACTACGGGGCTCTTGTCGGGTCCTGCGGTTAGCGCAGACCCTGGACTGGGCCCAATGGGCGGAGTAGGGCGCGACGTGCACCTAGGTGCCGTCGTGCAGAGCGGAGGGGTGTTTTCCGCGGGGCTATGCCGGATAGGGCCTCCCATACCGGACAGGCCCGCGGGAAACACCAGTGGACCCTTAGGGGTCG
>NW_013533994.1:5887523-5890689 GCF_000836235.2 Papilio xuthus
GGTGACCTCCTCGTGGTGCACCCTGGAAACTCCCCACCTTCTGTGGGGAGGCTAACAACCGGCCGGGAGGGGATAGTGTTCGCGGGGCTATACCGGATAGGGCTTCCCATACCGGGCAGGCCCGCGGCCACTATGGGGTCCTTACCAGGTCCTGCGCCTAGCGCAGGCCCAGGTCGGGGCCCACGCACGCCCATTGGGTGGTGCAGGGCGCGGCGCGCACCGAGGTGCCGCCGTGCGGAGTGGAGGGGTGTTTTCCGCGGGGCTATGCCGGACAGGGCCTCCCATACCGGACAGGCCCGCGGGAAACACCAGTGGACCCTGATGGGTCGGAGGATGGCGGCCTTGTAGGCCGCGCGTCGTGGGGACCTACCCCGGAATAAAGGCGGTTTCCGGTGTCCGACAACACTGGAAAAGTAAATGATGGCATCCCTCAATACAAATTTACCCCAGGAGGGTACCTCCAGCTCAGCTGGAGGAGAATCCCTCCCCGCGGCCTCGGCCGCGGGCAGCCCCGCGTATTCTGGGGGGGGCAAGGACTGCTACTCAAATACAACGACGACCCTGGCAACGGAAATGGACATCGAGGCAAGTGGACAGGACGTAGTTTTAAGACAGGAGGAAAGCGGGGGCACGAGCACTTCGACCCAGAGCGGGAGAGATCAGTGGCTCGAGTCACTCGCCAACAACGGGCGCACGCTCAGAGTTATGCTGACGCGGTGCGACTCGTTTGGCATGGACAGTGGCGCTACAGCGTCCAACACCGAATTTGACTCGGACTCCTCGGCCGCCAGCTATATGTCTGGCGTGTCCGGGGAGTCCTACAGAAGGGCCTTCCTCAAAAGAGGAAGGGGCCCCCCTTCTGACCCGGAGGAGACGAGTGGCGCTGCTCCCGTCAAGGGGGCAGCCCTCAAATTAAAACGCGGACGGGGCCGGCCCTTCAGCGTCGATGCCGATACCGAGGTGGCCGCGTCCCTGCGAACAGCGAGAGAGGCAAGGGCCACCATACCATCCGGCCCGGCCCATCTCTCGCTGTTCGAGACAGAGGAGGACCAGACCAGCGTTGCCCTCAACAAATGTGTTGAGGCATCGCTGAAGACGATTATAGACGTGGCAACAAAGTCCACCAATATAAAGGGGACGTTGGTAAAAGCGCTGAAGGAGGCGGCGGCAAACATCAAAGCCGCCGTCTCCCAGCTAAGAGAGCGGACGATGTCGGAGGAGGTGGCGCGGCTGGAAACAGCAAATGCGCGCCTCCACAGAGACATGGAGGAGCTACGCCGCGAGCTGATGGAGATGAAACGGCGACCGGCCCAGCCCGACGAACCAGACATCCAGAAGCTGCTAGACGAGGTATCGCGGGCCAACGTGGCAACGTTCGGCAGCATGCTGAACGCCAGGCTGGCTGGACTGGAGGAGCGTCTCCTCCCCGATCCACGCCGCCGGCCTCCGCTGGCGGCGGACAGGAGAACGGAAGGTGACGGCCCTCCCGCCTCGCTCCCTAAGGCAAAACAGGGGGCAAAGAAGAAGGGTCCAGCAACTAAAGAGCCCCTGCCCTCAACATCGGGCACGGGGGCCCAGGATCGGGCGTCAATTCCGGCGGCGGCCCCAGGCGAGACCCCGTCGACTGATGGGCAGCCGCCTAAGGCACCGCCCAAAAGGAAGAGGAAGGGGAAGCAGCCGAGCCTGGCCGCTAGAGAGGCCGCACAGGCGAGGGATAGGCCTGCCCCTACGCCCGCCGAGGCCACATGGGCCACGGTCGCAGCACGCGGGGCCAAAAAAGCGGCCAAAAAGGCGACCAAG
The DNA here is from genome assembly GCF_000836235.2 of Papilio xuthus. NCBI lineage: Eukaryota > Metazoa > Arthropoda > Insecta > Lepidoptera > Papilionidae > Papilio > Papilio xuthus. The sequence goes on from NW_013533994.1 coordinate 5,889,324, forward strand.
GGGCCGAACAAGGCTAGCCCCCCTGAGAGGAAGGCCAAACTACGGGCCCCAAAGACCGCGGCAGTCACTCTCACTCTCGCTCCGGGAGCAGAGGAGAGTGGCGTTACATATGCCGCGGTCCTAACGCAGGCGAAGAGCCGCATTAAACTTGCGGAACTTGGTATCAGAGATATCAAGTTCCGCAAGGCGGCCACGGGCGCTCGAATGCTGGAGGTAGGTGGCGAGGCAGCCTCGGAGAAGGCGGACTCTCTGGCCACAAAGCTTAGAGAGGTGCTCGGCCCAGAGCTGGTCAGGGTCGCCAGGCCGGTGAAACGCGCCGAATTGCGCGTCACCGGCCTCGACGACTCTGCCACCGCGGCCGAGGTAGTGGAGGCAGTGGCCAGAGAGGGAGGTTGCGCGGCCGATAACATAAGGCCGGGCAGGCTCGTTTTCGGCCCGAGGGGGGATGGCTCCCTGTGGCTGAGCGTACCGGTGGCGGCCGCCAAGAAGGTGACCGACACCGGCCGCGTGAGGGTCGGCTGGACCTCGGCCAGGGTGGTGCTTCTCCCCTCGCGGCCAACGAGGTGCTTCCGCTGCCTCGAGACGGGGCACATGGGTGTCACGTGCTCGTGTGAGGTGGACCGCAGCAAGCTTTGCTTCCGCTGCGGAAAGCCGGATCACCGGGCACGGGACTGCTCGGCGGACCCGAACTGCCCCGTCTGTGAGGCGGCGAAGAAACCGGCTGGCCATTCCGTTGGCGGCAACGGCTGCGTCGCAGCCGGACAAAAGCCGGCGCTTGGAGGCAGAGGTGCGCCTAAGAGTAGGACTCGGCGCAATGGTGTGGAGCGAATGGACACCAGTTCATAATAATTTTATTAGCCCTTAGGACGGAGAAGCGGCGGAGCGGGCGCGGGAAGACTTAATGTCGACCCGCCACCAACCCGCCGCAGGAGACCGGGGTGACGCCGCCGCCTGGCGCACATAGTGGCGCCGGACAGCGCGCCGCGTTGAGAGAGGGACCCGCGGGCGGCGAATCGGGGTTCGCCGCCTGCATTGCAGGGGTCTCGAGCTGTAGGACTCCCCACGTGTTCCGGGGGGTCCTCGGCGAAGGTCGACGGCGCCTTCTGCCGAAGGCGTCGTCGCAAAAGTAGGGCCTGCCACATTTTCATGTGGCGGGCAATCCGCAGACGGGGTTATGGTTGTGTGCCATTGCGTTCCCACAGCCCCGTCCCTAGCGGGAAGGAGGAACACCGTTGGGTTTTAGTGAGTATACCCGGCGCCCTTATGGCGCCGGGTGACCCTCACATAACCGCTCGCCCCCCCGAAGGGCGGGCGGTATGTATAAAACATTTCCCAACGTAAAAAAAAAAAAAAAAAAAAAAAAAAA
>NW_013533995.1:0-501 GCF_000836235.2 Papilio xuthus
TCCCAATCCAGCTACCGGCGCCACCCAGTCTGCTGGTACCACTTTAAGTTCGCCGACAAGGCGACTAAGTGCTGCCCTCCATGCGACTTCAAGTCGGAAAACTCCAGAGGCAATCGGTAAGGACGACCGACGATTGCCCCTCTTCAACTGGTCGCCTGTTCGTCACCGATCGCAAATCCAAGACACAGTTCCTGGTCGACACTGGGAGCGACCTCTGTGTCTTCCCGCGGTCGCTGCTGCGAGAGCGTCGTGCCCGGACTACGTATCAGCTAAGTGCCGCTAATGGTTCTTGTATAAACACTTACGGTTATGTTCATTTACAACTTGACTTTTGTTTACGTAGAACTTTTATATGGCGTTTTGTTGTTGCCGATGTGACTAAACCTATTATAGGTGTAGATTTTTTAAATCATTACAATTTAATAGTTGACTGTCGTAACAAACGCATAATAGACAATACAACATCTGTAACGGCTTGTGCGTTGCGAGTTAAATGCAACG
>NW_013533997.1:0-566 GCF_000836235.2 Papilio xuthus
TTGGCTCTGTAGTTGACAGGTTCCAGACATCACTTACGTAGACTACAACTCCACTGTTTTGATTCGTATTACGTTCAGTTTTGAAAGAAATGTAGCCTGGTATGTGTGGAACAATCACTGATTCGTTTAGCCAGCATTCTGTCAAGGTAAGTACATCGAAAGTTAAATTCATACGTGTTAATGCTATGAGAAACGTGTCAAAGTTTTTTTGTATGCTTCTTATGTTAAGGGTAAGTAGTTTGAAATTATGGCTTGTTGTAAGACATTCTTTACATGATTCAAATTCATCTACGACACGGCAGTCAACTTTAAATGAGTCTAAATTATGTACCAATTCCTCTATGATTTGATTGAATTTAATACCAAATTTATCCATAATTGTGTATTATATGATACATGCTTTTGTATTTGGGGACTGCTGTGCAATATGAATTTTAATGATTGTTTTATATCGTACTTACAAGTGAGATAAACGTAGGTTGGATACTGAGAATCATGAAATATAATAGTTACAATTATGATATATGATTGCCAAACACTTGTAACAAATGATAAATGTACCGATA
>NW_013533998.1:0-1553 GCF_000836235.2 Papilio xuthus
ATCTCCTTCATTTTTGTTTGAAATAGAAAAGTACTCATTAGTCCAAGGCAACTACGGCGATAGAACTTAATTACATGTGCTTCGATATTAAAATTAAAAAGTTTAAATATCAAAAAAAAATAGTGGCTTGTGATTTGAACCGCCGACTTTACGTACCAACGGCGGCGAACGGTAAGGCCACGAGACCAAACTAGCATATATGATGACAAACTTAAATTTGATGTTAGTTTTATCTACATAATATCTGTCACCCGCGTCGAACACTTTTAGTAAATTTTGAAAAATGGTTTGATGCAAATTGTCAAATGAATGTAACAGAAGTAGTTTATTCCAATTTGTATCACAAGTATATAGAGATAGAGTTCAATTTTGTCAAATGTACCGATATTTTTGCGCACCTTGACTGCTTCGTTACTTATGACGCTGTGGCTGCTACGATATTTATGAGCATCTTGCATGTACTCATATATTTGACGCTGTGTATGTACCGATGTTTTTGAGCAGGGTGAATGTATCTATTATTTTGAGGACTTTTGTTGTACCGATATAATTGATTACTTTTGATGTACCTATATATTTGCATATCTTGTCTGTGACGATCTATATGACGCTGACTGTACACACTGGATAAAAATTATACGTACTTACAGTTGATTTCGACTTCAGTAACATTGTCGTATAAATATTGTCGTGACTTTCTTTCTCTTTGAATAAAAAAGAGACAACAATGTATATCTAGTGTCACGGCTGTCAAAACCCACAGCTAGTAATGAAAAGTTATCTCAGGTTTTTTTTTGTATTTTACAGAGCACACTCCTTTATTAAAATACAACTTCAATGAATAAATCAAATTTGCAATTTTTCTTTGTTTTCAAAATTATGCTACTAGTTAAAATTGGTATGTGTAAATGTGCAAAATTTTTATTGATAGAATGTTATTTAATGTTTTTTTAATAGAATAATATGATTGGTGTAACCTCACCTTTACCTCGTAATGTTCTTACGCGCATTACGTTATTTTGAGTGGCTTGTGGCTAACAAAAAAACAGACGAAGACAATTTGAGTTATGCGTGGAACGTTATAATGTTCGCTTTCAGTAAATTTTTATACGTTGTATTTTGTATTAGTATGAAGAATGTTAAGAAAAATATAGTATTGTTTTCTTATTTGATGTAACATACTGTCAACGGATCTTATTATGCAAGATGTATAACATTTATAATGTAAGCAAATACATCCAACTTTAAAATTATCAATATAAATATACTAGCTGTCGCCCGCGAGTCCGTCCGCGCCGAATTAAAAAAAAAACTTAATTAATAGCCGATGTGTTCTTCCAGACTAAGTTCTACATCTATGCTAAATTTCAGCAAGATTCTTTCATTCTTCAAATGGAATGAAACAATGACAGACACCCTCTAAGAAACATCCATCCATCCATCTATCCATCCATCCAAACATATATATATATATAATATTAGTAAGATTACAGTCAGCGTCATATATATCGTCACAGACAAGATATGCAAATATATAGGTACATCAAAAGTAA
>NW_013533999.1:0-1547 GCF_000836235.2 Papilio xuthus
CCGATTTAAATAAATGTTTTTATACTTTTAATTGTATTATGTAATATCGCCAACGAGATGGAAAAATTTTTATATCATTAGAATTGTTGGCAATACACTTGATAGAATAAGAATAACTAAATCAATAGTTGAAAGTTGGATACACAGGTACACTTTATATATACAGTCACTCGTCTATTTTTATAATACTAGTAATACTTTTTATTGAGATATAGATGAAATAGCGGAATAAATAGTTTGTTCTCTTCCTATTTCAGGGTTAAATGGCGTTCTAAGAGTGCATAATCTTGTATTAAGATGTAAAAACAGAATTAAACAAATTAAGACACCTCATTACGTTGTTCCTTGAAACAAATGTGGGGCACAATATCGAGTTACCTTTAATAATAACCACAACAGAATTGGGGTGACCTATAAAGTTTGTTGAGGTGGATTCATCTGTTCTTTATCTAGAAATCTGGATATTGATAATAAATATATAGAGACGGCCTCACACAGTTTTGTATTTATACTCAATTGTTGTTTGTTCTATAGTAAGTATAAGATGTATTTGGGATATTTTGAATGAAATAATCAGCACCATAAATATATCAAATTACGCTAGAATCAAATTGGTTATATCAAGGTATGAATCCCGGAGGAATTCCGGACATAAACATTAAGATAGATTTTTAAACTAACACTATGTAAGTCATGAATATTAAAAAGACATTTCTACTCCCATTCTTGTTAGTTTCGAAGACGTCATTGCAAAATGTACTATTTTCAATAAAAACTAGTTCAATATTGTTATTCACGAGTATCGATTGATGTTTGACGCAAGTTCGGCGAAAGTGGTTATTTGACCCATTTCTTTAGAGGGTTTCACTGCAGTGACGTCAGTTATAGAATTACGGTTCGCTTCATAACGAAACTGAGATTGCGCAATAAAAATAATATAGAAATTATTGCTTGTGCATACTATAATTTCACGTACGTCTATGAATGTAGCGAATGATTTATTGTTATTGTGGTTTAGATTTATTTCCCGACGTTTAAATGATGTGTTGAAATTTATGTTGGAATAAAAGAATCATGAAATGGTTAACTACAAACCGATTAAGATGCTAAATTAATAATGTAATAAATGTTTAATAGTATATAAGTAAAAAACTGTCATAAACTTATCCACTGTTAAGGTTTTACTTAATAATAACAAAATAAACGTAAATACTGATGACTAGATCTTTTTTTTTATATCATAAGGTGGCAAACGAGCGAGCGGCCACCTGAAATCGCTGAAATAGCAAAGTGACCTTTGCCCATAGATATACGCAATTGCATATGCGTTGCCTACCTTTAATCGACGGAGGAGAGGATGCACAGAAAGAAAATATTTTCTCTTTCTATGCATCCTCATCCGGAAAGTCCACTTCCACTTCCTCATAAGAAAAGTGGTGGGAAGGGAAAGACGACTAAATAAGGCCTCCGGGACGCACACTCATCAGACGAAATGCGGAATTGCTTCCACTTCACGTCTGTCTTCTGTTTGGTCGTGGTATTTTACC
>NW_013534000.1:0-194 GCF_000836235.2 Papilio xuthus
GCAGATGACAGCCATCTGGGGCAGCACCTCTCCGCGGATGGCCCAGTCATACCCGATGTTCCATAGCAGGGGTCCAAGTACGGACCCCTGCGGAACACCGGAGGCCATCCGCCTTTCCTCTTTGCCCGTGCTCCCCATGTAGGACACTACCCGATCTTGTAGGTAGTGTCCTACGACTCTCCGCAGGTAGGGGG
>NW_013534000.1:421-1132 GCF_000836235.2 Papilio xuthus
TAGCTTCCCGGTCTCATCCAGCATCACTAGCGGCCGATGTCCCTGCGGAGAGTCCGCGGGGCGGCCGTCCTTCCTGATGAGGACCAGCCGCCCTTCCTTCCACACCCCAGGGAAGCGCCCCGCCGTCAAACAGTCGTTGAACAGACGGCGTAGGCGATCCCCGAGGTGTTTCAGGGCGATGGGGAGCACTCTCCCTGGCACGCCGTCAGGACCCGGAGCCTTTCGGGGCCCTCGGAGCCGGCAAGCCGCCCTGTCCATCTCCTCCTCCGTTATTGGAGGAGCGTCTAGGGCGGCGTCGTCCTCGTCCTCACTGTCTATATTGGACATGCGCGGTGGGACGAAGGGGGGGCTGGCTGGAAACAGCCCCTCGACCACCGCGCTGAGGACGGCCGGCTCCATGTCTTCCGTAGGGGGCGCCACCTTTAATCTTCCTCTGACCATTCGGTAGGGGCGCCCCCACGGATCCGCATCGAGGGTCGCCAAGAACTCCGCGCAAGCAGAGTCCTTGGCGGCCCCGATGGCCGCTGCGAGCGCCTTCTTGGCCGCACGCTGGGCGGCTCGAAGGCGCTCCAGCTCGTCCTCATCCCGGTGCCGTCTTCTACGGCATCGGGTGAAGGCTCGGCGGGCGGCATTACTGGCGGAACGCAGGACCGCGAGGTCCGGCGTCCACCAATACACGCCTTCCCGAGGTGCAGGGCGGCGTGCCCTTGG
>NW_013534000.1:2488-5552 GCF_000836235.2 Papilio xuthus
ACCCCCTTCTTTAATGTGACCGTTATGGCCGCTGTTTTGGGGGCCACGATCTTAACTGTCTTAGGAGGGGGGGGCCGCTGCGCCTTCCCAGGTTGGGCCGGCGTTGTCGGGGGCCCTGCTGGGGTTTTGCCCTTGCATTTTTTGCCCTTCTTTCTGCCGACCACCTTCGACCACAGCACCGCAGTTTCGGCCGACGCAGCCGATCTAGGCGGGTCTTCCGCATCCTGAGCAGGGGGTAGAGGGGGAGGAACAGCCGGCCTCGCCTTGCTCTTTGAGGCTTTAGGGCCTTGGGTCGGTCGTGCTCCCTCCCCCGTGGCTCCAAGCTGAGTTTTGGGGCGAGGTGGCGGAGGCTGCTTCTTGTCCGCACGGAGGGGCGGCCTAACTACCGGCTCCGGAGGAAGGCGCGTCTCTAAGCCCTGTAGGCGGGCATTAAGCATCCCGCCTACGGATTCGAGGAGCTCTCGCTTCATTTCCTCCATCGCGTCTCTGAGGCTTGGCTCTGGTTGGGCCTCCCTAGCGCTGGTCGCCGGCCTCCTTTGCGCCTCAGCGTAGGCCTCCTTGAAAGCTCGCAGCTCCGCACGGATCAGCTCTAGCTCGCGAGCCAGTCTGGCATTCTCCGCGCGGAGTCGACGCTGTTCTTCCTCCGGGGTGATCGCGCGTAGACCCTCGACCGCCTCGATCACCCCCTGCGTGGCCTTATTGAGCTGGCCCAACACCTGCCCTTTGATGTTGCCACTCTTTTTAAGCTCCCCCTGAATTTTTGTGATGTTCAGGAGGGCTTTCGCGGCTAGGGCCTCAACCGTGGCGACCCGTTGAGGGGCAGTGCTCGGCTCGTCCGCCTCGTCCGCTGGCATCGACATTCGTCTGTGGGGCCGGTACGAGGGGTCAGAGCTCTCCGCTCCGCTTTCCCCACCCGCCGCCAGATACGCCTTCGCAGCGCTCAGGAACTGATATGCTCCTGGGCGCTTGGTTCGGCCCCTCGTCGCTGAGGACACTTTGGTGGCCACCGCCGGGTCCACCGGTCCTTCCTCCTTGCCTGCCCTTCTCTTCCTCAATTCCGTTGGGAATCGAAAGGCGACCTTCACAGCTGGCGACTTATGGCTACTGCGCAGTGTTCGCGCAGCCGCCACTTCCTCACTGTCTACCTCTGAGAGGGACATTTCAGAGGAGGAGGACAATATATGCCCTCCTCCTCGTCACTCCTCTCCTTCTTCCTCTCCTCTCTCTCTCTCTTCTCCTTCTCTACACAACTTCGCGCATCGCGCCGTCTCTCTTCCTCCTCAGTTTTGTTTGTTTGGTTTTTTGAAATTTTATCCATTTAGATCCCACGAGTAGGGCCGATCTATACTCCACCACCGGGTGACGCCCATTCCGCATGGTGGGGCTACATACTGCAGAGGTCGCCAGGTATCTGCAGGTTTTAACGACGGTTCTGTCGGGTTTTTATAGAGTTTTCCTTTCTCGTGGGCCGGCCGGTTAAGGCAAGCCCTCCGCTCCTGTGGTCCCAACGTACTCCATAACGCCGGGTAGATGAAGGTCGTTGAAGGAACCACAGGGTTACGGGTATGCTAGAGGGGTCGGCGTGCCCCCCCTAGTTTCGGACGGATCCCCCCCCACCCCTCCCCGACGGCAGGTTAGTGCACGCCGGGGCCGCCCTCCCCATTCCCCCCCCTGACCGGTTGTTAGCCTCCCTAAAGACGTTCGGGAGTTACCAGGGTGCACCACGAGGAGGTCACCGGCCGTCGCAACCCAATCGCCTATCACCTGTCGTCTGTCCTCGCATGCGTCTCGCCAATTATTGTCGCTGTGTTTGATTTACAATTTAAACTCGTCTGTGGGTTAACTATTTATGTTGGATAAATAAAGTGTTAACTGTGAAAATATGACCATGTCTCACAGAAACAAACTCGTGTATTTTGCTCGCAGTTCAAGTCCCGGGAGCTTCGCGCTTTTTTCCTGTATGATCTAACTTGTTGACTTTTTGTTATAGATTGCTGATTAGTTTACTGGTGATTGTTGACGAGATACTTCAGAATCATAACATAATATTCTTTTAATAAGTCGTTATTTCATCGTTCATTTAAAAAGGTATCGCGTGTTAAATCTCAGGTGGTATTTACAGAAAGTGTCAATCACATTATAGCTTATGTGGGTTTCGGAAACGGAAATCTCTACATAAAACATAATATCGTCATACTCGTCATTATGTTTTGACAAAATAGAGATAACAATATGTTTTAAAAAGAGGTTTTATTTAATCCACGATTTTTAAGATAAGTTCAGGTTTGGTTAAATAATATTTCAATCTATTACACTATAAATTAAAAGTAATGTATAAAGATAGATGAATGCAAAGCATATAAGTTGTATGAAGGTATAGAGGCAAACTCAATAACATTTGAGGTGTGAGGTTGATGTGAGCTGAGAGAAAATTCAACGAGCGTAATATCGGCTCTATGTCTGCATACTGGAGGTGCGGCGTGTTCTCATATAAATTGCTTTACTATTACCAAATTATTCAACATACAAAGTCACTCAGCTGCTGTCATACAGTGATATGTTAACAATAAATAAGGTACAAAGTAAAAGATACAATAGACGCTTGTATTCAAATTAAAGATATTACTTTTCTTTTTCATATTTCACAAATACAGTTCAGTACGATTATGTAAATATATAGCTATAAGATACAATCAAAATTATTCAACAATAATTATTTCTTCGTATATCGTCTTTTTAAGAGCGTCGGTGGCTCAGGGGTCAAGCACTTGACTTGCAATCTGCAGGTCCTGGGTTCGAATCCCGCCATGTACCAATGTGTTTTTCGATTTCCGATTTACATATGTACATTTATCCGACCTTCTTACGGTGAAGGAAAACATCGTGATGCAACCTGCACATTTCTGAGAAGAAATTCAAAGATATGTGTGAAGTCAACCAATCCGCATTGGGCCAGCGTGGGGACGTATAGTGAGCTGATGATGATGATGATATCGTCTTTTTATCTACGTACATAAATAATATTAAAAACGCTTTTTATTGTGAAAATGAAAACAATATGATT
>NW_013534001.1:0-735 GCF_000836235.2 Papilio xuthus
GTTAAGGCCCGGATCAAGTATCTTGGCCTTATCCTCGACGGGGGTTGGCGTTTCGGAGATCACTTTCGGACGCTAACCCCCCGACTCGTCGGCGCGGCTTCCGCCCTCGCCAGGCTCCTCCCGAACCTAAGAGGTCCGGGCGTACAGGTCAGACGCCTGTACGCCATGGTTGTCCGCAGTATGGCCCTGTACGGCGCGCCGATATGGGCAGAAGCCCTCGACGCGCCGAACAGGGCCCTCCTCCGCAGGCCGCAGCGCATCGTTGCGGTGCGCGCATGCGTGGCCTACCGTACGGTAGGCCACGCAGCGGCCTGCGCTTTGGCCGGCACTCCCCCATGGGAGATAGAAGCGGGTGTGCTGGCCGAAGCATACCGGGAGCGGGCCGAGCAACGAGCTCGTGGCGAATCGCTCGCCCCAGAGGAGCTCGCCCGCTCCCGGGCGAGGAGAAAGCGGACGACCATGGAGCTGTGGGCCAATAGCCTAGCGGGCGCCGAATACGGCACCCGCACCATAGAGGCTATACGCCCACAGCTCTCGGACTGGTGCGGGAGGCGCTACGGCGCAATAAACTACAGACTGGCACAGGTACTAACAGGTCACGGGTGCTTTGGAAGATACCTCTTCCGAATAAGGAGAGAGGAGAGGATGTCGTGCCACGAGTGCGGCGCTTATGAGGACACCGCGCAACACACCCTTCAGGTATGTACAGCGTGGTCCGAAGAGCGCCGCACTCTG
>NW_013534002.1:0-622 GCF_000836235.2 Papilio xuthus
TCCTCAAGTGGCCGTTTTTGCCCTCGGCCTTCACTCCAGTGCCGGCCTGAATACAGGCTCTCCATTGAACCGGCTCGACTCGCGACCGACATCGCACTGGCCGCCGAGTCTGAGTCCGACTCCGAAAACTGCCCCACTGGCATTGGGGTGCGCGTCAACACCACTCTCACCTCCTTCACTATATCCTCTATCTCTACTGGTTTTAAATCGTTTGTCTCCATTTTGTTCCCACGAGTATGGTGATTTAAATGTCGTCTCCCGGGTGACACCATTCCGGAGAGAAAGGCTATATACTGTGGAGGGCGCCAGGTGTCCACAGGTTTTTACGACTTCGCTGTCGGGTTGTAAGAGTTTTCCTTCTCGCGCGCCGGCCGGTCAAGGCAAGCGCCCCGCTCCTAGTGGCCCCGCGTACTCATAGCGCCGCTTCTATGAGGTCGTTGCGGCAATCCCCTTAAAAAACCCAAAAAATAACCAAAAAGAAACAACCAAAACAAAACGAAACAAACAAAACAAAAACAAACAAAAGAAAAGAAAAACCCCCCCAAAGCCACTAGGTCTACGGTTTTCTAGGAAGGTCGGCGTTCCCTCCCTAGTTCGGACGGATCCCCCCCCCCCCCCCCCC
>NW_013534003.1:0-2260 GCF_000836235.2 Papilio xuthus
GCAGTGCGTCGACACTTCAAGCGTTAACAGTGGACAAATACGCAGTTCGTCTATACAGTGTTCTATTCTACAGCGCATTACAGCGCTTCATGGATTTGTTGAACATACGATCCGCTACTGAAGTACCGTACGCTACACAACAAAAATATGGCGACAAATAATGTAACGTGTTCGGCGTGTCTCAATATTATAAAACATAAACAATACCTGGTTTGTTCTACATGCTCGCAAAAGTATGATATTGGGTGTTTGAATATAACTGAAAAACGATTCTTATCATTAGATACTGAGAAGAAAAATAACTGGTTATGTGTAAAATGTAAAAGTAAGCAGCCGAAAAAAGATAATTCAAATACCCCTATCCGTGGAACGCTTCAAGACAACCAATCTTCCTTATCACAAAATAGTGACTGTCAAAATCAAAATATAACAAAGCGAAAAAAGGCTTCGAAAACGGATGTGTCGCCGAGCACTAGCACATGTGGAAATGAGTTAATTACTGATGATGTTAGCTATGGTTCACTCCTATCAACCTTAACACATGAAATTCATGTAGCTGTTAATGAAGCTGTAAATAAAACGGTCGAATCATATTTTGCAAAGCAGTTTGAATCTTTAAAAGAAGAGTTAAGCACGCTAAAAGATTTAAAATCGTCTATAGAATTCCTTAGTGCCGATTATGATCGTGTCAAAACGGATTTGCAAATATGTAATGAAAAGTTGATGTCCTTGACTAAAGAAAACACAAAACTTACAGAATCTGTTAAAGATCTTAACTCCAGATTATCAATGTTGGAACAATATTCTCGTGAACGCAATATAGAAATAAATGGAATTCCTGAAGGGAAAGAAGAAAATCTTTTTACAGTAGTGAAACAGCTCTGTACAACTGTCTCGGTGCCGATAATGGATAACGATATTGTAACATGTGTTAGAATCAGAAAGATGAATCCGCAGAGCAAGATCCCCCGACCAGTCGTAGTGAAACTCCAGTCCACGAAGCTGAGAGATGAAATAATTGCAGGTCTATCAAAGTTTAACAGACGTGATCGCGAAAATAAGCTGAATACCAGCCATCTGGGCTATGGTTGCAGTAAACAACCGATATACGTGTCTGAACACCTGACCCCCTATTTAAAATCCCTGCATGCTCAGACAAGGCTTTTAGCTCGAGAAAAAAAATATAAATATGTGTGGATTCGTAACGGTCGTATACTAGTAAGAAAAGACGATAATTCGCCAGCAATACCAATAAAAAACCTAGATTCACTGAAACTTATTGAATGATTTTTAAGTGAAACTTCTATCGCTTAGTCTTTTAAAAAAAAAAAGTTATAAAATTCGATACGAATAATTTACATAAATTTTTGGATTCTATAGAATCATTCAATATTTCTAGGTCTTTTGTTTGTTTGCCGGACCAGTGTATGAAACAGTTAAAAACAACTAGATCTACCTTAAACATACTGCATGTTAATATCCGAAGCTTGAACCGTAATTTTGATGGTCTGAATGTATTGCTTCATTCTATGGATATTAAAAGCGACATAATTATTCTTTCTGAGTGCTGGTTGAGTAAGGTTTCTAGCGTTCCTGTTCTAACCGGTTATGTCTCAACCAGGTCATCCTTCAGCAACCAAAACGATGGTTTGGTAATTTATATAAACACTGCACTGTCTTATAATCTATATGAACCTGCTATTCAAGACGCTAACTGTCTTGTCTTGAAGTTAGGATTAGATACAGCTATTATTGCAATATATCGTACCCCCTCTGTAAGAAATACAGACAATTTTCTAAATTCTCTCAGGAATATTCTTGAACCGATGTCAACAGTGGCAACTGTTGCAGTGATCGGAGATCTGAACATCAATATACGACCAGGTAATTGCGATCCAAACTCTGAAGAATACTTAAATACAATGGCGTTCCATGGCCTACTTCCTGCTCACTTTTTCCCTACGCGAATTAATAATTGTCTCGACCATATTTTTTTAAAAACGAATAAAACTGCTACGACATTTGTTTTTGATTCATATATTACTGATCATGCACCTATCCTATTTTGTATTGAGCAGGATCCTTGGGACGTTACTAAACCAAAAAGCATGATACGACATTTAGACTTACCTAATGTTATTACCAGCTTAGAAAATACTGACTTCTCACATATCTTGACCTGTACGGATCCCAATGAAGGCGTGGAACAACTTATTTCCATAATAATTAACGTAGTAAACCAGCACAGTACATTAAGAAA
>NW_013534003.1:3812-5630 GCF_000836235.2 Papilio xuthus
TGGGGCGTTACCTATAAAACATATTTACTTCGGCTTGAGAGGGCACAAAGAGCTGTTCTGAAAGTCATGCTCCACAAACCATATCATTATCCGACTACCCAGCTGTATAAGGACATTTCGGTACTCACAGTCCGTCAGCTATGTGCGTTAAACATCACCTTACGTGTACACTCTACACTTTCCTATCAACCAGCGTCATTCAAGAACAAAAGACGTAAATATATGGTTTGCCCTTCTGTCACAACCAAAACTGCTTTGGCAAGCCGTAGTTACCCGAGCATCAGCTGCCACCTCTACAACACCATCAATAAAGCTTGTAATATATATCCCCTTCCTTATCTAAAGTGCAAAAGAACAGTTAAAAGCTACTCGCAGGAATTAACCTATGAAGAGACTGAGGAATTATTTACAATTTGGCCTTAATATTTTAATATTTTTGTAGTATTTTCTCCCTACTTTCTCCATTTTTTATTTTTATTTTTATTTTTTATTTTAACACCACTGTAACGTTTCTTTAGTTTATAACAGCACCTAAAATTTGTAAGCGGGTGCGCACTGATATAACATCAAATCAAGCGACAATAGCCTAATGGTCTAGTAGATAACCATGTCCTAGCACAAGCTTCTAGCTTATTTGGAATGGTAACAACTAATGTGTTAAAATATTTCTGAAACTTGTTTTTTTTAATTTGTAAACTAAACTGTTATGTAATATTGTGTGTGTCTATGCAAATAAAAAAAAAAAATTATTAAAATTATTAAATTATTAAATTATGTTGACTTTTAATAAGATAGAAAATATGAAATAAGTTTTATATGAATAGAAATACAGACTATGCAGAGTGAGTAATGGTTTATTTGTATAGTGGTTTTAAAAATGTAAGTAACGCGCGGAATAAAAAAAAACCTTAAAAAGTAGCCTTCCAGACTATGTTCTATATCAATGCTAAATTTCAGCCAGATCCATGCAACTGTTCCGGAGATACCTTCAAACAAACATCCATTTATCTAGCCTTTCGCATTTATAATATTAGTAAGAAGTAAGACAGATTATGGTCATCTTATGAAGATAGAAATAATGATACATGCATTAAAATATTTTGAATTTTTCCAGGAATTTCGTTTTACATTAAATACTTATTACGTGGAAAATTTTAAGCTGAACATATATTACTGGTTCTCAGAAAGCTTGTATTAAAAGTAATTGAACAAAAGAACAATTACTTTTCGGGAAACTTCGTTGGCATTAACTGTGTTCGTGTAATTCTCGGAAAATCTGTACTTCCTAGAAAATTAATATTTCATATCTTGTTTTTTTTTGTCCGCGAAACAAATTTTTGTTATGTTTTTAAATACTCAAAAGTTAAATTCTCATTTAACCAAATAATTTGCACTAATAATTATACAAAGAGAAAATTCCAAACATTTTTACATAGAACCTTCGTACCCAAGGCAACGTAAATCTTCATAACTGAAAAGTTGCTGATTGACGGGAAACCCAACTTGATTTACTGCGTGTGCGCACTTCAATTATATGCAAATATATAGATGTATGTTTGTTTGAAGGTATCCTACGGCTTAACGGATCTTGCTGTAATTTGGCATAAATATAGAACATAAGTCTGGATGAACACATAGGCTACAAAGTTATTTTTTAAATTCCGCACAGATAAAGTTGCGGGCGACAGCAACTTTATCGTAATTGTAATAAAAACTACAAAGAGTCAATAGTCAAATAATGTTTGCATCAATTAGATCGACTCATAAAACTATCCATTACGTGTTTGCGATCTCTTTAATGAACAATAACCGTTAGCT
>NW_013534003.1:5740-7976 GCF_000836235.2 Papilio xuthus
AAAACACATTGGTACATGGCGGGATTAGAACCCAGGACCTGCAGATTACAAGTCAAGTACTTAACCTCTGAGTTACCGTCTAAACTAATTTATCCTATACTAAAGACAACGATGAGCTGATAGTGCTAAGACGAGTAATCCGCTATTTATCTATGTATGTTATGAAGCTTTTCGTTTACTAGAACTGTCACCAAGAATTGTCTTCTAAGCCGACCTTCCCAATGTATCGTGTGAGTATTTCGAATTTTATATTTATTAACACAAAACTTTTGTTGTCATAGACATGAATATCAAACCATAAATATAGATTCAAACTTTGACCTCTTAAGATAATTTCATTACGGAAACCCTTATGAGTTTCTTTTAAATTACACTTTTAAGTTGGATACAAAGTAAGGGCGGGTGTTAGGGCCATACTGTAAACTTGATAGAGTCTGGCCTCAGCCCCGCGTAACTCACTGCAATGAATCGGCCGAACCAATCACCTGAGTGCCTCATATTTTACAAGATTTGCACGAGATGTCGGGGTCGGATAGCAGTTTGAAAATCTACTTCTATTTGGAAACATTTAGTTAATAATTGACATGCATGAATGAATATTATAATGAATGAATAAATTAATGATAACAAGATTACGTAAATCAAAGGGAGCATATAGATCTACTAAACGGGTTATTTTTTTGTTTTTAGGTTCATTCTGTAAAGTCAACTTATACCAGTGTTAAGATAACTCGAAAAATAGACAGCTCATTTACGAACGACTTCGCTGACTCGCTGCAAGACTTAGTTTGTCTGATGAAGTTCGTTGAGAGGGATATATCTATTTAGTTGGTCCGGGAATTACGCGGCACCTGCGGCTCAGTCCCGGCGCGCCGCAGTCCCACCGCGCCTCAGTCCCGGCGCCAGGTGCGACGGGAATGCGGCCGGGATTATAATATTCCGTGCCCGAAGTGCGACTAACATTGGAATGGTAATTATATTCGGAGAATAGCAAACTGTGCACTTGTAGATTTGGATTGAATTCGTGAATAGTTTCAGAGCATTCACTAAATGAGAGATTCACTATTTGCTGGAAATTTAATATATTCGAAATCTCACGAACTGCATTAATTTCATATAGATATAGGAATGTCTAATTTTATATTAGTTTAAAATAAGCTTAAAATTTAAATATAACGTCTCTTAGATATCGTCAACTTACAAATTATCGCATAATAACATAACAAAACGTTGTCTGTTTAACTTAATTTGCTTCAAACAATTATATAAATTAAAGTTTCAGTTGAATTATACGAACTTCGCCAAATCTAAGTCTGTTCTGTTCTGTTCTGTTTCTTGTTTATGGCTCTCCCTCATCGGATTGGGCCAATGTCAAGTGTTTATGGTTCTGTTTAAACTTGTTAGAGACTGGCAACAATACTCTGCTTGTAGAGAAGTCTTGTGAATATACAAGTGAACCAAAGAATAAAAACGAATAATACCTGAAACTGTTGATTTACCCAAAAGGACAGACACAAACATTTAAATATTGTTAGTAGGTTATAAGACGTACAACTTAGAGTCTAATATTATTAGTGTTAATATAGTCAAATAAAATATTAATAAACGAAGAATTTACAAAAGTTAAGAGAGTCTTAAAGTTAGTGGGACGGGGGATGGAATTGGGAAGTATATCCAATAATGATGATGTCCTTTCAAATCTAAGTCAATCAAGCAAATCCCTCCGCTCCTAGTTAACTAATTTCTACCAAATATAATTTATAGTTATGTATAAATCATACTGACAATTAATGTGTTCCTTATTAATAAAATAGTTTTGTCTTTACAACGCTGAGAAGTTTCAAATTTTATTTAAGTCGACTTGTAAGTTCCGACGTATCATGTAACAAGCCTGACTGCGGGCACTGAAAGGATCAAAAGTCATTTAGCAACGAGGGAAAATATTTAGTTATTTACCAAAACGATCGCTGTGCTAAGAAACTTAAATAAAACTGTAGAATCTGCTAAAAGGTTCGCCTGCAACATTATATGGGGCAGAGTGCAAAGCATCTTTGGAATATTTCAGCGCAGGAAGGCTTTCCGGCGGCTTCCTGAAAACGATACCCCTCCCCGCACCGCGCACACAGCCCGCGGCACCCATATAAAATATCTTTGGAGACTTTCCTACAGTTCGCTTTAGTTAGACTTAAGTACACACCCGAGTGCACAATAAGATCGGCACTCGGACGCACTAGGG
>NW_013534004.1:0-946 GCF_000836235.2 Papilio xuthus
CCGATTTTGACAAGCGACTTGTCATTCCATTCGTTTCTCCGTGGGTCTCAGGGTACGGTCGTTTCGTTTCGTTAGGTTAGGGTTGAATACGCCATAATCAACCCAACTCAGTGCGAGTTGGTTTACTTCTCAGATATGTGCAGGTTGCATCACGATGTTTTCCTTTACCGTAAGAACGTCGGATACATATGTAAATCGGAAACCGAAAAACCTGCAGATTGCAAGTCAAGGGCTTGACCCATGAGCCATCGACGCTCCTAGAATTTATATGGACCGAAAAATAAAAGTTTACTGTTTAATCGTGAACATAATGGCCACATCTATTTCATGACAATTTCGACCTCAATCATTGACACGCTGCTCGCACTAGTCACACCATTCCAAAGCCGGTGTTTGCTGTAACATACCAAGGGGTGGCTTGGCCATTGCCCGCAGTATGTCATTTGTTGTAAACATTAAAATCAATTAATGTTTATAAAACCTTACACGACGACTCTATGTGAGTGGAATAGTACCAGCGAGATGATGATTACTGATTGCTATGATTAGTGTTTTTTCCCGAAGTCTTACAACGGTAGTCAGTTATGGCTTCTTTTTTTTTAAATTGCTTTTTTACTATTATAAAATTTACTTATTATAAAATAATACAAATAACTTTAAAGTTATCTTTAAGGAAGATAATTAGTATCATGAACATAATTAAAATATGTCTGTATTTTGTAAAGATTTCCGTAGATAAAGCAAAAAATCAGAGTAAGCCGTTCAAAGAATATATTGATAGTAATCATTTAGATGGATATATAAATCCGATATTATCTGATTAACCAAAATAATCATTTTGATATTTAATACTTTGGGAGTTTTTAATTATGATTAAGACCAATAAAATGCACTTAGAACTATTGCAAATAGTACAGTCAGCTACATAAATAAAATACACGTGTCC
>NW_013534005.1:0-1084 GCF_000836235.2 Papilio xuthus
TAATGACATCATTGGAATGAGTAATATATCTCTAGAAAATTTCGCGTAAACAGCTCCGTTGTGGATCGCAAGCCATAGTAATGATATCGATGGAACTTGGTTTTCTATCGTGCCGTCCGTAAAGGGTATTTGGAGGTAGGAGTTGTACCAAAAAAATTTTCAGAGCACACCTCGTGGTTCAATCTAATCACGTTTCCTCTCTATAATTAATTAATCAGTCGCCCGCAATTCCGTTAGCGCGGTATTAAAAAAAACTTAAGTAAACTGTGTATTCTTCCACATTATGTATCTATGCCAAATTTCAGCTAAATCCATGTATCAAATATCCATATAAACATTCTTATTTATAATATTAGTAAGATATAGATGTAGAAAACTGTAATATAAAAATAGTCGCATTTGACAAAGCTTAATTAAAACAAGCAGTTATATCGCATGGCCTAGTCACCCTTGATTTTGGGTAGGCTCCGAGCCCCTCGGTGGAGACGTATAGTGCGCTAATGATGATATTAGAAATTGTAAGCAAACGATACAAAATTCGTGCATATCAGATTCATATTACATGAAATTGTTGCAATATTAATAATATTATAAATGCGAATGTTTGTACTGATGTATGGATGTTTGTTAGAAGGTATCTATCTCCAGAACGGCTGCACACATCTCGTTTAAATTTGAAACAGATATAGAACATAGTCTAGAAGAACACGTAGGCTGCTGATTGTGTTTTTTTTTAGTCTCACGCGGACGGTGTCGTGTTGAATAGGTACTTACAAATATTTTTGAATCGGATAATCCTTGCGATGCCTTTGTGCTTATCCACTTTATGATTGAAAGGGTAATTATGTAGACTTATCTAATTGATAACATTTAATTCGCTTAGTTGAAAATAATAACTGTTTTCGAGATTTACATTTTTCTCTAGATTGCATTTTGTAATACCTTTTAACTGATTGAAAACGGGGTTTTATTATGTGGGAAAATATAAGTATATGGGACTATATATATGCCATTGTTTATTTATTTATTTATTAGACAAGTACACACAACAGATAAATTATGCAACATTGACCAAAGTAATACA
>NW_013534006.1:0-520 GCF_000836235.2 Papilio xuthus
CGGGAGGTGTGGGGGGTGCGGGGAGCTCGCCGCGGCGACTGCGCGTCGACGGCACAGCGCCTGCGCAGTACACTACGCGAGTGGAACGACCGCGCCCACCACCACCTGAAGTCGAGGACGAGAGTGAGTAAATCTTATCACCTATAGTATATTTTTTCAATAAAATTAAGTTTTCAAATCCCAATATTGATTGGAACAAACTTACTAAGCCAGTTTGGCTGGTTTTTTTTGTAAGTTTTGGTCGATAACTGACAACTTTTGATTTGAGTCCAAAGTAAAATTACAAAATGTGCGGTGGTTAAAATCTGTTATTTTTTCTTTTATAGAGGGTGTCAAACTTGGCCTTGGTGACTTCATCTTTTATAGCGTGTTGGTCGGTAAAGCGAGCTCGTACGGAGACTGGAATACTACTCTTGCCTGTTTTGTAGCTATACTTATTGTAAGTTATATTTTTAATCTACATTATCAACATATATAAAATTCCTATCAAGAAATCCTCCGATGAATGTAACTTTTATGA
>NW_013534007.1:0-1667 GCF_000836235.2 Papilio xuthus
ATTTTTAATGTACTTTGCACCCGACAGCGTGCGCTGTGCAAATCATATATATAAAATTCTCGTGTCACAATTTTCGTTCCCATACTCCTCCGAAACGGCTTGGCCGATTCTCATGAAATTTTGTGAGCATATTTAGTAGGTCTGAGAATCGGCCAACATCTATTGTTAATCCCGCGCGGACGGAGTCGCGGGCGACAGCTAGTTTTAATATAAATTTTGTAGATGACGATACGATGGTGCATGTCATTCGTCCTAGGTACGCAGTTGCAGAACAGACTGTCTGCTCACTTAGGTTACTTAGCACGAAAACTTGCTAGAAAGTGTTCGTTGGATTAATGTTAAAATTTGTATAACGTTTGTACCGCTCTATCGAACTTGAGTAACGACAACAAATTTCATACTCTGTTCAGTTTTTTTTATTAACGTTTCTTAGGAAAAAATAACATCAAATTCCACTAAAAATATAAAAAAATAAATACAAATTCACCTAGGATTAGTATGAAAAACTTGACAGTCGGGAATTCACAAAACTTAAAAATTCACAACACGTCTAGATCGTTTAATACGACTTAACTTGGAAGCAAAATTTAAAGACATTTCCATATGCAGGTTGCACGTAAGCATTCTCACATCGGCTTTGCGTTTGACCTGCACGAAATCCTTTCTGAATTTCACTCGCTCGTAGCGACCTCTCGTGTAAAGAACGGGTAATATCTCAAACTGCTTTTTCTCTTTATTCGCACATAAACGTTCTCGTTCAATTTTACATACAACAATTAAGACTTTCGAAAATGTAATTAACATAAATAATGCAGAATATTTGATTATTGTATTTCAAAGAATAGTAGGGATCTGAATGTTGGGAACCAAGGTTTCGGATGAAAGAAGATTGCATGTAGCTGAAATGCGTATGCTAAGATGGATGTGTGGTGTGACAAGGAAGGATAAAGTTAAAAATGTGTATATTAGAGGAAGTTTGAAAGTAGCGCCAGTGATCGAGAAATTGAGGAGTAAAAGATTAGCGTGGTTTGGACATGTTATGAGGAGGGATGATGATAATATAAGCAAAAAAGTAATGAGATTGAATGTGGATGGCTACAAGGGTAGAGGAAGACCAAAAAAAGTATGGAATGACTGTGTGAAAGAGGATATGCGTAAGAAGGGGGTAGACTCGGATATGACGGCTGATAGAGATGTATGGAAGAGTAGTACATGCTGTGCCGACCCTCGATAGGGATAAGGGTAGGTTGATGTATTTCAAAGAATAGTATTAATTTTAATTGTTTTTTTTATAATAATTGTTGGTATCACGTAAAGCAAATTGTATACTGGCTAGTTTACATACAATTTAACAGATAATATCCCGACATTTTATAAATTTTCTCTTACAAATCGTCAAATTGTGAACTATTCACAATATTACGAGAAAACATAATTGTGTAACAACAATTTGAATTATGGATTTTAATGAAAAAAACCTTTTATCTAAATATAATAAAAACATAGCAACAAAAAACTAAATCCTAAAATTAAACAGAGATTAGATTTAAAAAATAACGTACATTTTAATATCAAACGTAAAGCAAAATGTAAAGTATGTTCCATATTAAAATTTAACTAAAAATAAGGTAAAATATATATTAAGATATATTAAAAACACTAGATAT
>NW_013534008.1:0-628 GCF_000836235.2 Papilio xuthus
GTGTTGGAGTGCTGGAGTGTTGGAGTGCTGGAGTGGTGGAGTGGTGGTGTGGTTGAGTGCTGGAGTGCTGGAGTGGTGGAGTGCTGGAGTGGTGGAGTGGTGGAGTGGTGGCGCACTCGTATATGTGCTCAACATAATGGGATTTAACTTTACGATCTATTTTAATTGCGGTTCGCGTTACGAGCTGCGGAATAAAATTAAATTCCCGCTCACTTTGCCGGAGCTGTTTCGGAATTTTCATTAATTTGCGACAGAACAAACGACTTTGTGATTTTTTTTTGTAATAACGAGAGGTCGCAGCATAAAGATAGTTCTAACAACCTTTTGGTCGCGTTAAAGATGAGAAAGGAGGGCTTCTTTATCAAGTACATACCTGCACTCGCACAGTGAACATGATGCATGTAACTGTTGAGGTTGAATCACAGCGTTCACATGATTCCTTAGGTTTAGGTTTTGAATGTAGATTTGATATTGTGTACATCAATACGTAATATGAAGATAAACAATGAACAATAGAATTATTAGTTAACATTACAATAAATACTTTGGTTAATTGTTGGGTGTAGGGTGTAGGGAGCGCGGCGCAGGCGGGGGCAGCCGGCCTCTGCTACATGAAATATTAACTGTT
>NW_013534009.1:0-2052 GCF_000836235.2 Papilio xuthus
GGACGATTGCAAATTTAATTTTGACTTCAAATGTTATAGTTAATAGGAAACGATTCGTCAAACAAAATACGTATGTCACATCAAATAATCGTTTAGTTAAAAAATGCTTTTGATGACACTAAAAGATCATATGTATAATATAACTTTACATAAATTTTCAAAAACGGCCTTCTTCTTCTTCTTCTTTTTCTTCTTCTTCTATTACTGTTCATGTCAATTTTTTTTAAAGATTTGAATTCTTAAGAAATAAATTACTGAAGTATTAGTTACTTTAATAGATTTTGAAGGAAGTTTAATATTAGAAGACTGATTGCTCTTCCTCGTGTATTATCTTCCGTAAACAAGTTTAGCATCGGGTTATTTCAAGGTGATTTGGTTCATCTAATTGTTCTACCGTCATATGAATTTAAAAATTTAAACAGGCGTATACATTTTATAACTGAATTTTCTGGACTTTTTTCTCTAGATGGAGAGAAACTTGATGTTTCAATTACATTTTAGGTTTCACATAAATATAGCAAACGCTGATATTAGACACTACCAGAAGTCATAATTATTTAAATACTAGCAGTCGCCAGGTTCTCCGTCCGCGCGAAATAAAAGAAAAATTAGTAGCCGATGTGTTTTACCAGATTATGTTATATATGTATGCCAAATTTCATCGAGATACCTTCAAACATCCATCTAAACATTCGCATTTATAACATTAGTAAGCACGATGATTATACGTAGAATTCCGTCCTTATCTTTACTAATAAGTAATTATAACAGAAACAATTTTGGTGATACATATCTAAGGTTAAAAGATATATCTTATAACCACGATGACGTCTATATAACAATCAATAGCGGTTAAAAGTTCAAAACACCTGATTAACTAAATTAATAAAAGTTTGGGAATGACATAGAAATATTTTAAATAACACTTAAAACTGTCAAAAAGATATTCAAATCTGAGAAGTTTAATGACAGAAATGTGAATATAAAAAAAGATAAAGGAAAATATGAGGATGAGGAAATTCGTTTCTCGTGTTGGTTATTTCGTATAATGTCGTTTACTATTATTTATGCCGAGCTATTTTACAATTTTAGACGGCAGTTTTACGATTGATACAAATCTTCGGACATCTAAAACTCGCCAGACTGTTTGATACTCGAAATAATTTAAGTCCACCTACGTCATTTCCATCATTCATTGGCCGCGCTGACCAATTAAATCAACAGTTATCTTTGTCTCACGCGTTGTGATGGAATCGAAAAGGGACAACTGCTTAATATACAGAATACAGAATTGAAGAAAAGTTATTCACGTACACGTCAGTTGTAGCAGACGTTCTGGTAACTTCTTGCTTAAATCGTCAAAAATATTATGTGACGCCAAAAACATAAATATAGGTTCAAATTTACGAACACAATTCTTTTATTATAACAAACTTATTATCTTGCCATCACGTGGTTACTTAATCCAGTGCTGATTGTAGCTGAAACTGGCTTTAGAATCTAAGTGGCAAAACTGATCTTCATTAAATTAACTGACAAGAACATTAACTGGCGCGTTTAAGTCGGAATGAAGCAAAACTACCATTTCCAAGTAAAGACCTATCCATTTATAGATATCAGAGTAATTAAGCGACTAGTATGCCTGAATAAACTTACAGGCTTACTAATAAAAATACATAAATACACTGTTGTTGGGTTCAAGTTCAGGGCGAGATTTAAATTTGGAACGATTTGAATTGAGGACAATTTTGTTATTAATTTCGTGTCGTGTCGAGTCGTTAATAAAAAAGACTTCGATATTGAAATATGTATTTTAAATACGTAAACCACAGAATTATTGATTTATTTATTATATACCAAAAAAACTTCTTGCTTGTTTTTTTTGTAATTTTTTTTTTAATTTGGCATCGTGTGTGTACTCGTGCGAATCCATACCAGGATATTTGTTTCACATTTAATTCGACTCTAGTAAACGGGAAATCATTGATTAATAAAACATTAATAGCCTCGGTTATTGTGAAACGTTTTGAAGTAAAACATTATCAGAATAAA
>NW_013534010.1:0-125 GCF_000836235.2 Papilio xuthus
TTACAATATGTATGACAGCGAACCAACTGACGGAGCTGCTGGCGAAGGCGCTGACGGTGGACGAGACGAGCGCTATGGCGGCGCGGAGCGGGCGCTGCGACACGTGCCGCCGCGCCCCGCCCCTC
>NW_013534010.1:378-611 GCF_000836235.2 Papilio xuthus
GTACGACCTGCTGCTGCCGCCCAGCGCGCCCCCGACCACGCCCGCACCCACCGCACCGCCCGCGCCGACCGCTCCGCCCGCTGTACCGCCCAGGGAGCCCGCAGAGCCGCCCTTTGGTGAGTTACGCTTCTTTCTCACGGTTGCTTTACGTATTAACTAGGCAGTTATTGATGTAATATTGTGTTTGTGTATGTACAGAGGCGATGCAGGCGGTGGGCGCGGCGCGGCTGGCG
>NW_013534011.1:0-3385 GCF_000836235.2 Papilio xuthus
CGGGATTCGAACCCAGGACCTGCAGATTGCAAGTCGAGTGCTTGACCACTGAGCCACCGACGCTCAATAATCTAATAACTTTTTTTAATAATCATAATAAATGTTTGGTGATATTGTAACGATACTTGATCGGAATTCCCCTGCAATCGATGATAAGGCTAAATCTACCAAAGAAGTCGGTCAAAAAATAACTACGCAGAAAGAACCTTATCTAAATACCTAATAACACAAATATAATACTAAAATATCCAATAAAACATTTTCCACTTTACTACTGTCTGATCTTTTAAATAAATAGCATCAACACCTTTGATTTTATTTGATCATAAACAATTTTATAGTTCGCGTATCGGTTATTTCGAAAGTAGTTCTCGATTTTAAATTAACTCTGTATTACGTTTGTAAAAGTTTCCGATGACGTCATTCGAATCATTTCTATTTAGTTCCATCTTCCTAACAATAGTGTTAAAGAGAAACAAATGCCCAAGACAAGATTTGCGTTAGTATATTGTACACAAACTTGAATAAATAGATGAAATAATTGTTTGTAACGATAAATAATATTGTGTTTATTGCCAGGCAAGTTAAGCTTAAATTTGTCGTATGGTTAAATTATTTAAATAAAAAAAAATATTCAATTAAAACTAATAAGCACTTGAAAGATTTCAAACGTTATTAATATTGAATTGACTTTGCCCACGACACCAACTGCACCGATAAAAAAACTTTAGTAGTGTAGTGTAGTAGTGTAGTAGTGTAGCCTATGTGTTCTTCCAGATTATGTTCTACATCTGTGCTAAATATTATCGTGATTCGTTTGACCATTCTGAAGATACATAGTAACAAACATCCATCTGAACGTCTGTCTTGTAACATCTCATACTCATACTCCTCCGAAACGGCTTGACCGATTCTCATGAAATTTTGTGAGCATATGGAGTAGATCTGAGAATCGGCCAACATCTATTTTATAATCCCGCGCGGACGAAGTTGCGGGCGACAGCTAGTTTCTATGTATACGATAAATATATAAACAATAGTAGTTGATTCAGCTTCTTGAAATGTTACATTGGCAAGCATTTCAAAATGTATTTATAGTTCATATATGCAACTTTGATTTGAATGTCATATGACGATCGATATGTTAACCACAAAACACGTGGTCATATCCCATAAATCTGACATCGGTCTGTCTATGATTTTCTATAATAGAAGCAGTAAAGTGTAAATGGGCCGCACGTGTAATCTGAAGGGCCCTGCATTCAGACTGGGTCGAGTATGACGTCAGCAGTGCCCTACAAATTCGATTGCCAGTTGTTATATTGGGATGATTCTTTTTTAGAGTGCATCAGGATGCGATCTAAAGTTGTCGAGTATTACGACATCGGTGCACGCAGCCAAGATTAATAATTTTGGCCGCAATGTTAACGCATATATGATTTTACTTCCGTATTTAATCTGAATAAAATATATCAGTGGGTAATAAGACAAAAATAGAAGGAAAGATGAATAATTAAATTAATCCTGATAGCTATTAATTAACAAAAAATTAAACTTGAGATGTTTTAATAGTTCAAACGATGGAACTTTTTCATAGTAAAATATGATTAGAGAAAATTCTTTTACATTTCATTAAAGGCACGGTTCTGATGCGTTTCGTTATTCATATTACTATTTCGGATTTTTTTTATTTTATACCAAAAAATTGTAGTCATAAAGTTAGAATGTTGCAACAAAAAACTTTATCCGTACTAATTCGAATTAATAACAAATGCTTTTAATTAAATAAATGGTCAAGGAAAGTTTTTATTGCATTAATTCTTTTTACTTTTTACGATGTCACGAAAGGTTATTAATAAAACAAAGCCAACGCTTTGCCCTTCCACCTCAGTTTGATTCGGTGGTTGTTTTATTTTTAGCGTCGTTACTCCCCTCTGACGTCAATGGTGACATTTAGGCCGTAACGCCTCGCTATTTATTAGTTATACTCCCTAGTAATGGCTAGCGTGTGTTATTACTGTCGCTAATTATTGTATAACAGTTCGTGCGTGAAACGAATCGTATCACGGCAACGTAATACCCACTGACCTATATACATAGACAGGCTATAAATCGTTGTATTTTGTACCTATTTGAATTTGACATTTTGGCGCAGACAGTTGCTGTTGGTAGGGGTGGTGAGGAATTGTAATAATAAAACAGATAGAATTAACTGTCAAGAACTTCAACAGACGTGTTAAAGTCGGAACGAACCAAAGTCAGTGATTTTTAAGCAATACCCAACCCATTTATAGAGATCAGTGGTATTACCAGATGCATGTTTGTCTTTAACATGTATTCGTTTCTGGCGCCATGTTTTAACAGTTATGAACTTTATAATCTATGTCATCTGAACCGCTAAAGTAATTCTTGATAATGGTATCGTTTACGTGTTTTAAAACTTTTAACATAATACTGAGAAAATTTGAGCCAACTAAAACTTTACGTTTGTATCACAGATTATTTACAAGTAGTGATAACCACCTTACGAAATATCCACTATGGAAGTATAGTTTTGCACAATATTTTGAAGTAAAAATGTTTAGTTCATAAAAAGAATTTGGCAAGAAGCGGGAATAACAAAAGTTTGAATGTTTTGCGATACATTGCGTAATTAAATCGTTACACAATTTAAAAACTACACAATATTGCAAAATACGTTGTTGAATCAAAAACTACACTAAAAATATAAATTTTGATAATCAAAGTTGTGATTGGTCAATTGTTTGCAAAGCGATTTGGGAGTGTAAATGGAAGGAAATAAATGCCGTTTAATGTATAATAAAACTTTGAGGGCTAAATGAAAACGCGACGAAGACGTCTGATCTAAATCCGTTATCGAGTTGCTGACAAAATTAACAGGAGTATCATTTTATATCGGGTTATTGAACTTTTGCGGACAAACGCAACAAACTTCGATTCGAACCAACTTGGATTTATATTTGGAAATCGATATTGATTCTCGATTTATCTGGTTGCATCGATTCGAATAATTCATACACTCGATTAAATGCAAAGGAATGTTCAATTCGTACTAATTAGAAGGAAAAGACAATAATTAATTATTGGCTATGTAATTTTATAGAGTTGACAATCAGGGAATCGGTTTTGCTAATTTATTGCTAATAGTTATTCTACTCACGAAGTTTAACAATATTTTATCAAGTTCTTTAACATTTTTACCCTATATTTTTTATTCTAAATATGTATATTATGCATGTAAATTACGTCGTACCGAATAAAACATTAACGTTGAAATGGATCGAGGCATTACATTTAAGTAATAAAGCAATAACTCACAGTTAATTGTACCTATCTATAGTTTTCGATGTTAATTTTGAATTTA
>NW_013534012.1:0-750 GCF_000836235.2 Papilio xuthus
CCCGAAGCAGCCGTGTCCTGATAAAATCTGTGTAAGTCTATAACTCAACGCACCATGGCGCCTCCCGCACCAGTCCGAGAGCTGTGGGCGTATAGCCTCTATGGTGCGGGCGCCATATTGGGCGTCCGCTAGGCTATTCGCCCACAGCTCCATGGTCGTCCGCTTTCTCCTCGCCCGGGAGCGGGCGAGCTCCTCTGGGGCGAGCGATTCGCCACGAGCTCTTTGCTCAGCCCGCTCCCGGTACGCTTCGGCCAGCACGCCCGCTTCTACTTCCCATGGGGGAGTGCCGGCCAAAGCGCAGGCCGCTGCATGGCCCACCGTACGGTAGGCCATGCATGCGCGCACCGCAACGATGCGCTGCGGCCTGCGGAGGAGGGCCCTGTTCGGCGCGTCGAGGGCTTCTGCCCATATCGGCGCGCCGTACAGGGCCATACTGCGGACGACCATTGCGTACAGGCGTCTGACCTGCACGCTCGGACCTCTCAAGTTCGGGAGGAGCCTGGCGAGGGCGGAAGCCGCGCCGACGAGTCGGGGGGTTAGCGTCCGGAAGTGGTCTCCGAAACGCCAACCCCCGTCGAGGATAAGGCCAAGATATTTGATCCGGGCCTTAACCTCGACCTCGTCCCCGTTGATCCGGAGGGTCGCTCCCGCGGGCACTCTCCACCTCGGCCCTTTGAAGCAAAGAGCCTCGGTTTTGTGGAGTGCCACGCGGAGTCCGAGCGCCTCGATCCTCCGGACCAACAGGGTGGC
>NW_013534013.1:0-645 GCF_000836235.2 Papilio xuthus
TGACGATTCGAATCGCTCTCCGTTGTATGCGGTCAAATGGAAGAAGCTGGTACTGGGGTGCTCCTGCCCAGAGATGCGAGCAGTATTCTAGCTGGAGGCGGTGGCCCGGTTGGAAATACTGCTTCGCTCTGCTGAGCACACCCAGTTTTTTGGAGGCCAGCTTGGCCTTGTCTTCCAAATGACCGCGAAACTGAACGTCATTCGATATGTCTACGCCGAGAATACTGATACTGGCTGAGGCAACCAGGGGAGTGCGGAGTGCGAAACGAAGATCCACGACAAAGGGTTGTTTTTTAGCGGTAATGGCGCATACTTGTGTCTTTTTGGGATTGAAGTCAACAAGATTTTGCCGACCCTAATCCGAAACTTCACCCAGTAGGGTCTCCAGTTCAGACACAAGTTTGGTCCGGTTCTCATCGGCAGTGGCCCGAGAAACGTTAGCGCGGGCCGTGTACAGTGCATCACCCGTGCTATCGTCTGCATAACAATGGATGTTGCTAATTTGCAGCATGTCATTGATATGCAGAAGAAACAGGGTCGGCGACAGTACACAGCCCTGTGGGACGCCAGCATTATTTGTTTTGGGGTCCGAGCATGCACCGTCGACTACGACCTTGATGCTCCGACCCTCCAAAAAGCTGGCAA
>NW_013534014.1:0-506 GCF_000836235.2 Papilio xuthus
TCATTGCATAGTGAGGCTGGTAGCTCATCATCCCATGCAATCTTTGCTGCCCACAGTTTTTGCATAAAGATTTTTGCAACAATAATACTTGGTGCTAGCCAACCCATAGGATCGAATAGCGAAGCTATTACGGTAAGTACTTTTCTCTTAGTTATAGTTGGTTCAAGTGATATTTTCGAATTGTGGACTGTATTTGTTATTTGTAACTTGTCAGTTAGTGTATTCCAGTTAATACCTAACGTTTTTATTGTATCCTTTATGTTTGGCTCTATCTCATTTTTTGATATTCTTTTACTATTCTCGATCTCTTCCATAAATTGTTTACTATTAGAATTCCATTTTTGTAGCTCAAAACCTCCTGATTGTAGTATTTTTGTTACTTTACTTTGAATGTCGATTGCAGTTTCTACATCGCAACTTCCTGATAAAATGTCATCAACAAAAAAATCGTTAAGGATGGCTCTCTGTGCCTCTTGTAATGACTCATCCTTATCTTCGTCTATCGC
>NW_013534015.1:0-559 GCF_000836235.2 Papilio xuthus
TAATTCTTAGAATATATTTAATAGTTACAATCGTTATTTTTAATCAGACACAATTATTATGTAATGCTAAAGGTTTAACAATCTAGTTCTAGTTCGATAATTATCTACAGAGAAAATCATAAATCAGACATTATAGAGGTATGGCAAGCGGACTTAGCAAAGTTCCCTTCATCGATAAGGGTTCTATTGTAGAACCGTGCAAAAATATTAGATGAAGGGGTCCATCCGGCAGCTTTGCGGATGGCATCAACGTTCAGGCCCGCGCGGCTGGCCGCCGATGTGGCGGCGTGCCGCGTGCTATGCGCGCCGAACGTCGATACATCCACGCCGCTCTCCGATAGTACTTGTTTAATCCATCGACTGATTGACTGGGACGTGGCTGGTTTGTGTGGTGGTTTGTGAGTCAGAAACAGTTTACCTCTGTTTTCTTTCCTTTTGTTTTCTGTGACAGAAATATAATCTTTCAAAGCCGTAGCTGGACAAATATTGACATGTTGTGAGAAAAATGGTAAAAGGAGTATAGGTTGCTCTCGGCCTGGGGTGGAAGTCTTTATAATAT
>NW_013534016.1:0-636 GCF_000836235.2 Papilio xuthus
TTTAATCCTTAGACCCTTGTTTCTCGTGTAGTTTATATGTTTATTTGAGACATTAGGCATCTTTAGCTTTTATGATATTGTCTAGATCTGAATAGAATCGTATTACATCTACAGTTTATAGTTTTTATTATTTACGAGCAGTTACCCCGTCTACGCGGAATTAAAATAAAACTTAATTATTAGTCATGTGTTCTTCCAGACTATGTTCTACATGTACTATGCTAAATATCTGTATCTGTATGCTTGAGACCTTCTAACAGGTATCCATTCAAACGTCCAAACTGTCACGTTAAAAATTATTCTTCTTCGTAATTTTTAGCAAAAAGATATCCAAAATGAGGTTATTTATTTCTTGTTGTATTGTAACTTTCGTTGACTTCCATATGTTTACGTACTATATTTAGACCCACTGTCTTATTTATGAGTGACTGAAACCGTAGTTCGAGGAACTCTTCGAGGATCGTCGACACGCCTAATTGATATCGAAACCACTAACATAAATCGGAATGACCTCAAATACTTCACACTTTAATGGCAACTATACTCAAATGGATTCTAATTTTATAAGTAGTAGCAGTATTTCCAACCGGGCCACCGCCTCCAGCTGTATAAGGCGCAAGTTCGGCCCCACATGGA
>NW_013534017.1:0-611 GCF_000836235.2 Papilio xuthus
CTCAATGGCCTCCGGTGTGATGGTGACCACCACCGCGGCAGTTTTTGGTGGACCGTCTGATGGCATTCTAGACGCTTTCCCTCTTTCGGTATTTGTGATCATCCGAGCTCGGTCCTTCTTCTTTTTCTTCAGCCCTTTCTTGACCACCGTGCTCCATGGCTGCTCTTTGGGCTGTAGGTCCTCCGGCTCTGCCACCGCTGCTGGTTGCGGTTGGGCCTGGGGCTCCGTCGTCGTCTTTTCCTTGACGGGTTTGGCTTTGCTCGGAGCTTTGCCCGAAGTTCTGCCTTTGGCTTTACCCGTCGCTTTCGGCATCTCTGGCGCACTGCAGCTCTCTGATTCGGGCCTGCTGTCCGCCGCCAGCGGGGGGCGGAGTCGCTTCTCAGGAAGAAGCCGATCCTGCAGCGCCTCAAATCTGGCATTTATCATATTGCCCACCTGGCACAATATGGTGCGCACCAGCTCCTCACTATCCTTTTGCTGTCGTTGTGGTTGTGGATCTGGCTGCCTCCTGATCTCAGCCGCAACTTCAGGTCTCTCATTCGATGAAAGGAGGTGCTTCCGCATTTCGTCGACTTCCTTGCGCAGCTGAGCTACCTCAGCTCTCAGGCGAG
>NW_013534018.1:0-830 GCF_000836235.2 Papilio xuthus
GAACTTAATTATTTAAATATAGTATTGTATAAATAAAATATATATTGTTTGTATAATAAGTAGGTTTATATTAATATTAATTTGTACGTTGAGGCGGACAAGCGAACGCGTTTTATATATTCGTAATTTCGCGCGTAGCAACGACGCGACGAGAGAACCGGTCGTCGCTGGCGCATCGAGCCAGTCGGCCGGCCGCCGCTGTCTCAGTCGAAAAAATCTCTCGACACGATCGCATGTCCGTCGCGCGCGCGCATTTCGCTTGCAGCTCGTACCTATGCCATTTCTTTTGTATCGCCTTTCCTTCTTCAATACACCTTCTACTTCTTGCAGTGCTTTCTTTCTTTCCTACCTATCCACTGCTTTAGGTCTTTAGTAAGTTATAAAAATGTGTTGCTAATTTTGATGATATTTTGCATATTAAAAGTAAAAGACGACGGAAAATAAGAAGGATGGAAAAGGGCGGTTGGATTAAGATAAATTTTGGAATATTATATAATAAAGTAAAATTAGCACGCACTGTAAGAAGGTATTTACAACTGCTATTTTAAGTAGCAGCAAAAAAGGATGAAAAAATTATAAGTAAAAACGTATAAAATGGTTCCGTATCGGTCGGCAACAATATCAATTACATTTCATATTATTTAAAGTGGTAGTCTATTTTAGTTTTGGAAAATGTTACTATCGTGTTGTACTTCTTCTGTCTTCTGTCTTCTGTCTTCTGTCTTCTGTCTTCTGTCTTCTGTCTTCTGTCTTCTTCTGTCTTCTGTCTTCTGTCTTCTTCTGTCTTCTGTCTTCTGTCTTCTTCTGTCTTCTGTCTTCTGTCTTCTTCT
>NW_013534019.1:0-501 GCF_000836235.2 Papilio xuthus
ACAAAGTTACCTTGAACATCTAGTTCGAAAAATACTGACATCTTGATATAAGAGATTTATTATAGTATAAAATGCAAAAGCATGCAAATACAGGGGTCTAGGCTCCGAATATCATTTTGTCCCATTCGGCGTCGAGACCCTTGGTCCGTGGGGTCCTAGCGCTTTAAGACTTTTTAAGGACATTTCCAAAAAATAATCGACATCACAGGGGACCGAAGAGCTGGCAGCTACCTCGGTCAAAGAATTAGTTTAGCTGTACAGAGGGGGAACGCTGCCAGTATCTTCGGGACCTTGCCTAAAGGGACTCCTTTTATTAACATATTTTAGTTAATTATTCGGTTTTTTTTTTAATTTTATTTTATATCATAGGTTTAAGAGTTTATATATTCATAGAAATAAGGTTGTAAATAAATATTTTAATGACTAAAATTATAGTAGATATGTCGTAAGTTATTTTTATGTATGTGGAGTCATAGCGTTGCCAGCCATGGGCTCAGTGTG
>NW_013534020.1:0-594 GCF_000836235.2 Papilio xuthus
TTCTGCCAGCGTGAATGGGGGGTCGCACAGATCATCTTGCGCCCCCTCGTTAACTTCTTCGGCTATTTTTCTCGTTTCTGTGTGGCCCGCGTCATCCTCTTCCGGCTTGTCATCAGGAAAAAACGATTCTGCAAGGCACCTGGCTGATTCCACCCCCTCTAACAATTGACCGTCTTTTACGAGGGGGGCTTCATTCTTCCTCACGGCTGTGCGACGCATCACTCTGTAGATACCATCCCACATGGTTTCCCGAGATTGACGACTACAGAAGCGTTTCCAACTCTGGGTCTGAGCTGTCCTAACCTCGCGCTTGTAATTCTCCTTCGCTTCGATGTACTGCCTAACGACCCACTCTCTTCGCACAGGCGCGGCGGAGGATATCCGCCTCTTCTTCCTCAAGACCTCGGTCTTGAGTCGAGAGAGCTCTTCCGACCACCAGGGCAACCCTGTCCGTTTGCTACACCCGACCTTGGGCAGTTCTTTTTCGCACGTCTCCACCACGGAAGCCACATACCTCTCTACCATACTGTTCAATCTTTCTTTCGTCTCTATCTTTCCAATCTCTTCCACGGTCACTCTTTCATCCTTCCACAA
>NW_013534021.1:0-2577 GCF_000836235.2 Papilio xuthus
CATTGAGAGTGTTAAACGTAAATTTCCACTGAGGTATCCACAAAAGTACATATTGTTTTCTCACTTTTTCTAATGGAGAATGAGTAGGATCACAATATGTTATACACGTTTAAAGTTTATTGCAGTATATTGTAGAGCCGTAGACATAAAAAGTTGTAGTCATTCTGACATTTCATGTATATTTTTAGGAATAATTAAACAGTCCCTCGACACGTTTCCACGTCGAATACAAACAACGAAATGTACAAAATTAAAAAGTACGTGCTTTTTATTTAAGCCTGTTCTGTTTGGTACGTGACGTTTTAGGCAACTCGTAAAAAGTGGAATAAATGAAAAGCGCTTACGGTGGAATGAAAAATTATATGTGTGTCAAAATGAAAGTGTTTTATAAGTGACTTTTCATTATAAAAATGTATGAATATAATCATAATTTATACTTCTGAATTTAAACTAGTGAAATCGACTCAGTATAAGGTTGCAAACGTCACATAAGGCACCTAAATTCACCGAATCAACGAAGAAACCGCTGCTCCTAGATATTCGAATTGGCAGATGCGTTGCCTGCTTTTAATCGACAAAGGTGCAAACGCTCAGAAAGAGAATATTTCTCCTTCCTTCCTTTTAAAAAAGGGCGGAAAGAGAAAGACGACAAAAATTAGCCCTCAGACACACAAACTTATCAAACGAAACGCAGGATGACATCCTGTTGTCGCCTGTCTTCTGTATG
Source organism: Papilio xuthus (assembly GCF_000836235.2). Taxonomy (NCBI): domain Eukaryota; kingdom Metazoa; phylum Arthropoda; class Insecta; order Lepidoptera; family Papilionidae; genus Papilio; species Papilio xuthus. The sequence goes on from NW_013534021.1 coordinate 728, forward strand.
TTCGTGGTATTGCACCGGACGAGCTCTACCATTATTAAAAGCTAAGCTAAAAGCTATAACGTATGCTTTGTCAGTAACATTTGAGACGAGAATTTCTAAAAATATGGATATACTAGCGGACGCGACAGACGTTGTCTGACAATTTGACACTGCGATGGTAGCGTCGTCTGTCGGATCCAATGTAAAACATTCCAAAATCAACAACTACTAATAAATTAAAAATTAATTAAAAAAACATTGTCCAGCTGACAAAATTGTGAATCTAAACCATTCCCAGATCCCCTTGAACACACACAAAAAATTTCATAAAAATCGGTCCAGTCGTTTGAGAGAAGTTCAGTGACATACACACTCACAGGTGAATTATATATATAAAGATTTAGAAAACAAAAGAAGTAATAGAACGGAAAATATATCCAACACTGTACGTATTTTACATACAAATGTGTAGGTATGCTTAATAAATTGAAATAGATGTGCAGTTGGATTAACACAATGTATTCATTAGTCTAATGGTTTAATCACTAAGTGAGGACGCACGCGTTGTTCATTTATTTACTCATCACTTAGAGAAACATAATCTACCTAAAATAAAAATCCAATACATTTGCGTGGAATATATTACAAGTAATATTTAACAGTGGTAGAACCCGCTTTAACATCTTCGCACGAATTGTCCCGGCTCGCCCGGTGAAATACCACGACCACACAGAAGACAGACGTCAAGTGGAAGCAATTCTGCGTACAGTCTGATGAGTGTGCGTCCCGGAGGCCTAATTTAGTCCTCTTTCCCTTCCCACCCTTTTTCTTATAAGGAAAGGATGGGAATTGGAAGTGGACTTTCCGGATGAGAGGATGCATGGGAAGGGAAGATATTTTCTTTCTGTGCATCCTCTCCTCCGTCGATTTAAGGTAGGCAACGCATATGCAATTGCGTATGTCTATGGGCAGCGGTCACTTCGCTATTTCAGCAATTTCAGGTGGCCACTCGATCGTTTGCCACCTTATGATATAAAAAAAAGAAGAAAAGCTTATATACGATTATAAAATAAATGTGATGATAAATGTCTTGTGTTTGTTCTTTTTCTCCTTCTTGACTGTTTTCCTCTTTTTGTCTTGTTATTTGACCAATTGGTAGAGATAGAAAAAGTACAATTTGATTAAATATGATGTATTATATTTTATTGTGTGTTCGCGTATTGTAAGATTGAATTACAACTCGGGAACACACCAAACCAAAGGAAAAAAGCAAATCTTACTAATATTATAAATGCGAATGTTTCGATGCATGTATGTTTGTTAGAATGTATCTCCAGTACGACTGCATGGATCTTGCTGAAATTTGGCTTAGATGTAAAGCTTAGTGTGGACGAACATAGAGGCTTCTAAATAAGTTTTTTTTTTTAATTCCATGCGGACGGAGGAGCGGCGACAGTACGATTGGATAGCGTCAGTTTTACCTTTCACTTAATCGATTCTTTAGACGGCAAGTATTTTTCAATCTGCGATCTCGTCGAACAGCTATCTCGAGTGGAGACTAGCAATTTCCCGCGGGTAAGGTCTGTCTGACGCCGCGCTATTCATTTATTAAAAATCCATTGTGTCTGTTGCAAAGGCGATTGAAAATGTGTATAAATCAACTAACAAAAGATATTATACTACAGTTGAATAGTCAAAGAAATATTATTGTCGAGTAAAAAGAATGTTAGTTAAGGTTGGAAACATTTTTACATAATATATTTACGTGGATAATACCAAGTAGATTTACAAACCTCTGACTGTTATCATCGGACCTTATATACAATAGTTATATTGCGAAAAAAAAAAAAAAAAAACAGACTCCGCTACAG
>NW_013534023.1:0-735 GCF_000836235.2 Papilio xuthus
CCTGAAAATGCCTTATGGCCTATCAAAGGCACCAGTTTTTTTTATCAGAAAATAATAACAGAAACAGTACTTTTATTAATGAAGGAAAAGTTTATGTGTATATTGATGATGTACTTATCCCAAGTATGACAATAGAAGAGGGATTGAGAAACCTTCGCAATGTTTTACAGACACTTACAGAAGCAGGCTTTGCAATCAATTTAAAGAAATGCATCTTTCTCACTAAAGAAATTGAATATTTAGGTCGAACGATTTCAAATGGTCAGGTTAGGCTGAGCAAACGAAAAGTAGAAGCATTAATCAAAGCACCAACTCCCACAAATGTAAAGCAAGTCAGACAATTCATGGGTCTGGCCGGATACTTCAGACGATACATACCCAATTATTCAGTTAAAACTTCCTGCATAACCAATTTACTTCGAAAAGGAGTTCAATTTATTTGGAGTGATGATCAAGAAAATGTCCGCTGTGAAATAATAAACCTCTTATCTGCTGAACCAACATTATCCATATTTGATCCTTCATTACCAACTGAAGTACATTCAGATGCCTCCTCTTTAGGCTATGGAGCTATATTACTTCAAATGCATGAAGATGGACATAAACGACCAATAGCATACTACAGTAAAGCAACACAAGGCGCTGAGTCACGTTATCACTCATATGAGCTGAGACACTGGCGGTGGTTAAGGCATTACAACATTTTCGTCACTATCTCATTGGCATACACTTCAA
>NW_013534024.1:0-551 GCF_000836235.2 Papilio xuthus
CCCGAGCGCCGCGGTAGCTGCGGCTGCCCCGAGCGCCGCGGTAGCTGCGGCTGCCCCGAGCGCCGGATAGCAGCTACCTCGAGTGACGCGGCTGCTCCCGTGCCCGTCACACGATGAGTACACACATTTGACATAATACAATTAGCTAGATATCGTATATTTGTTATGGAAATATATTGCCTTTCGCCGTTGTTGCTTGAAATCATAATCTTAAATTATATCTGCTAAACGTTAATGAATTATATACATATTATAAAAAAAAATGAGTATCATAGTTGACACATGGTGAAGCATAAAACGCGATAGGCGCTATTTAATTTCAATTTATTATTGCGCTATATTTTAATATAATTCAACAAATATTTACAGCACAAATATGTTCCGTGTATGTATTTTAAAACATAGCAAAACAAACAATAATAGAATTATCTGTGGGAACTAAGGAACTGGTTGCATGTGTATTTTTTTACCGAGAAATTTATAAACTAAAATACATAAGCCGTAAAAGTGTACTCGTATTAAAACTATTTGTAAAGTATGTTTGATATAAA
>NW_013534026.1:0-583 GCF_000836235.2 Papilio xuthus
TTACAAGCATTTGCGTAGAATTGCATTTTTTTAATGATGAATATTCATAATGCTTATTATTGTTGTTAATGTGGTGTCGTGCAGCAGACAATAGCTGCAACCAAGCAAGCAAGCAAGCAACCAACTAACACGGACACTGACTACCTTCTTACACATATATATACCTAAACCTCGCTTTATTAACATTTAACTAAGATATTATAAATTCTTTATTGCACGCAATACACTGCTTTATGAGTTAGGGAATGTTTTGAGATGCGGATATCTGCTTGCTGCTATCTAACATTATCAATACGCTACAAACTAATATCTATACAATGAACTGTGTACAACATTTATTATTTTCATTTACTCAATCAAGTATCTTTATTATAATTCAATCTCTTATCACTCGTCATTCATTTCTCCTTCATGTCAAACTACACGCAAGCCATATCCTTACATAACTACTTTTTTTTAGAAAACAATACGTTTGTAAGATGGTCGGTGGCGGTAATGTGTTACATGACGAGGTGTGGGTGCGCGGTCGGTGCAGGCGGTGCTGCCAGGTGTGCTCGGCGTGCGGCCGCGCACCGCACATTAC
>NW_013534027.1:0-898 GCF_000836235.2 Papilio xuthus
TCTCCTTAAAATTATATACATATATACAAAACTAAGCTAAGCTAAAACTAACTAACCTAACCTAGCCTATCTACTTAAATGTATACATATATACATATATATACACTGGCCACAAAGGGGGGCTGGATGAACCAGTACCCCCCTCCGCGGCCTCTCCTCAACACAACACGCCGACCACGAGGGATGCAGGAGGGCAGGATAAACCGGTACCCTTCCCACATCCCTCGCGGCCCCTTCTCCCTAACCTACGACCACGAGGGATGCAGGAGGGCAGGATAAACCAGTACCCTTCCCACATCCCCCGCGGCCCCTCTCCCTACGACCACGAGGGATGCAGGAGGGCAGGATAAACCAGTACCCTTCCCACATCCCCCGCGGCCCCTCCTCTCCACCACCACCACCAGGCCTGCACGGAGGCGGACAACACCCAATCCACCTCCGGCGCCTTCTCCTTGTGGGCCGGCTAGCGCGCAAGACATGTCAGGGGACCAACCAACTAGTCGAGCGCGCACTGCCGACCCTGGTTCCTCTTAGCTTCACCGTGTGCTCCTCACGGTTACTAAGCCCCACCGCCACGACAAGGCGGGAACCGTCGGTGGGGAACCTAACCTAACCTTTTTTTTTTTTTTTTTTGTACGAGGGGAAATGCACTTCCGCACCCCTGCGCCGGGCCAGTGTGCAATGGCGCAGGGAGTGTGGGACTCGCCTACAGACGTTCGGCCATACCCACTAAAACCCCTCTAGCCCTCCTTATCGCATTGATCCCGAACGTGTATCAGCATAGCCATAACCAACGTTCGGGATCTGCGCTGTCGCATTCGCGACTCTCCTTGGATTTATATACATATATACAACTTAAACTAAACTAAGCTAAGAACTAACTAACTTAACCTAGCTT
>NW_013534028.1:0-167 GCF_000836235.2 Papilio xuthus
CGTATCGCGAGAAAAATTACAACAAGAATTGAATGCATTCTCTCAATTAAAACGCAAGATAAATACCAGCGGCGAGTCATCGGGTGCACTTGATTTTAAACGAGCGAAGTTAACTCTCAAGTGCTTCAATTGTGGAAAGACCGGCCATAAGCGAGTAGAATGTAGAA
>NW_013534028.1:385-595 GCF_000836235.2 Papilio xuthus
GCGACGTGTTGATTGATGTATTCGTCGTGCAACCACCGTCGTGCACATTACAACATAAAGGTTCACTGATTTACTTTACTTATGATTCTGGCGCTGAATGCTCGTTAGTTAAAGAAAGTTTTGCATCTAAATTTAGTGGTAAACCGTTTACTAATGTTGTTGCTATGACCGGTATGGGTCATTCTCGAGTGTTCAGTACCGAACAGATTT
>NW_013534029.1:0-948 GCF_000836235.2 Papilio xuthus
TGAAAGGAGTACACATTTGGTACAAACGTGACTTTAAAACAATCGAATTATAAAATGTTTTTTTTATTAAATTAGTGACTTATTTTATTCCCTTGTTAATTTTCTTGAATCGTGTTATATAGTTAATAGTTATAAATGTGTAAATTATTTTAAAATGTGGTTATTAGTTAAGTCTATCAACTTGACATCAGGCTAACTAACCTCTTTGAACAATGCCTGTAGTTGATTTAGTTATTTTAATAAGTAACCACACAAAATGGCGTAGTCAGTCCAAAGCTCACTGGGTCAAGTACAAAATTCTAATTTGTTATAAATCTTATGTTCCTTAAAAAGGGAAATTTGAATTTCTAAATGAATCATCTTATAATAGTACAGAGTACAGTCAGCGTCATATAGATCGTCACAGACAAGATATGCAAATATATAGGTACACCAAAAGTAATCAATTATATCGGTACAACAAAAGTCCTCAAAATAATAGATACATTCACCCTGCTCAAATACATCGGTACATACACAGCGTCAAATATATGAGTACATGCAAGATGCTCATAAATATCGTAGCAGCCTAGCGTCATAAGTAACGAAGCAGTCAAGGTGCGCAGAAATATCGGTACATTTGACAAAATTGAACTCTATCTCTATATACTTGTGATACAATTTGGAATAAACTACTTCTGTTACATTCATTTGACACTTTGTATTAACATTATAGGTTATCCGGAAAGTTCGTTCTGATTTTCGATATAAAGCTTACAATAGACTGTAGCTGAAGTGGATTCATTTTCGGATTTCCACCATTATCAAACGTCACAAAAATTTCTATATTGTGAATAATTTCATTTCATTGGTTGAGATAAAAACTAATTTTTAAAATTTTAGCCAATAATAAAAGACGTTTTAGGTATAGAGTCGTACCAATATAATTTAAAAACATTTCCAAAAATT
>NW_013534030.1:0-1388 GCF_000836235.2 Papilio xuthus
CATATCGTTATTCGTTCACTTTAAATATCAGTAACTTAAAACGTATCTTAGTCAATGACTTAGGTATTCATATGCATATGCATATGCTTAGATACATTTTCACATGCAGGAGGCAAGGTCAAAGCAACAGTTCATTCACTACAATGTCACGGTCGTCGTTATCGCCATCGACTCATCATTATAATTAATGTTGTACTAGTCAAAACTAAAAGGTACCAAATCATTAAAAAGCGCGTTGTATTCGAAAAGTTTCTGATTATAACGATAAGTATGTCGTTCATATTCTTTCTGCAGGTAAAAACTTTAAACTAATCAAATTAACTAGGTGACTTGGTGCCTAGATGACTTAAATATTCCGTTGAAAAACTCGAGCTGTTCGAAAGTCGTCCTCAGCATAGATCTACTCGTTAGTACGAAGCCAGTTCCGATGGTTCAATGTCGTTTTGCTTAAATATCAATCACGTGAGATATCGATGTAAACGATAGGTGAAAATGTAATCATTAGGTCTCTGCATTAACCAAACTTATTATCACTTGTTTGAATTACGAAGCCGGATTTTACTTTTGTACTAGGAAGCGATGATATAATTTATACGTAAATTCCCTGTGTACTTAACTTTGAATAAGAATCAAAGTTGGTTTATTTGTGTCGTTTTTATCTTGAGCACGGAAAGATAAAGTCAGTTTTCATGTAATCCGGTATTAGCCAGTATTTGAAAATGTTTGGCCGGCTGCCTAATGACGTTTTAAAGATTATACAAGTATTGTATTTATGTACAAACTACACAAAATACGACTAGATATCAGAGATAATACGTGAATTGACTCCTAGTTAATTGTTACTGGTAAAAAAACCCTAACAAATACCGAGAAAGGGAGTTTCCGAGCCTATTTTAGTCTATATCAAAAAAGAGTAATAAAAGATAAATTAGTGTAAAGTGTGAAATAACAAACCGAAGATATATTTTTTTAAAAGAGCCTAAATAAAAGTATTCTAAGAGCAACAAAACATTTACTGTAATTAGATGAAAATCCTACTAAATGGGTCATTTATTATTGGTCAATAGGATAATCAATTTTTAAATCTTTTCCTTTTAAAGTAACAATATGATATAGAATTTATTTGAAATGTTGAAGAAATAGCAATTACGAGAAAAACAATTATTTGTTTATTTATTTTATATCACATTTCCAGCTTAGAAACTAGGCGATCTATTTTTCTTAATTTTTTTGTATCTTAATAATAATAAAAATTCAATAACATTAACGAATTATTGTTCATTTAATAAAGATAGAAATATTTGGAAGAGGTAAATTCACTTGTTGATATCATATCTAAAATACGTCGGAACTTCAGAAAGGACAGTACAACGATTAACATTTAGAGG
>NW_013534031.1:0-117 GCF_000836235.2 Papilio xuthus
ACGACCAGGAACTCTACCCGGCTCATACAAACCGACTCCCAAGACCGGCTTACCTCCCCACTTGCTGGGGGTGGTCTCCTGTGGCTACCTGGAAAAAAAAAAAAAAAAAAAAAAAAA
>NW_013534031.1:127-575 GCF_000836235.2 Papilio xuthus
AAGACAGAAACGGAATTAATGAAGGAAAAAGATCGGGGATAGGGCGAAACATCTGGGGTGGAAAAATTTTTTAGATTATTAATTGTTTGGTTGTAGTAAAAATTTAGAGTAAAATCAATATAGGCACAAATCTCGGAAATTAACTCAAAATTGTTTAGCGGTGCTTCCTTGTATGTATTCTTAAATACATAGAGTGAAGCACCACCACGTAGCCATATTGATGGAACTTAAAAACTGTCAAAATTAAAATTGTAAAAAATATACACAAAGGTAAATGTAAGAAGTAAATAGATTAAAATGTAAAAATAAGTCAGCAAAACTAAAATAGCAAAGTAAGTTTTTAATGTAAAAAAGTAGAAGCAAATAGAATGTTGTAATTTAAAAAACAAAATTTTAAAACATGTAGCAAAAAATTTTAATAAAGATAAAAAAGAGCTCTGACCCAAAT
>NW_013534032.1:0-1531 GCF_000836235.2 Papilio xuthus
TGCCCTCGAAACGAAGATCCACGACAAAGGGTTGTTTTTTAGCGGTAATGGCGCATACTTGTGTCAGCTGTCGCCCGCGACTCCGTCAGCGTGCAATTAAATAAAACTTAATTAGTAGTTTATATGTTCTTCTAGACTATGTCTTATGTCTATACCAAATTTCATCGAGATTCGTTCAGCCGTTATGGAGATACCTTCAAACATCCATCCATCCATCTAAACATTCGCACTTATAATATTAGTAAGAAGTACGATTATTTTAATAATAACTATGTTTTAAAATTATATTATATTTGTAAAGGCCCGTTAAGATAAATGAGTATTTTTTAGTCCTGTTCGAGAAATATAATTCACGTAATGTTCCAAAACACTTAATTCCAACGATCTGTTCTGTCGTAATTTTTATTCGTATCACATATTTACATTACGAAATTGCTCGCTATGTTAAAAAAGGTATAAATCACATCAGGCGCGCGAAGTGCCTACTTTTTGATGCTAATGGAGTTTGAATAAAGCGTTCTTGACTGTCGATTATGTTAATACAAAATTAATCATTCGATTCCCCGTGATGGATGACACGACTTACGATCCAACGAAGAAACAATCTTGTTGGTACAGTCAGCTGCAAAAAGATCGTAGCAGACAAGATATGCAAATATACAGGAACTCCTAAAGTAATCAATTAAAGTACAACAAAAGTCCTCAAATTAATAGATACATTCAATCTGCACATTATCAAACATATGAGTACATTCAAGGTGCTTGTTCTAGCTCAGTAATAATATTATATATACTATGCTCTCATATCATTAATATACGTAATAATCGATTTGATTATTATATTATAGTAGTCTTATTTTTATTTCTAACACTATTTAATAAAAGAATTATTTTATTACAATTTAGCAAACTTTTTATAACATGTCGAACTTGGCAATTGAGAGAGAACCAGTGCTGAGATAGAACTGTTATAAGGATAGAACCAGTACTAATATAAAAACAACGAAAAAGTTGTGGCCACGATATACAGTCTCTATATTCTTAAGTATTTGTTAAAATTTATTGTAAAAATACAATCTAGAAAACCATGAACAGTGTATTAATTATAATAAAAACAAAAAGGTTTTAACAGATTTTGTGAAAAAAAAAATTATGATCGACACAATAACAATCTTACTATCTATAGAAATAAGAATGTTTAGATGGATGGATGTTTGTTTGAAGGTATCTCTGGAACGACTGAACGGATCTTTAGAAAATTTGGCATGCATATGGATTATAGTCTGGAAGAACACATAGGCTACTAATTATGTTTTTTTTATTCCGCTAGGACGGAGTTGAAGGCGACAGCTAGTCATTCATATATCTTTATCAGCTGATATCTGAATTTATTTCCGCCTACCACTTTTCGATCGGAGTAGCGCTAAGAACCTCTTTTTGACAACATTTATTTAAAAAAAAATAATGCTCGAATAGATAAAAGAACACCTGATCTTTTGTACATTTGAAAAGGCTCTATGCTCTGTTCAAT
>NW_013534033.1:0-661 GCF_000836235.2 Papilio xuthus
TTCCTTAATAGTTATTGGCGGTGGCTGTAAGTCGTAATTGTTCACGAAACTTGTCTGACTAGATCGCAGTAAAATGTCAAGTGCTCCAGGCCTTTGGAAGCTGGTCGATGGCTGCTACTAAATGTCAGCCAATATTATCTGTATGTAATGAAATTTTAACAGCCTTGGCTTGGACGAGTGAACATTTTTTTTTATCACATTGTAGTTTAATTAAAGGCGTGTACATTCCGTCCCTGTTAGTACTAGTTTTTTTTGTTCACTGTATCCGTTCAAGAATTTTAAATTATAATAGTATTCGTCCTTCAGTCTCACTTTTTAATACATTTTTACGAACAGTTGGTATAAAATGTAAACAGTTTAAAAATATGAAATTTATAAAGTTTTTTTTGCTATTAATATTTTATCTATATTAACTTTTCTAAATTGCCTCAATTACCGTGAGATTTTGAGACCGAAATTCTCGTTTAAAACATATCGTTATCTCTATTTTGTCAAAGATAAAGTCAGAGATTTGTTTTAAACAAAAATGTTGATCTCAGAAACCAACGATTAGTGAGTTAGAGTGAATAATAAACGAAAATAAAAGGTTAGGTACGTGTTCATAGCATTGCACGACTATTTGGGACAGCTAAACTATTAATTATAAGAAATAGTAATCTGT
>NW_013534034.1:0-189 GCF_000836235.2 Papilio xuthus
AATAGTAAATATCTCGTGATGTTACAATAATTAAGAATCTGTTTTCCTATCTGATATCTTATACAGTCAGCGTCATATAGATCGTCACAGACAAGATATGCAAATATATAGGTACACCAAAAGTATTCAATTATATCGGTACAACAAAAGTCCTCAAATTGATAGATACATTCACCCTGCTCAAATACA
>NW_013534034.1:409-670 GCF_000836235.2 Papilio xuthus
GATATAAAGCTTACAATAGACTGTAGCTGAAGTGGATTCATTTTCGGATTTCCACCATTATCAAACGTCACAAACATTTCTATATTGTGAATAATTTCATTTCATTGGTTGAGATAAAAACTAATTTTAAAATTTTATCCAATAATAAAAGACGTTTTAGAAATAGAGTCGTACCAATATAATTTAAAAACATTTACAAAAATTTAAGAGAACAGGGTTTCAATTTTCCTTATAAAGCGGCACGAACTTACTGGGCAACCC
>NW_013534035.1:0-659 GCF_000836235.2 Papilio xuthus
AAAATTTCTGTGAGGCAAACTGTTAACTAAATTAAGGTGAGAGGTAACTAAATTAAGGTGAGAGGTATTTCCTCATTATCTACAATAAAATCAAAATAATGACTATTAATCAACTATATGCCTACAGTACTTGTTTTATAATTAGAAAAATCATCAACAAAACAAATCATCAATAACATGTCGCTTGTAAAGTTACAGATTTATAAACGCAGCACTCGGCGAGCAAGTTAATTGTTGTGCCGAAAGTGAGTGGAAAGAGATATGTGTATAACATACGAAGGAGTACAGCTTTATAAGTTGTTACTGTCATCTTTATAAATGTAAGTTCATTTAATCAATTTAAATCTAAGCTAGCTGAATACATTTTAGATTTTTGTAAAAAAGTAAAGTAATTTTAAGTCAAATCAATGGCGACTATATTATGTACATTGTACGATATTGTTTTCAAGTAAGTGACTATTCCTTTGTCTTTTTGAGAAGTAATTCTTTTAACCCTGTTATAAGCACCTTACTACTAAATACGTAGTACAATATGATATAAAATGTGATTGACTATTAGTCACGTTTTGTTATAATATTTACAAAATGTATAATGCATACAATTTCTAATATGATATTGTCAGTTACTAAAGTCATCATAATTGGCTTTATTAACGAAT
>NW_013534036.1:0-1346 GCF_000836235.2 Papilio xuthus
TAATCATTTGAGTCATTACAGTCTTACTTAACGCTGTAAATTATCTAAGAACCTATCACTTTCTTTTAGATGTGTTTGAAGATAATCTTTAACAGCAGAGACTAATGACGATAGTATTTTAAACATCGTATGTTCGATTTAAAGATATCGAACTGCATCAGCATTCTAATGATTTATGTTAAACTTATTAATCTCTTATTTCATAGAAATCGCCAAGTCTCTGAAAGACATGTCTAATTGTTTCTTAGCGAAAACCTTATAACAAAATTATAAATTCATTCGAAGTTTACATTTTCTTATTAACATAAATGCGAATGTTTGGATGGATGCATTGATAGATGTTTGTTAAAAGGTATCTCCCGAACGGCTAGACGGATCTTAATGATATTTGGCAAGGATATACAACATAGTCTGAAAGGACACATAGGCTACTTGTTAAGTGTTTTTTTTTTAATTATTTGCGGACGGATATAAAACCAATCGAACAATTACACTGAGGAATAAAATCGTGGAAAGATATTGAAGATAAATATATTCATATCACTTTCTCGCGTATTCAAAGATGACGTGTCGTGCGTGTGCTCATAAATATTCCTGACGTCACGTCAAAAGAATTACAAAATGAGAAAATGTCAGCTAATTACACGGCCGAGTATTTTTATCTTGACCTTTACAACATCGCGTTTTTTTGCGTGTCAACAACCCACGGGTGTTGCCGAGTGACGTAACGAAAATACTATGTCAGCGTTCTCAAGATATACAATCAGTGTCGTTTAAATCACACCACAACGAGTTTCATTGATAAGGAATTGGAAAGATCTTTTGGTTATTGTAACATTTCATCTGAAAGTAATCTGTTTAATCTTAAATTATTATCAGATTAGCTGTGCCCTCCACTTCCTTCGCATGAAATAGTCTTCATAGCATTTTACTTATTTAGGCTAATTATTTTGCTTAAACCTACAAATAATTTAAAACATATAAATAATTTAATTCTGTACTGACTGTAAGCGCAGAATTAAAAACAAAAAGTAGCCAAAATAATATGCACTCGTTTCGCAGCTGCCTTTTGTTCAAAGTCCCGTCAAAATCGGCTCAACTGTTCTGGGAATTATTTAGAACAAACGTGGCCTTATGGACAAACATACAGATAGACAAAATTTTCAAAAATTGATTTTTATTATCAACTACGCAAATACATTGTGTTAGAAATATGTTTTTTTTTTCGATTTTACCTAAGATGAAATTTTAATAATATAAATAGACGTATAGATAAAATGTGAGATTTTAACATACGTACTAGTTGTTGCCCGCCACTCCGTTCAAAAGGAATTAAAATAAACTTA
>NW_013534037.1:0-1007 GCF_000836235.2 Papilio xuthus
CCGAGTGCGGTGCTTCGCTCCGGCTCTCGCCCGCCGCTTTAGACCAGGTAACGTGTACTCCTAAAAACTTACTAAAACATCACGATACAAGATTTTGTCTCATTATACGCTGGTATATGATATATGTGGATATATGTGACGGTTTTGGTTATTTTTTAACCCTTTTGAAACTAATGTCCAAATTTTTTTAAACCTATCATGGCATTAGTCGCGGTCAAAAGTAAAGGATTCCAAGATATAATTTTTATCTGTCTCCTATATTATGTTTGAATTTATCATTAACAATTGTTGATGAGCTCCTCGGTCAAAAGCTAATATTAAACGATTTAGACGCAAAAACAGAAAAGCTGTACAGCATGTCACGACGACATAATGTCATTCTTTAATAGTTAAACTAACATATTCCAGTGGGCCGCCGCGGAGACGGAAACAAATGAGACGGCAACAGCGGGAGGCAGCAAAGACGCGGCGGTTACACCGGCGGTTACCGAGCCCGAACCTGTCACCGAGATCCCCTTGAAGAACGAGCATAAATCTGAAGCCAGCAGCGGAGAGGAGAGCACCAACACCCCGCCCACACGCAGGAGGGCTTCCGCAGACGCCACCGCCACTCCCGACCGCAAGAAACGTCGTCTTACCCGCCCTAGGAAACTTTAAACAGAGGTAATTTACACCCGTACGTATGCAACCTATAGATACCTAATCCGGAGTATAAAAGTCAGGCAAAAAGAAGGCTTACGTAGACCTTTTATTGGGATAAATTTGGGAAAGCAACTCCTGGTTAGACATCAAACTTGTATGAAATACACCATCTTTAGGTTATATATGTATGCTTGCTCCGGTATACTGCTGTTTGGTCACCTTGTATACCAATACTTTACAGCGATTTTGGCTACACATGTGGAAAAGTTATTTCCGTACCAATTTATAAAGTGGTATAAAATTTTACCCTTTGACTTTGTTTGCGTCAACAATTCATGCATAATATATTTAAATAAATATGTATT
>NW_013534038.1:0-799 GCF_000836235.2 Papilio xuthus
ATGGTTTAGATTCACAATTTTCATCAAATATTAACTTCATATTATTTTTTTCAAATTAAAGACGTATAGACAGGACAACGTCTGTCGGGTCCGCTAGTATTTTATGTAAAACTAGTTGTCGCCCGCAACTCCGTCCGCGCAGGTTAAAAAACTTAATAGTAAACGTGTTTTTCCAGACTATGTTCTACATGTGTATCAAATTTCATCAAAATCCACTCAGCCGTTCCGTACATACATTCAGAGAAACATCCATCCATCTAAACATACGCATTTATATTAGTAAGATTTCGATTGATTCAAATTTATGTTTTTTTTTACATTTTTTTTTCTTGTTATTTTATCATAGTATACCAAATTGTATTGCAGATAATGTCTTACTAAGGTCTTCAGTTATCTCCTATTATTGGGATGATATTTCCACACTAGCTACAAGATAATGGCTCATTATTAAAGCACATTCAAATGAGAATGGAAAGAAAGCGTATCATATATCTTTACATCCTATAGCGTTTACATTCTATTACTCGCTTGGTATTTACAATAAAAACAACATTACAGTTGTAACGAACACTTCGCGATTATAAACAAGGTTATTTTGTAAATATCAATAAGTATTAATCAGTTTCAATTTGAAATACGAATTATCGATTGGCTTTTGTTTTACATTTTAATTTGTTATACATTTGCGTATCTATTAAATGAAGAAAATGTTACGTCATGTAAAATGTAAGAAATCGTATTGATAAGTCACATAGATGTGTAATGAGATGACTATTCCCAAACTATCCGTGCATTTGAC
>NW_013534039.1:0-1407 GCF_000836235.2 Papilio xuthus
CACAAAGCGTACGTGTATATTACTTCTAGGATAGTATATAATGTGTACCTCACAATAATATAACAATAAAACAGTTAAACAGTTAACTGAAAGTTAAATATTTAATTTGTTTACAGTTCTTATCTTTCTTGAATATTGATGAAACGTGATTTTTAAATATATTTAAATAAATTAAATAATTATTAATCAATGAATAGTTTCTTCTTGGGTAGATTTTTTACAGTGCACGTATTTAGTGAGTTTGTTTAAATTGTCTAACAGTACGTACAAACCCTAATTCTAATTCGACTATAATTTGCACAAACAGGATTCCATAAGGTTTACATTTTCAACCTGAAATAATTTGCCATTTTTGGCATTTAAAAGTTCGTTATCAAAAATAATGTACAGAGATGTCTGCTTCCAGACAAAGAAATAAATTCGCTACCGCATTTGACTTATTTGTATTATAAGAGCCAATGGGTTAGTAAATAAATTTCCTCGACTGTATTTAAGTAGCAGGTATATCTGCTAGTGACAGTGCTGTGGGTGGTATTGTGTCAGTGGCGGTCGCAGAGGAACCTCGAGCAGTCGTGATCGCGACTGGCGGCCATGACGTCGCCCAGCTGGTGCGCCACCGCCGCCGCGCCGCCGCTGTTGCCGCGCGAGATCCTGGAATCATTTAAATTCAAATATTAGACGTATTAAATATAAAATATATTTTGTATGGACAAGTGCTAAGTCATCGGCAAACCCCCATCCCATTTTTAAACTATAGTTATTTTTCTTAGTCATCTTTCACCTGTTATCGTGATATAAGCGAGAATCGTCAGTATTATCTGACTGTTTATATAATGTTTTATTTAATAATTCGCGGGGTCGATCTGGCGCGGCACGGCGCTGGCAGAATGTGGCCGGACCACTTTCACCGGACATCGCGTGCGGCGCGCCATTGCGTAACATTTTCAGCTGTGACAGGACTTTTGGCGGCAAACTGTCTGACTCGAGCGGGAAAACTAAACAATTTGTCAAACACGAAATCATAACATCACAGTGGTATTAAAGTTGTGATTTGTTTGGTTAAATAAAAACCCTTGGTTAAATAAAAACACCTAGCTTTTTCCCGTGACTTTTCTCGTAATTAACAAAAACTTAGTAGCTATGCGTTCTTCTAGACTATGTTCTATTTCTTTACGTAACTTCATCAAGATCCGTTCTGTTTCGTTTTGGAGATACGCAATAACAAACATTCATCTAGCTAAACGTTTGCATTTATAATATGATATTAGTAAAAAGTAAGATTATACGAAAAGACAGTTGCAAATAAACAACTTTTTAAGATACAAAAAATAAAAAATAAAATAACAGCAAAAAGCCAACATCACGCGGTGTTCCCAGGCGGTCACCCATCCAAGTACTGACCGCGCC
>NW_013534040.1:0-600 GCF_000836235.2 Papilio xuthus
TATTAATTCAATTGCCTCACCTATAGAAGTCGTTGAATGTAAACAATCGTCCATATAATGATTATCTAAAATAACTTTAACTGCCTCTGGATATAAATCTTCGTAGATGGATGCATTTTTATTTTTAACATATTGAGCTATAAAGGGTGAGCACGTCGCGCCAAATATTAAACACTGCATAACACAAACCTTGATCGGAGCATCGTCGCCAGCAGTGGGGTCCTTCCATAAGAAACGAAAGACATGTTGATTATCAGGGCTTATCTTTATACGTAAAAACATATCCTTTATGTCGCCGATGATAACCACTGGATGTGTGCGGAACCGCAACATTATTCCAAACAAAGAATTATATAAGTCGGGACCTGTTAACAAAAATTCATTAAGACATAAACCACTGACCTTAGCTGCTGCGTCGAACACTAATCGCAACTTCCCAGGCTTATTAGGATTCTGTACACCAAAGTGTGGTAAATACCAGACATTACCCGATGACTGCTCGCTGCCTTTAATTTCCCTCGCATAACCTTCGTCAAACAATTTTTTAATCTCTCTGCTGTACCTGTTAGCATAATCCCTATTGTTGTTAAACTTTTTGTT
>NW_013534041.1:0-609 GCF_000836235.2 Papilio xuthus
TCTATTTGATTTTATTGTAATTTTTGAGTTAGAATTAATTATATTATGCAGTGAATTGACTAACAAGGTTGCTGCATCATTAACATCTGTTATTGTATAGTACTGGTCCCAACACATTTGACTTAGATCTTTAGATATCCCTTCATGATTCATTGATATTTTTTCTAAACTAGCATTTATTTTATTTAGCTTTATCTTTTTGATATGTAGTAAAATTGGGGAGTGATCAGTGAATTCATCAAATATTCCAGTTTTTACAGTTTGGTTTATTCCCTTTACCATAAAATGATCTAAGCATGCGTTTTTTCTTGTTGGTTTGTCAATGCACTGCTTGAAGCCCAAAGAGGAGAGCATATTTAAATATTCGGAAGTGGGTCCCTTCACATTATGTGGCATAATGTCAAGATTAATATCGCCAGTTAAGATTATAGCTTTAGTAGTTAATTCTTTCAGTATTTTATGTAGGGAATCAATATAGGCCATCGGGTTATAGAAGCTTGGTGGTCTGTATGTGCAAACAATAGCCGTGTCTATACCTATTTTTAGTATGAGAAAGTTACCTTCGGCTGCTATGGTGGGCTCATAAACAGAATCGCAGTTTATATTGTT
>NW_013534042.1:0-736 GCF_000836235.2 Papilio xuthus
TGGTGGAATAAATCTATACAGCTGTCATGTAGTCGCTATGCCTGTACTGGCCGAATAGACGACTCGTAGCGTCGACTCAGAGTTGTATGTACGAAGCGCGCGTAACGCAATGATACAATATTAGTTTTAAAGCCTTGTGTACGAAAAGACTATGTGAAAGGTGTTACTTAATCATAATTATAACTAAGGTTCTAAAATATTATACCGTAAACTGATATAAACACAGCTAAACACTCACGTATGTTCGTCCGGTGGCGGCACCGACTAGTTTCGAGCCCATCGGGGGCCCTTCATCAGGATGAGTGGTACTGGTATTATTTCGCGGACGCGGCCCGTCTCACGCTGTCTCACGAAAGTTTGAATAATTTTATTATATAGTAGATAGATTTACATAAATATTTTTAATATGACAACATTAAAAGGCATTTATTTGATATTGTGTTCAATAACATTGAATGCATTATCGTTTATTTTGCAAACACATAATAAATATAAATCCGGACAGATTTATGAGTGTTGCAGAAACTCATTATGCGGGAACACGTAAATTAAAAGTTTTATCCTTTTTTTTTTTAAATATCAAAATATAAATATCACAATAGAGTCATTTAGTAAAAAGACCATTGTCACTGATATTTAAAAATAAAAAAAAACTAGAGTGCATAAGAGTATTTCCCTCCTTCAGATGTCCGGTAGCGAGGTGGCCGTATAATAAATTTACATTTAAATCACCTGA
>NW_013534043.1:0-609 GCF_000836235.2 Papilio xuthus
TTGATAACGTCACAGAACTGCCAAATATGAAATACAAGGAAAAGTAGTATAATTGTCGCAAACTGTAATCAAGTTTATTCCTCAATTTTATTTTTCCACCTGCCAGCCCATTCTACTCTGTGTTTTTTGATTTTGGATTTACATATATACATTTATCCGACGTTCTTACGGTGAAGGAAAACATCGTGATCCAACCTGCACATATCTGAGAACAAATTCAGAGATGTGTGAAGTCAACCAACTCGCATTGGGCCAGCGTGGTTGACTATGGCCTTATGACCCCTAACTTAGAGTAGGCTCCGAGCCACTCGGTTGGGACGTATAGTGAGCTGATGATGAAAACTCTTCATTTTCTGTGATTAAATTAATTCTTCTTAAAATTCTCACTTTTCTATTTATTAGTCTTCTTTGAATATTAATAAAACAGTACGATAATTAACTAAAAATTAAAAAAAAACTTAAATTGTAATACAACATTACAAAACAATCATCATTATATTGTAACAATCCGCAGTTTCTTTAATAATACCGCCATTTTATGACCAACGCGGCCATTTTGTCTAATTATTGACAATTGTCTCTATGGTATTTTCTAGAATATAAATTAAC
>NW_013534044.1:0-1367 GCF_000836235.2 Papilio xuthus
GCAGGACAGTGAGGCCTCCTGATCGGTACGGGTATCCCTAAACAACTGGTAAGATAACGAAAACTGAAACTCAAAAATTTGTTGAAAAGACGAAATGTATATTTTATATTATAATACTTAGAACAATAAGGTAATTAACTAAGCCTTTTGATTTTTGTATTATTTTTTTTTTTTTGTTTGTTTGCATGGTTTTGTATTTTTATTTTTTCATTCTCTGTTAGTTACATTGCACTTAGTTATATCTTGTCATTTTTTAGTTATTGTAGTTGTTTTTTTTTTATCTCTTTCAGAAATATTGTATAGATTGTAGGAATAACTTAAGCTGGGGGATGGTTTGTTATTTGTAACTTTTCTTTTAATTTTTATTTATTGTGTTTTATTTCGTATTAAGTTTTTTATTTTTATTATTATGTTCAAACATCTGTTTAAAAGAAGGGGGATGTCAGGTATATAGAAATAAAGTTTTCGGTTAATAAAAATATTAATAAATCAGTTGATACGTGACAGCTGTTTGATTTAACACATCCCGTGCATTAAAAAGACTTTACAGTTACAATATGTACCAATATTTTTTTATAAGTTAAGGGAGTACACGAGCGACTGGAATAACAAAATTGTCAACGCCGACCTAGGATATTTTCAACCTTCTTTTAACTCGTCTTGACAAATAGTTTATCTTTCAATGGTAACCAGAACCAGATGATGGAACTGGATGGTGGTCATAAGAACTCTGTAATAAAATGACGCAACCCCCTTGAGTCTTGGCTTGTTTGATACGTCTTGACGAGTGTTTTGGCGCTAGATGATAACTAGGGTGTAACGATGGGCCTAGAAGGTGGTCATAGGAACTCAGTAGTCAAACGAAATATCACTATCGTGAATAGGCTCGTTTGATTCGTCATGAAGAGAGCTTTGGAGCTAGTTGGGAATAATAAAGAAACTACTAAAAATAATAAAAGTTTGGAACTAAAAAAAATTCAAATTAAAATATATAAAACTTTAAAAAAACAAGACGGATGCGTTAAAACGAAGAAAAAAAAATTTTTTTTTCTCTACTCACACAATAACGTAAGTAAGCATTTACTTATTACGTTATTGTGTGAGTAGTAGAAGATTTATATGATACTAGCTGTCAACCGCGACTCCGCCCGCGAGGTAAAAAAAAATGTACTCGTGTAGATAAACAAGTAAATTACGTGTACCGAGGACAGCGTTAAGTAGGAATGTGGAGGGGAACACCGGCAGACGTAGGAAGAGATGGATGTGACGTGAAAGGTGACATGATCAAGAAGAGAGTGACTGTGATGACGGAAGATAGTTTGCGATTAGGATAAGATATTTACGATTACGATACATACGATTTTGTA
>NW_013534045.1:0-1093 GCF_000836235.2 Papilio xuthus
AACGTGTCCGTTTAATGAAATCTAGGCTCCGACCAACTCTGCTCCAAACTATAGTGGGATCTGAAAAGTTCCAGTCTCATCTGGAGAACCGATTCGCTGCTGTGGAAACCACAAATAGCGTTGACATTGACCGGGCCCTTGAGAATGTAGTCGGAGTCCTCAGGGAGGAAGGTGTGAGGTTTTGCGAATTGCAGCGTAAAGGCAGGAAGTCGAGGTTTTCGGAAGAAACACTCAGACTCATGGCAGAACGACGTGAACACCCACCAGTTACTTCATCAGAACGACATGCTCTAAATAAGAGAATTGGCAAACTTATACGATACGATCTTCGATGCTCCAACACTCGTTCAATAGAACGAGCGATCGAGCAAAATCGGGGATCAAAAGTGTTTGTTCAATCTCTTGGGAGAAGCTGTCTGACGAAGCTGACCACAAAGGATGGAGTAGTCGTTTCTTCCAGGCCTGAAATTCTCTCGGAAATTGAAAACTTCTACAGCCAACTATACGCTATGCATGCACCTCAACCTGATCTCGAAAATGAGGAGTCCAGAGCTACACTAACACGCCACTTTACGGAAGACTTGCCAGAAGTCAGCCTGGACGAAATCGAGATGGCTCTCAAACAGCTTAAAAATGGAAAAGCCCCTGGAGAAGACGGTATTACGACTGAGCTTTTGAAATCTGGTGGTAAACCTATACTGAAGGAGCTCCAGAATATTTTTAATACCGTTCTTTTTGATGGGAGAACTCCAGAGGCGTGGAGTAGGAGTATTGTCGTGTTGTTCTTTAAAAAGGGTGATAAAACTCTTTTAAAGAACTACCGACCCATTTCACTGTTAAGCCACGTCTATAAGCTGTTTTCGAGAGTCATCACGAACCGTCTTGCGCGAAGGCTCGACGAATTCCAGCCCCCCGAACAGGCCGGGTTTCGATCGGGATACGGCACCATAGACCACATCCATACAGTGCGGCAGATTATACAGAAGACCGAAGAGTATAATCGGCCTCTGTGCATAGCGTTTGTGGATTATGAAAAAGCCTTTGACTCCATCGAGATCTGGTCTGTTCTGGAATCTTTGCAGCGATGCCAAGT
>NW_013534046.1:0-724 GCF_000836235.2 Papilio xuthus
GTAGCTGACTTAACAAAGGAACCATAACCTAAGAGAAAATTAGCGTGATTTATTACATAGTTGCTCGTATCGTCCATTGATACGCCTTTGAACGCATTCCTATCTCTTTCCTTATCCTCAGCCACGTCAAATTCTCTTGAGTGAGGTAAGTATTCCTGCTGGTAGCATCATCTCATAACGAGTTAATAATTTGCACCTTAAGTCAATACGTTTAAGAGTTATAATATACTGACCGACAATCTTGCCGATGTTTCCATCAGTGAAGGCCATGGAGGCGAGCCGGCGGAACACCGCCTGCGACACATCCAGCTCCTCGATAGTTGCGTTCAGCACGTGCAGGTTCGTTGTGTTGGGCATCACTGAAAACACGCGCAAAACATAACACATCTTGCTCTTCGGGTTTGATCTGAACTCTTGTTTACAGAGTATTAGCCTACCGGTTCAAAAAAATGTAATGAGTAAATTTAAAAATAAAGGTTTTATGACATGTTTCCTTTTAAAATCCAGACGATCAATTAAAATAATCAAGAAACTGGACAAAAGAAACTGGTCAGAAGCAAACTATTTAGAACTGAACGAGATGAAATTAGCGTGTAAAATATTTGAGAGTTTATATTTTATTTATATGTCGGTATTGTCTATCAGTAACATATGCATTGTTCGCGATAAGTTATGCGGCGTGCGTGGCCATTGTGTCGTCGCCAGCAGTGCGCGCCTGTTCAAG
>NW_013534047.1:0-528 GCF_000836235.2 Papilio xuthus
CATTCTTGTTACCCCTGGATGACAAAGAGCCTCATGCAGCGAGAAAAGTTTTGCAGTACGTGTTTGTACAGTGGCACAAACTCGGGATAGTGCATCAGCAGCATAGTTCTCTTTCCCCGGTCTGTATATAATATCGTATTTAAAAGCAGCAAGTTCCAGTCGCCACCTTTGAATTTTTTCATTCTTTATCTTACTTGAATGTTTCATATTAAACATAAAAGAAACCGAGCGTTGATCGGTTACCAACTTAAAATGTCTACCGATAAGGAAATGTCTCCATTTCTTTAATGATTTAACAATGGCGTACGCTTCTTTTTCAATGGCGGAGTGGTTCTGTTCGCTCGAATTTAAAGTTCTTGAAAAAAACGCCACAGGTCTGGAATTCTGCGTGAGCACTGCTGCAATGGAATGATCGGAAGCGTCAGTTTCGACTGTAAAAGGTATATTTACATCAATTGCATGTATAGAAGACTTTGCGATATCATTTTTCAGGTCTTCGAAAGATTTAATTTGCTCCTCTTTGAGCGG
>NW_013534049.1:0-636 GCF_000836235.2 Papilio xuthus
GAAGAAAGGCGTGAAGTGGAAGTCATTCCGCGTTTCGTATGATGAGTGTGCTGGAGGCCTAGTTTTAATCATCTAACCTTCCCATCCTTTCCTCATAAGAGATGAAAGAGGAAAGGACGGAAGGAAGGTGGAATATACTCTTTCTGTTTGTCTTCTCTCCTGTCGATTTAAGGTAGGTCATCTCGCAATTTTATCGAATTTAAGCCGCTTGCTAATTTGCCTATTAATAGTATAAAAAATAAAATGGACGGGTGTTTGGATATTAGTAACTAGTTACTCCAAAACTGCTGAATTTGAATTAAATTTGGAATAGATGCAGATAAGTCTGGAATAACAATTTATTCTTCTGTTTCTTTTTTTTTTAACTCAAAAACTACTGATCTCATAACGAAAATTCTTCATTAGTATGCTACACTATATCTGAGTAATATAGGCTAAATTTAATATTGCTATTAAATGTTTAGATTATAAATATCCGTGCGAAGCCGGGAGTCACGGCTAGTATTCATATGTCAATTACTTATTGTTTACGATTAAATTAATGTTTTTTTTTTCATTTTTCTTTCTATATGATATTGAGTAAAAATACGTGTAAACAATCTTGATCCTAGTCACAACAATCCTTCATTCAATTGA
>NW_013534050.1:0-786 GCF_000836235.2 Papilio xuthus
TTTCAGGGCGGTCAGGGCGTCCAGGGTGGACCGCCCGGACCGGAACCCGAACTGGTTCTCGGAGACCTGCGGCCCTTCCGTCTCCAGATGCTGGATGATTCGGGAAGCTAATATTCTCTCTAGTAGCTTCCCAGCCTCATCCAGCATCACGAGCGGCCGGTGTCCGGAAGGAGAGTCGACGGGATGACCCTCCTTCCTTAGCAACACCAGCCGCCCCTCCTTCCACACCCCGGGGAAACGCCCCTCCGCCAGACAGTCATTGAACAGTCTGAGGAGGCGTTCCCCGAGGTGTTCCAGCGCAACGTGTAGGACTTTTCCCGGTACTCCGTCTGGCCCCGGGGCCTTGCGGGTTCCTCTGAGCCGGCCTGCCGCCCTGGCCATTTCCTCCTTCGTTATCGGAGGTGGGGCGAGAGCGGCAGGCCGGTTCGGCATCTCATCGTCCGCCGGCGTGTCCCTTGTCATGCGCGGTGGTACAAAAGAGGGGCTATCCGGGAACAGCCCCTCGACCACCGCGCTAAGGACCGCCGGCTCCATCGTTTCCGTGGGGGGCGCCACCTTCAGCTTCGCCCGCACCATGCGGTACGGGCGCCCCCACGGGTCTGCATCTAGGGTCGCCAAGAACTCCGCATAGGCAGAGTCCTTGGCGGCCTTGATCGCGCTGGAGAACGCCTTCTTCGCCGAGCTCAGCTCGGCGTGAAGGCGTTCCAGCTCCTCCTCTGTACGGTTCCGCCGTCTGCGGCACCGGATGAATGCCCGTCGAGCGGCGTTACTGGTGGAGCGCAGGAC
>NW_013534051.1:0-533 GCF_000836235.2 Papilio xuthus
AAGATTTTGCCGACCCCAATCCGAAACTTCACCCAGTAGGGTCTCCAGTTCAGACACAAGTTTGGGCCGGTTCTCATCGGCAGTGGCCCGAGAAACGTTAGCGCGGGCCGTGTACAGTGCATCACCCGTGCTATCGTCTGCATAACAATGGATGTTGCTAATTTGCAGCATGTCATTGATATGCAGAAGAAACAGGGTCGGCGACAGTACACAGCCCTGTGGGACGCCAGCATTAATTGGTTTGGGGTCCGAGCATGCACCGTCGACAACGACCTTGATGCTCCGACCCTCCAAAAAGCTGGCAATCCAGGCGCGTAGTTTCTCGGGCAGCCCGTAGGAAGGCAGCTTCGAAAGAAGTGCTTTGTGCCACACCCGATCAAAGGCCTTGGCCACGTCCAAACTAACCGCCAGGGCCTCCCCCTTGCCCTCGATTGCCTCCGACCATCGATGCGTGAGGTACGCAAGAATATCACCAGCTGAGCGACGCTGTCGGAAGCCGTACTGACGATCGCTAATCAGCTGGTGTTCCTCAA
>NW_013534052.1:0-557 GCF_000836235.2 Papilio xuthus
TTTATTACAATGTTTACCGTAATAAAACACGACTTAAACTTTGGTTAAGTAATTAAATTCTTAACATTCTATATTTAAAAATGGACAAACACGCAAACGGCAAGCAATTTGACTTACATTAATTAATAAAGCTTATAGGTATAATCCAAGTTAACAGCCAACCTTCAAGACTGAAGAGTCACTGGAAGAAGAATATGCCCGATTATTACACTCTGCGCTAACTAAAAAAAAACAACTATCAACTAAACTATAGTTAATACTCTGAAGAAAAAATAGGTAAAAAATTACTAGTCAAAATCGGATGAACTGTTAAGGGTATTGGACGCCTAAAATGTTGCATTAAATAGGATTAAAATAAAATAATGAAATTTTTTATAATAATATTTTTAATATTTTTTTTAAATAACATAACATTAAATATTCGATTTAGACAAGAAATTCATGATATCCGAAATTTGATCGTCTTTTGTTTTATCTTTTTTATTCCTCTATTTTTATCTTTTTAAACATTCATTGGCCAGCAATATAATCCAATTCTTTTATAACCGTAAGGACAC
>NW_013534053.1:0-978 GCF_000836235.2 Papilio xuthus
AATATGCGCCCGCCGCATACAATGCAGTACAGTTCAGACGTACAGATTTAGTGAAATACGCGTACATTTGTATCGTAATATTGAATGATGTTTGCAAAGTAGATCAGGGGTGGCCGAGTAATAAGCACCCCCTATTGTTAATTCTTACGAATATTATAAATGCGAATGTTTACATGGATGGATGTTAAATGTTTTTCAGAAGGTAACTCTAGAATGGCTAAACGAATCTCGATAAAATTTGGCATAGACGTAGAACTAAGATCCACGGATTTTTTTACTGGAATTTATGATCGGCCACGTTTCATGTGAAAGCCCGTACACACTTGCAAATGTTCGGATAATTGAAAAATAGATTTTTGTGCACTTAATTTCCTCAAAACTCTGTAACGAGCTCAGATTTCTCTTACATAGAATCGTGATCGGTTGCCGGAATCTTGGGGCCTGTATGGAAGTTTCTTTGTTTGATGGGACTACTTGATTGGGCGCAAGATTTTTCTTTTATGTTGAAGTGCATAAACTCGCTCGGATAAACGGCAAAATCCCCGCTTCGCTTCCACAACTGTAGAGCGGTTGTACACAAGGAAACGTAAATCTTCGAAACCTGGTGATATTAGTCGCTAAGCGACTTAGACAATACGACGTCACAGAGGTTAGATGTCATACAGCATGCACCTAATACATACGTATGCACGATAATGTACCTTTTTAATTCCTAAAGCGTTTTTGAAATGGATCCAGTAGTCTGTCAGTTACTTGTAACATACAAAAATATATATATATATATATATATATTTTCTGTTTATGATATTTGTATTGATAAACATTGAAATGAAATTATTTGCCAAATCAATCATGGCAAAATTTTAAGTATGTATTAATTAAGTCTGATCCCTACACCATCCCTACACCGTGATATAGGGAGCTAATGAACAATAATCCGGACAGAGACTGATCATAACGAATATTGAGCACCCTGCG
>NW_013534054.1:0-542 GCF_000836235.2 Papilio xuthus
GCCCCGCCCCCGCGCCCCCATCACCCTCGCTCCCCCCACCGCCTACCTCCCCGGCTGCCTACTTTCTAATGACTAATTATTATGCTGTGCGTTGTGAGCTTAAACATCAGCCATTCCAGTCGAGCCTATATTACCTGGTCGTTCTTATTTCCATTAGTACAGCAACAATTTAATAATAATAATTTTATCACATGACATAATCATAAAACTGAACTTTAAAAAAATATAATGGATACTAAACTTTCTTAAAACGACCCATATGTATGTATAATATAATAATAAGTTAGTAAGTTTTAACCAATGCAACTATATTTAATGTTGTCTATAGTATAATAATATACAAAGGAAAGATTTGACTGTTTGTTTGCATTGAATAGGCTTCAAAGTACTGAACTGATTAGAAAAATTCTTTCACCATTTAAAAGCTACATTATCCACGAGTGACGTAGGGTATATTTATTACTAGATTTTTCTTACTTCTCTCAACACGAAGTCGCGGGCAAATTTATAGTAATAAACTTCAACAACATTGATATCTTCGT
>NW_013534055.1:0-759 GCF_000836235.2 Papilio xuthus
GGGGGGGGGGGGGGGCTGTTTCACCTAAATAAAATAAGTTTTGTTTGTTTTAGGAGACGCAGAACTTTGTTAAGGAAAATGTTTATAGCATTCAATGGGTAAGAACAAAATAGCACAATGTTTGAAACAGATTGTTATCTTATATATAAAATTCTCGTGTCACAATTTTCGTTCCCATACTCCTCCGAAACGGCTTGACTGATTCTCATGAAATTTTGTGAGCATATTGAGTAGCTCTGAGAATCGGACATCTATTTTTAATCCCGCGCGGACGGAGTCGCGGGCGACAGCTAGTTACATATATAATATTCGACTAATTATCTGACTACAAGAATCTGGTAGTTGCATAAGGTTAAAGTGCGGGCTTTAAAATATTTTGTAATCGTGAAATAACTTTTATGACTAACCGTAATGGTTTAATGCAGCTAATATTTCGATGTTACCCAGCTACGGCACTTAATTTGTTTATGTTTTACTTTTTATAAATTATTTGATGTAGAGTTGTACATGTAAATTAATTAGAAATGACTCTTTTTTCAAATATCTCTTATAATTCATTTTCATCTTATATTATCCAAACCATGTCTATCAATATTACTACCAACATAACAAAAAGCTAGCGGCATTCATCATCTAATTAACTATAATACAATAGTGAAATATTTAATAACCTATGTTTCCTCTAGTGATAGTGGGGTGGATGATAGCTCTTCCGTTATCCATCCATTCAACCAAATTCTTATAAAAAGTCTTATACTC
>NW_013534056.1:0-619 GCF_000836235.2 Papilio xuthus
CATCTTCTCACTGAGTGCCCGGTATCTGGTGCGATGAGGGCCGGCGCTGAAATAGAGATGGAGAGCAAAATTAGTATAGACACGATAAGTAAATTGATAGAAAATAAAAAGACCAGAGACAGATTTTTGGAATTTTGCAAAGCGTCGGCCCTCTTAGCCATTAATAGGAATAAGGTTTAGTTTTTACATCACATTCGTAGCTTAAGTATTTATTGTTTTTAAATAGCCCTTTTGCTTTAGTTTTAGTATTTTAAAAATTTTTTGTTTTATTGGTTTTTATTGTTTTTAATTGGTTTTAGAATGTATATAGATATTGGTTTTTAACGTTTTAAACTGTACATAGAAATTTTATTCTTTGAAATTTTAATTGTTTTTAAATTGTACATAGATATTGCTTTTTAATTTTATTTTTACATTTTAATTGTTTTTAAAGTTTTTAAAATTTAGTCTTAAGAAAAGAATGTGATAGTAATTTAAGCAATTGTAATTGATTTTTAAACCATTTAAATAAAGTTAATAAAGATTTCCCGCACCCCAAGTCCCTGACATCGACTACGTTAGGGGAACGAGAGGGTGGCATAGAGCCACCCATAAAAAAAAAAAAAAAAAAAAAAAAAAA
>NW_013534057.1:0-1789 GCF_000836235.2 Papilio xuthus
TCTCGAAGTATGTTCATTGGATTGTGCTATAATGTTGTTCACAATGTCGGTTGCTTTTTCTGGTACAGTTTCCATTTTGTAATATTTGTGTGATTTACGCAAAGAGTATAATAAGTATACTATAGAAAGAGGGGCAACTCGCACGAAGTCGTGGATCCACGGCGATTGTGGCGCTCCATGCGTATAATCGTTGAACTAATTTTTTTTTTTTGGTACCTATATATGTAAGCACGCATATTTAGCTCACTATATTAATAACTAATAAGTGGGAATCTAATAAAGTTAAAATTGACATTAAATCAATGTTCAAAAATAATATTGTAAGCACGCATATTTAGCTCACTATATTAATAACTAATAAGTGGGAATCTAATAAAGTTAAAATTGACATTAAATCAATGTTCAAAAATAATATACCCACTTATGTAGTTATTAATATAGTGAGCTGATATCAAGTAGCCTTCTATGAAATACCTCTATTAAAATGATCCTATTATTATTGGGGAAATAAAAACAAATTATTTTTATATTTTTGTACATTATTTATTATATTTCTACAATACTTAATTTTCAATCTATGCAAGTACATATACATCAATGACTTTCAAGATATCAGCTCAATATTTTAATTTTTAATATATATATTTGAAAATTACATTTACGGTAATAAATAGTATAGCGCGGTCACAAAAAAATGCATACCCTGTAATTAAAACCAAACCCCAAAATATTTTCAGTCATATGCAAGCTGGCAACTGGCAATTTGTAGTTATTTGCGAGTTTAAACACTCTGAACATATTCTCTTACAACATAGGCAAGCAAATTTTTCTTTACAATAAAAATTTACAAATAAAAAAATATATTTTTTACATATACACACATGGACCCACCTACTAATTTCAGACACATCAGTTTATGGCTCTATAATTCCAGTGATTGGCACACATTTTCTGAACTTCACTGACCGTCTCTCAGGAAGGGGGAAACCGTGTATATGTGCACCTACAACAAACAAACAGAATGTGATTTCCTGTCAAGTATAGGAACTGATATGTAAAATGTATTAGAAGTAGGGCACCATTCAATATGATAACCGGAAAGTATAAATCACTGTGGTGCTAAAAACTACACCAAAATACGAAAATATTTAAATGTTTAAATGAGTCTGACGTATGGGAATAACATGAAAATTTTTATTGAATTGTAACTTACCATAATCAGTCCATCTAAAACACAGTTGCATACAGCGTCGTTTTTCACGAAAACACATTTTAATTAAAAACAAAATGAATGAAACAACATTTAACTAAGAATACAAGACCAGAAATAGAAATACGAAAAAACGTAGCGGTTTGATGACACATGAATGTCTCGATGACAGAAATGATGCTTCTTCTCAGCCATGAGATGAAATGATGTTTACCATTATATAAAAGGTGGCGCCACTTTCCATACAAACCGTCCTTCTTCTAAGTTTCCACCCCCTGACTGTGAGCAAGTAGCACTAAACATGTTTTTTTTATACTGGCAGCATCAATGCAAACGTCACACAAAATTCTAGAATTCTAATTTCTACCTGATTCTACCCATTCCTACTAACTTCTACTATTGTAATTATTATTCTTATCTCAATATCGTTGACCACCACAGAGCTATTTCATTCTATTATTGCGCAAAGCGTTGAAGTAGAAGTCACAGCAAAAGTTTTTCCGCAATTTCATCCTTAAAAACATTAGTGCTGCACTAATAAAACGCTAATTTTTGGTACTACCGTTTGTATCCAAAATG
>NW_013534058.1:0-1369 GCF_000836235.2 Papilio xuthus
TAAAAGCAATCATATCTTTTTTATAAGCTTTTATTTTTACTTTCAGTTACTGTTTATGTTTTTTTTTATGGGAAGGAAAATATGAAGAAAGTTAGACATCGATAAATTATTCAAAGTATGTATGACCAATTTACATTATTCCAGTCCAGTGGTGAATTTGAAAACGGACACTGGAGTGCACTGTATGGAATCCAGTGTCTGTTTACGTTTTTCCAATCCGCATATTGCTAGCGTGGTTAACTAAGGCTATCGTCAAATTAATGTTTCAAGCTCCTTAATGAGGAATTGTATGAGGACGTGTACATGTGGAAAACAGTAATATAATAATATACAGGATGTCTAATTAGTGTTTGACACAACCGAATTATTACACTTAGGCAATGGTTATACAGGATGTATAATTAATTAGAAACTGAATTTTTAACAACTTTGGGAATAGTTTTTTTTTAATAATACAACTGTCTTATATTTTATGTAGATAAAAAGATGTAATATAGTATGTGTGTTTCCAAGAAAATAAATGTAATTTCGGTATCTGAAGGAAGAAAACGAGAAAAATGATTGCGACACATAAATTCCTTTTTATTGACAGGTAACATCGTTTGTCAACTTTGCTATACTAAAGTTAACCTTAATTCTATACGAACAAAGTATATTTTTGCGTAATACTACTTTAAAATATCAATATTAAGGGAAAAAATAGACCAAGCCATTAACAAAAGAAAGTCGGTTATTCTGTTATGTACTATGGGTTTCTGAGACCAATATCTCTGTACATATCATCATCAATATTTAATTGAAATAATTTTTAATTCCGGAAAATACATAAATAATAAAATATTATAAACGAATAATTAACTAAAATATTAACAAGGAGTCCCTTTAGGCAAGATTCCGAAGATACTGGCAGCGTTCCCCCTTTGAACAGCTATACTTATACTATGTCCGAGGTTGCTGCCAGCTCTTCGGTCCCCTGTGACGTCGACTGACTTTTTTTATACTCAATTATATATCATTACACTGACGATATTTTACGCTCGTAGAATTATGACCCGGCTATCTTCGCCACGCGCCAGACAGATAAGCATTTGTTTACGAGCTGGTAGCGTACGCTTGTGACGTCATAGGTATGTCAAATGATGCTTATTTGTCGTCTTGTCTTCCAATTACGTCATTAGTTATAAGGATCGTAATGGACAATGCATATAATATGTCTTTTACGTTTAAACCCTACGCAAAATTTCGCAATCTTAATCTTACTTATATTATAAATGCGAATGTTTACATGGATGGACGATTGTTTGAAGGTTCGTCCCGGAGGCCTAATTTAGTCATCTTTCCTTTCCCACCCTTTTTCTTATAAGGAAAA
>NW_013534059.1:0-1222 GCF_000836235.2 Papilio xuthus
GGGGGGTGCGGGCGCGCGCGCAGCTCGGCTCGCGGCGGCGCTGCGGGCAGATCTAGCTGCGCGTCGTCCCTACGCCGCCTACCTCGCCTCCTGCCGCGCTGCGCTTGCGCATGCGCAACATGACTTGCGAGCGTATGCATCTTAGACTTACTAATAGAGTTTAACTATCTAAAATTCAAAAAACGAATCAGTACTCGCTAATTCATATTAATTTAATTTTACTCTGAATAATAGCACAATATCTTCTAACATTAGTTATATTTTCAGTCAGATAAAGTTGGTGCGCGAGGAGTGCTTGGCGTGCGCACGTGCAGCGGCGGCGGCGCGCGTGCTGGAGCAGCTGGAGCGCGGCAACGCACTGCGCCGCCTCGCGCGCCACCACCACGCACACAACAACCACGCCATACTCAATGGTACGTATTACACACAGTTCAACATACACTGGTCACTAATGTATGGCTCGTTCGGATCTAACGCTAATTTCAGTTATTTTTTTTACTGTAATAATTGTGATTTGTCATAATTCCAGGTGGTGAGCTGATGGATGAGAAGGCGAAAAGACTGACTGCCAGCATCAGGTTGATAACTGCCGAGCTGAAGGCGGACCCCTCATGGGAAGGTTTGTTCTTTTTTATTTAATAACAAAGTTTAAGCTTTTATTTGGTACATGAGATGGAGTGTTGTAGTAAGATATATTGACTATAATAATATATTGTTTTGTGCAGGAGCGACGAGCGCGCTGGTGGAGGCGCTGGAGGTAACGGTGGAGCGCGCCGCGTTTGCTCGCCTCTACCTGCACGTTCTCTTCCCCAATGGAGACGGCGACATCGCACGCGACCAGTCAGTCACATAGATTTATACAAGATAATATAGTCCCACGAGGATCTTATAGAAATTTTTTGACGAATGAGACGCCTTAAGTTTTAAGGGTTACCAGTCAACAAAAAATTCTTCCAAAAGTCGTCCATGATGCGACTTTTCTGTTCTTCAAATTTCGTAGTTATTCCTTATAATTTGAATTGATACATCCAAACATAATTACAAATCAACCTTCATATCATAATATCATGCGTAATGTTTTTAAATAAAATCGAATTTTGAAAATGACAACATTGCTCTCTTATTGGTCAAAATATGATGTTGTCAAGATGACATTGTTAGTTCACATATATTTTGACCGCCATAAGATTCTTGTGGGACTGTAACTACCGCACTTATTATG
>NW_013534060.1:0-550 GCF_000836235.2 Papilio xuthus
TAATTCGTCTTCTTCTACGGAGTGTCACATAGTATATTAAATAGGCACAGACCTTATGATGTAGTTGTAAGATGCGTCAATAAAACACTGCGGTCGGATGCCAACTGATTTATTGCTTTCCAATAACTACCTTCATTATACTACACATCTCTCCCCTAATTAATAACATTTTGATAACATTTAAACTAAATTAGTTTTCCACTTTATATATATATATTTTTTTACATGTTTAAACTTACATCTACTCTTTTTCCCTCCACCAAGTAAAATTAATTTTTTCTTTACATCATTCAAGTTTCCTTTATATTAATATCCATATATATTTTTTTTGCTAATTTATATAATAAATAAGATCAAACAGAAAAAAAAAATGGAACAAGAATGTGACTAAATTAAAGTGCCTAAAACTTTTTTTTTTTTTTAACTTTACTCCATCTGTTTCCTTCGCCATTCGCGACGAAGTGCTCTTTTAGTCCTCTCATTCAATTCTCCGGATAATGTGCTCACCTGGTTGGAACTTCCGGGAACCACCAAGGTGCTACCCTGAGCC
>NW_013534061.1:0-659 GCF_000836235.2 Papilio xuthus
CGCATAATATTAGTAAGATTAATAAGATGTATCAAACACTTATATCAGTTAGGTTAATACTATGATAACAATCATAAACGATACAGGTTTAATGTGGGAAAATATAATTGTTTCTATTTTTTGTTATGATATTAAAAACTTGAGGAAAGTCGTGTTATAACGCCACGCGCCGTGAGTCATGCGTGGCACGCGACGTTGTTTCCCACATATTAATGAGTTGTTTCAAATATTTTATAATAATATATATGTTTTTAAATATGACACCAATGACCTTGGACGAGATATTAAAAAAATAACAGTATATATATCTTATATCTTTAAATGAGCAATTCTTGTACCTATATAATCACGGAATCGGCTCCAACGGTTTTCATAAAATTTAGTATATAGGGGGTTTCGGGGGGGGGGGGGGGTGCGATAAATCTATCTAGCTAGGAATCATTTTTAGAAAATGTCATTTTATTCGTGTTTTATCGATAATCAATTTAAACATAAACTTAACTTTTTCTATCGGTAAGATCGAAAAATATTATTCATATTTTATAATTTTATTTGTAATTAAGTACAAATATAATTTCCAAAAAACACAATTTAAAAAAAAATACCGAGCAAAGCTCCGTCATCCAGATTTTAATAAATTATCCTTGGAATAATTTTGT
>NW_013534062.1:0-602 GCF_000836235.2 Papilio xuthus
TGGAAAAGTGGAAAACTCAACACAAACAACACGCAAACATCTAGATAAGATAAAGTTACGTAGACTGGTAATTTACTGGTGAAAATAATACCTTATTTACTATTCGTTTGTTGTTTTGATAATAATATAGATGAGTAATTTGTAGGTTTTCACTGCCGTAACAAATCTTTGTTATACTCTTTAAAAATGGAATATTAAGTAAAAAAAACGCTTTAAGACTTTTTAAGGACATATCCAAAAAAATAATCGACATCACAGGGGACCGAAGAGCTGGCAGCTACCTCGGACAAAGAATAAGTTTAGCTGTCCAAATGGGGAACGCTGCCAGTATCTTCGGGACCTTGCCTAAAGGGATTCCTTTTAATAACATATTTTAATAAATTATTCGTTTTTTAATATTTTATTTTATCATAGATGTAAGACTATTCGTTAGATTCTTTGTTAGTTTATTGTTAAAAATTGCATTAGTTGTACTAAAAATGCATAATTTTTACCTAAATAAAAAAAAAGAATATTAAGTATGTTTTGTTGCAGGGTTTTCGGCAATGGAAACCTATGATACCTATAACTCAATACCAGTGTACTTCTTGAAATAGAATTAA
>NW_013534063.1:0-631 GCF_000836235.2 Papilio xuthus
CTCAGGCCGGGGTCTTCTTTAGCGCTGGTCTGGGCGCCAGTCTTGGCCAGCACCCTTTAGCGGCAACTCCCGTGCGGCTCCTTGGTCGTAGCCTTCCTGCAGATGCGCCCGTCACGCAGCCTGCGCCAACGGCAACGACTTCCTCACACATGCCACACCACACGTTCTTAGGCACTCACCTCACTGATGCTTGTAACAATTTAAATAAAAATTATATAACCGACACTTTACATCTTGCTGAGGCCGTTGCTCAAGTGGCGGCTGCCGCGGCAACCAGGGCAAGTAATCAAAAGGTTAGTGCACTTCCATTATTTGATGGTCGCCCTACGGAGTGGCTTATTTTCAAACGTAGTTACGATGATACGTGTACCTTTTTCTCCTCATCTGAAAATCTAGCAAGATTAAATGCTGCTTTACGCGGACCTGCTCGCGAGGCGGTGGTGGTCTTGCTGGCCGCTGCGAGGGATCCACAAGAGGTCTTACGTGTTTTAGAATCTAGCTTCGCGCGTCCGGAGCATATTATATTAGCAGAGGTTGCTAAAGTTCGAGCGTTGCCACGATTATCCAGCGCAGAATCTACGAAGGAACTAAGTGCCTTCG
This sequence comes from Papilio xuthus, assembly GCF_000836235.2. NCBI lineage: Eukaryota > Metazoa > Arthropoda > Insecta > Lepidoptera > Papilionidae > Papilio > Papilio xuthus. The sequence continues at coordinate 601 of NW_013534063.1, forward strand.
CTCTAAAGGTTTTAAACTGCAAGGAAATTGT
>NW_013534065.1:0-704 GCF_000836235.2 Papilio xuthus
ATGAAGACTAAACCATATTTTAAATTATAATAAATTTAAACAAAATTTGATTAAAATTCATCATCCACATCATCAGCTCACTACGTCCCCACCGAGGGGTTCGGAACCTACCCTAAGTTAAGGGTGGTAAGTGATTAACATTACTCTTATACAATTACATACATCGCTGAATACAAATTAATGCAGTGAATAAGATAGATTAGGTTATGCGGCAAAATAATTTTTATTAACACGTTGACGGACAGTAGGAACGAGCGAAGTTCGAAAATTGACAATATATGTTTTTGTGATTTTTAGAATGTTAGAAGTATAGTTTTACTCTTTCTGCTTAAATAAACTTAATTTTGATTAATTTAGTACCTTTAATTAGGTTGCGGCTATAACCGTCATGGCGCCAGCGGACTCTATACACTAAGTAATAGGACGATATATAACAGGTGAAATATGAACTTCAACCTAAAAAGATGTTTTCAAAACACGACACTATGCTTCTACGTATACGCCAGTAAGTGCACATTTGTGCTGCTATAGCCGTAGTGTCTAAAAACGACCGTTTCGTTTTGGACGGCTATAGCAGTCATGCCACATTGTGAACTTCGCTTTGACGGCTATAGCCGCAATTGTCCGTCAACGGTTTAAAAAAAAGGGTATCGTTCCCCAGGGTTGACTGGGTACCGCAATAATTTTGAAACCGATCGCAACAC
>NW_013534066.1:0-1068 GCF_000836235.2 Papilio xuthus
CTATCATCACACCGTCAGCAAAAATGTGACAAAAGCGTCAATAATCATCCCTAATTCAGACCGCTAATGGTGTACGTCACGATGACTGGTTATCAGATGCATGCATCCGGAGCGTGGGGCAGGCGTTGGTAGTAGTAGTAATAGGTAAACTACCTACAACTAACTACCTTACAAACATTATATTATTTACTAATATTATTATTTACTACGCATAATTAGGAATTAAAACAACTGATGAGATATTAAAATTTGATTTAAATATAGTCCAGAGCCTGAAAAAGGACGTAGGCTATTTTTAAATAAAATAATAAAGGTGCAAAATAACAATAGGGAATAAATTGTGATGTTTCATAAGTTTAAGTTAAATAATTAGCCTAAATAATGAAAATGCTAGAAGAAGACTGAAGACAGAATATCACGCGCTCCAATTCGCGGCCACAACTACTTAAATATAATGCCAACAAAATCCTACCTTTAAATTATTATACAAAAAACACTAACTAATAACAGAATTTATTTTAGAAGTAGCAGTTATGTTTTATGTGAATATAAAATTATATAATATAAATCAAAATAATGATTGCCTGATAAAGTAAGGAAGGTACTCGTATATATATATATATGTGATCGCTAAAAATTAACCGCATCATAATTCCAAACTTCATCCGAATGATTCATGACGAATTATCATTTAACCAAAATTAATATATTGATATTTAAAGTTTCACCTGTGTTCTATATATGTACGTAATGTGTTTGCTAAAATCTCTGCTTCTTAGGGTTTAAATAACGCCTTCCAAAATAATATTGTATTTGAAGCATTCATATCATTCTATTTAAATTAAGAAATTAACTAAACATTTAATTAAAAACAAACATAATGTGAGTAATTATTGTACATAATACGTATATTGAATATTTCAATATTAGTCTGTACTTAAAAAGTACATATAGTATTGGTTATCATGGGGGAGAGAGAGGAGAGAGGGGTGAAAAAGTAGTAAAAAAATCAGGTGATTACTGGACGATCCCTAATAATGTAGAAATGTGAACATTGTAGTGTTTAAT
>NW_013534068.1:0-507 GCF_000836235.2 Papilio xuthus
TTGAATAAGTTTCTGTGCATGCCATGCCCTTCTACTAAATTGAAATGGATACCGAAATATATCCGTTTTGTTTTGTTAATAATTAATGTTTCTGCTGACTGTACTAGTGGTTATGTATTTTTGGACAATTATCATGTTAGTCACTTAATTAAATTTTGTTTTTTCATAGCGAAGATAGCAAATGACAACCTAAATTCACTAAAATTGCGAAGTTACGGTGCTCATAAACGTCTGCATTTGCAGATACGTTGTTTGCAATAAAGGAGGATTATATTCTCTTTCTGTCAATCACCAATATTTAATATCAAATTTTCGTTTCTTACGTTACATTAAATTTCGTACTATATTGATTTTAGCATAATAATTTGGTTAAATATGATAAGTATATGTATTAGTACTATCGACCATTTTAACCAATTATCCTTTCTCGAAATCGCGAGTAAATCGCGAACTCTTTCGCTCATATAACATCTTGTGTTTGTAATTTCGTGGTCATGCCCGCGCCCC
>NW_013534069.1:0-603 GCF_000836235.2 Papilio xuthus
TCGGGCATACGCCTGAGTGGGCGTGAAGGCTACGGTACGTGGAAATTTAAGATGAGGAACTACTTCATACATGAGGACTTATGGGAGGCAATAGATGGTTATCCTGAGGGAGATACCACTCCAGTTTCAAGTAAATCGCGTAACGATCGTAAGGCGTTGGCGAAGATTTGTTTAACGTTAGACGGTCCTGCAATCACCTATGTCCGGAGCGCAACTTCAGCAAAAGAAGCATGGAATGAACTGAAAAATGCTTACGAAGACCGCGGAATGGGACGGAGATTAGCCCTAGAACGAAAACTATATAGAATGAATCTCGTAGACTACACTGATATGGAATCTTATATTAATGCTGTTTTGACTACAGTGAGAGACCTGGATGATATTGGCAAGAAAATAGAAGATGCTTCTGTAGCTGCTATCCTGTTGGGCGGGCTTACAGCTAAGTACGAGCCAATGATCATGAGTCTAGAGACGAGTAACATTACGATAACCGCTGATCAGGTGAAAACTAAACTGCTAAGTGAAGTATTTCGGAATAATCCAGAACAGGTTGCTTTTAGAGCTGGTGGTAATGCAGTACCAATAAATAAAAAGAAGACTAAG
>NW_013534070.1:0-671 GCF_000836235.2 Papilio xuthus
GTTCACTTTGTACACTTTGTATACTTTGTACACTTTGTATACTTTGTATACTTCGTACACTTCGTGCACTTCGTACACTTTGTACACTTTGTATACTTTGTTCACTTTGTACACTTTGTATACTTTGTATACTTTGCACACTTTGTATACTTTGCATACTTTGTACACTTTGTATACTTTGCACACTTTGTATACTTTGTATACTTCGTACACTTTGTATACTTTGTACACTTTGTATACTTTGTACACTTTGTATACTTCGTGCATTTTGTATACTTTGTATACTTTGTATACTTCGTACACTTTTTACACTTTGTATACTTTGCACACTTTGTATACTTCGTACACTTCGTGCACTTCGTACACTTTGTATACTTTGTACACTTTGTACACTTTGTATACTTCGTACATTTTGTATACTTCGTACACTTTGTACACTTTGTATACTTTGCACACTTTGTATACTTTGTATACTTTGTACACTTTGTATACCTTGTACACTTTGTATACTTTGTATACTTCGTACACTTTTTACACTTTGTACACTTTGTATACTTTGTATACTTCGTACACTTCGTGCACTTTGTACACTTTGTATACTTTGCACATTTTGTATACTTTGTATACTTCGTACACTTCGTACACTTTTTACACTTTGTACACTTTGTACA
>NW_013534071.1:0-593 GCF_000836235.2 Papilio xuthus
TAAAATATTATTTCAGAAATATCACATAGATTTATTGCACGCAGGACCTCAACTGCTCTTAGCAATTGTATTGGCCCTTAGGGGGCAGAAATCTTTCTAGAATAATCGTAAGAAATTGCTTAAGATGTTTCAGGTATAAAAATACAACTATACAGCCTGTCATGGGACAATTACCAATTTCTCGTACCAACTTAGAATTTCCATTTTTACATTGCAGTGTCGACTATGCCGGACCTATACTGATAGCTGACCGGAAAGGACGAGGGTGTAAGCTTATAAAATCGTATGTGTGTATTTTTGTTTGCCTTGCAGTCAAGGCTGTGCATATTGAGCTTGTTACAGATCTGTCTAAGGAAGGCTACATGTCAGCCTTAAACCGTTTCGTGGCTCGTCGGGGCAAACCTCAGTCCATCCTGTCAGACAATGCAACGAACTTTGTCGGAGTTTTCAACGAGTTGGAACAATTTTTGCAGACTTCAAACCTCCCTTCGGAGGTCGCTCAGCAGGGTATTAAATTTTCCTTTGCCTCTCCATATTCTCCACATTTCAACGGCATTGCTGAAGCAGCGGTTCGTTCGACAAAATATCATCTT
>NW_013534072.1:0-954 GCF_000836235.2 Papilio xuthus
TTGTTATAAATTGAAGACAATAGCCAGCTAGAAGAAATTACAAAACTTTAAATGAAGCTGTGAAATACGGCGTTAACTTTTTTTTTAGTTCGAAGCGTGAATGGCGTGTTGGATAGAATAAGAATTTATTTACCATCTTAAAGTACACCCTTTGACTAATCATTAAGATAATTTCTTCTAATACAAGTTAACATTTTAATAAAATCTTTCACACTCAGAGTCATTTAAGGATTGTTTAAATACACCCTTTGAGAAGATTTCTTACTAAATTTATACGAAGACTTTAGTGACAGATAACTAAAGAAAACTTAACTACTTTTTAATATAGCGTGTGTTAATCGGTATATTATTATGATACCGCAGCTTAGAGTAATTCTAGTATGAAGAGACGTGAATTAATAAAGCGAACCACAACCCTCTCCTCCCGAGGGAAGCAGTGGGCAAGCTGTAATAATAAGCTTCTAAACAAACTACAAGTAATTACAACAAGAACAACCACTATTACATCCTCAAACAACTTGAAGCAACGATGCTCTTGTTCACTTTAATTATATATTGACAATTTGATAGCAATCGCTTTATAAGACAAAGCTTTATAAGTTATATTTCACATATAACATACGTGGCTATATAATGTAAGTATCTACGTATAACAAAAGTTGTTATAATTTTATTCTACAGCCAAAAATCTTTTAAAATACATTTTTTTTTATTAAGCGGGAGTTCTCCGCCTGTAGTTAGTTCACTTTATATTTGAAAACGCGACTGACAATGTATTAATTTGCCATAGCTTTTTGAGTATATCATAACAAATGCGTATTAATTTACCCTAAAAAATACATATCTATCGATATAGAATAAAATTGTTGAAATCGGACCCGAGGGACGTAATATATCATAGCCAACAAAATCACGATTGAGCTGTGCGTAAGACATTCCAGTTTCATCTATCAT
>NW_013534073.1:0-769 GCF_000836235.2 Papilio xuthus
TGTTTACAAATTATCTGTTAGTTTGATGAAATAGTTAATTCCATATCTGAATATAATCCGTTCAAGTTAAATGGACAAAAGTATATCATTCGATTCAATATATTTTCATACTAACTGTAAACTGATTGTTTACTTTAGCTACAGTACGAAGGGCTGGCTCGCTGGTTGGTGCGGTGCGCGCAGAGAACTTGAAGTCATATTTTTTTGGCTTTAACACATATTATTTCCTTTTTTGAACTTTTGAAGCATTCGTCGAGGGAATTATGTTTTTTACTACTTTATAATTTACTTTATGAATTGCGAGATTATTTTCTTAAATTGCTTCATAATAATAATTGAAGAGTGACAAATGTGAAAACAGTAAAATATATGATGACCCCGTGAGCCGGTGTTATATGTCAATAAACATAAAAATGATAAATATTATCAGAGCCACTTGTTTAGCGGCGAAGGTTACGCTTATTTATTACAGTTAATTAAATTGGTGGCTAGCTAGCTACCCGCCCCGACGTCTCTCGGTACCATACCCGACGGATTAATATGAAAATTCGTTCCATTGTATACCGAACACATTACCGAAAGACAAAAAGTCTTATTGTGTTTTGATTTGTGAAAAGCGTAAAATAAATGGACGTTGCCTTGTTCTATGGAGAAATCCAATGTGCAGGCGCAGTTTGCGTTTCTTAGCGGCCGGCGAGTACGTAAATAAAGGCATAAAGCGCGGTGAGTGCTGCGGACAGTGGACCCGCCACACCTCCTCCGCCCGCTG
>NW_013534074.1:0-558 GCF_000836235.2 Papilio xuthus
CGCACCCCGAGCATTTGTGGTTGAACCACCCCACGCAGAGTTCTTAGCATTGAAGTCCCCCATTAACAGCACGGAATGGGAGAGATTTCTGCTAACGAGGACTCCAATGCAATCTAGAAGACCCTCGAACTCTGCGAGAGTTTTGCTGGGGGCACAGTATACGCCGACTATCATGATACCTCCTACTGTAGCACCCACGTACCCGCGACCCTTTTGAACCCCATCGAGAGATGGGGCTCTTTCAGACCGGGGCACGATGAGCGCTACGAGGTTCTCCTCATCTCCTAGCCAGTCGTCCCTATTGGGAATAAAATATGGCTCGGCCACCACAGCTACTTGCGTCGACCACTCAGCCATGCTCTGTAAAAGCAGGTCTTGAGCCCGAGCGCAATGGTTAACATTGGCTTGTAGAAGGTGTAGAGCCATTTCTGAAGCCGACTTCCTCCGTCTCCATAGCGACCTCTGCTGGAGCCTGAACCTGTTGTGCTGGTTGTGGTTGTGGTTGTGTCTTCTTTCCTCTGGTAATTTTGGGGGGCGGTGCAGTACATCCTCTGCCTC
>NW_013534075.1:0-1559 GCF_000836235.2 Papilio xuthus
GATCATGAGGTTGGAGGTTCGAAACCCGCCATTCGAATTGTCGTAAACCATATCCTAGCACAAACCTACAGCTTAGTTGGTAAAAGAAATATTAGTAAATTTACAAAAAAGAATCTGCTAATATTTTTCTAAAAAAAAAAAACTAAATTGCTCATTCATTGGTTTCCCGAAACTTTGGATAAATGAGCTTACATTAAATGACCTTTTTGTATTCTTTGAGGATGACTTCTTTAAAGCTTATCTTGATCGCAGCGAATTTATCTGTCCCCTTACAGAACATCAAAAGGAAATAATTGCTTTAAAATGCTTGATTCAAAAATAATAACTACGGCCCTTTTAAATATAGACTCTACGTTCATAGACAAATTAATCTTCCTGCTGTAAAATACTGATAATTTGCTGAAAGTCGTAAGTTACATTGTCTTTAAACGATCTTCGTTGACATCTTTTATATTTTAAAACGATACGTAACTCGATCAAAGATTAAAGTTTTTTTTTCGATTAAAAATCTATTTTTAATTAGTCATTTATTTGGCTATATTAATCGGATTATTTTTCATTAATTTTCTCGTTAAAAGCTGTGTGAATTACCGTAACATAAAATTAGTCACATTGAAAAAAAAAATGAAAAAAGACAAGACTATAATAATTATTAAATATAGAAAATATTATAATTACTAATTTTAAATGAACTAAAATTCCATATATTTCTACACAATGTTAACAAAATTAATAATTTAAGCTTTAAAATGAATAAAATTAAATTATGTCTTAAAAAATTAAAACAAAAAAATATTACAAAAAAATAATTTTTTTTTATTAAAAACTAAAAAGATAAATTAAACATTCAGACTTACCTAAATTTGACGACAACTTTTACCAGGAACAAACAAAAAATACACCTAAAAACACATAACAAAAGTTACTAAAAAAAGTTTCCACGGTAACACGTCACGGGAAATTATTTACATTAACACGATTTACATTTAAAAACAGATCCGTTAGAGACGTGCGTCCGACGAAACGTCTGCAGACCACTGCCGCGTAGGACCTGACTGCGCGCGCTACTACGAAAATATTCCGCGTTCCTTCGTTAAGCGATTCTATGTTGAAAGCTTTTAAAACCCACTTCAAACTATAATATGTTTATTACAAAAACATACTTAAATAATATTCCTTAATAGAAAAAGTTATTATATAAAATTACTATTGAAATAATAATGAAGTGTAGTTAAAAAAAAGATGTGAGAAGCATCATATTTCTACGTACAAAATAATTTTAAACTTATTTAGATGCAATTATATTTATTTGTTGAGGGATTTAATATTTAATTTCTTTACAATATTTAGAAAAAAACTAATTGTATTTGTCAATAAAAATTGTCAACCGTATTAAGTATGAACTAAAAAATATACGTCCCTTGTGATGACTTTACTTATTCGAAACAAATGTTTTTTCAGACAATATTACCTTAGCTACGGAACCTTTTCTTATGCATCACTTGATACCCACTTGACCATTAAAAAAGAAAAAAACACATTTGTTCAAATGTATAATA
>NW_013534076.1:0-1625 GCF_000836235.2 Papilio xuthus
AAACTCTTTTACCATTACTTCAAGTTTCCGTTTCATTTCTTCTTGTTCCCTGTAAAATTAAATATAATTTCTCTAAACTAGCATTTGGACGAAACTTCAAGGTCGCGTTACTCTGTTACACGAGGGAGAAAGAAGATATGTATAACATGTGTTAAAAAGAGAACGACTTATGTTCGTGTGTTCCATTCATAATCTTTATGTGGTGGTGTTCTTTCTTATGTAGTCTAGTGATAGTGAACCCTTTAAATACCAACATGTTGCCATATTAAAAAGGTCATAGAAACATATTTTTTTGTGTATATTGATTTTATGACGAGAGTTATGCCCATATTGTGTGCCGTGCCATTCTCCATCCCTGGTATAGATTTAGTATAAGAAACTTACACTAAGAACATAAATTTGGGTGACTGTGTACTATTAACGTAGAATTCCACTGCCGTGGCAATGTTTGCTAGTGTGTGTGTGTGCGGGTGTGTGTGTGCGGGTGCAGTCACCGTTGCGTGGGCGCAGTGCAGACGAGCTCCGTGTAGTACTTGAGCTTGGGCTCGGTGCCGCTGGTGCGTACTGTAACACTGAGGCCGCTGTCGCAGCGGAACGCGATCATCTCCCCGCTCCTGTACTCCTGGTCTAACCCGGTGCCGATCACCTCTATAAATTTACACATATTTATATTAAATACTAGCTGTTGCTCGCGACTCTGTTCGCACGGAATTAGAAAACATAATTACTAGTCCATGTGTTCTTGCACACTATGTTTTACGTGTGTGCCAAATGCAATTGCGATCAGTTCAGCTGTTCTGGAGATACATTCAAACAAACATCCATCCACACATCTAAAAATTCGCATATAAGAGACTGAGACAAAAATCTACGTATAAAACATATCGTTGTCTTTATCTTTGATAAAACCGACAAAAATATGTTTTAAATGGTGATTTGTGTCTCAGAAACCCACGGAAAGAAATGCTTATACTTACTTAAATGTGCTTCTCCGATGGCCTTCTCAGGTATTTTAACGCCCTGTGTGAAATCGTTTATGTGAACGATTTCACACGATCCAACTTTCTTAGGGTACTGGAAAAATTACACAATAATTAAAGCAATACCGCTAAAGATTTTCTGGTAAAATCTGCCAATTTAAACAGTTTTTTGAAACATGACCCAGGTATTTTGAGGCTTTAAAATCCCATCAAAATAGGTATAGCCGTTCCGGAGATCAGCCAGAACAAACGTGGCACGTGGACAGACATTAAGAACATTAGGTCCACACGAAGTCCCGGGAGAAAAGGCGGCGACGCCACCCGTCACGTTCCCTCTCCCGAAAAGTGGAAAAGTGAATTGCGGATTTTCGTTAGGTCACACCAAATGGAGATCCGTAGTCTCTGCCTACCCTTCTGGGTTACTGGCGTGAGTTGTGTATTGTGTTAGCGGAAAGAAACTCCTCAAAGTTAGGTGAGTCAAGCTCCGTATGTAGTTCACGCTGCTAGGTATGGAAGACATAATTCCAAGAATACTAACAACACCAGATCCATGGTAATTCCTGATACGTCTGAATATCTTCTGTATGGTGGCAGGGTCGTGGCAGATGAAGTAGCCGTTCTGCGACACGTGGTACCCGAACTGCG
>NW_013534077.1:0-1643 GCF_000836235.2 Papilio xuthus
CACTCGAAGTAAATGACGACCGCCGTAATTTTACTCCAACAGTACGTACAGAACTGTTTATTTAAGAACTACTTACAATACAGTTATTAAGAAAATTTCAAACAAAAGAAATTTTATAGTAACAATACATCGGTTAGAAATTGCAACTCCCGAACGTTGACTTGTCTTAATAAAAATAATTTAATTTTCTACGCGAAAAAAAATTTAAAATATGTAAATAAAGATCTTCTTTTAAGTCTATTACTAACTTAACTCACTTAACCTACAGCCAAGCACAACATTTGCTACTTAAACTCAAATTAAGATTTTCAATTCACCTACAGTTTACAGTTACAACGTATTTATAAATATAACACAAATTTTCAATCCTTTAAACTTCAATACTGACCGCTATCTTACTTCGTACTAATATTATAAATGCGAATGTTTAGATGGATGGATGGATGGATGATAAATTGAAGGTATCTCCAGAACGGCTGAACGGATCTTGGTGATATTTGGCATATAAAGCATATTCTTAAAGAACACATGGACTACTATTTATGTTTTTTTTATTTCCGAGTTGCGTGCAACAGCTAGTACCTTTATAAATTGTAATTCCGTATTTGATTGATGAAACCCAATTGAAAATATTATTTACATATAAATACGAGAATGTTTGAGTCTCTTTTAATCATCGCGTATTAAAAATATCGAAAATACGTAAACATCAAAAGATAAAGCGCCTATAAGCATGAACGCAGTACAAATAAATATGATTGATGTTTGTAAGGTATTCAATTTTTTAATCAACACATAAAAAAAACATTAATGCAGATAATCCAGAATACAATTATTTTTAATTATACTCGAGTTTCGTCCTCCATATTAGTAACTAGAATTTATTTTATAATACAAAATGTAGTAACGCAGTAAGTGTTACCACTCATCACTTATTTAGGGAAAGATAGAGCCAAATATGACAATCCTTTCTTTCCCCTTCCATGACTCCCGCGTCTTTTGAGACAGCCGCAATTATGATAGAACTTCACTTACAGATAAGTTCGTTTAATCATTAATTATTACTAGCGATCACCCGCGACTTCGTCAGTGCACATATAAAAAAATAAAAGTAGCCTATAATAAGCCCACGTGCATCAGCTCCGTTTGGGATATTATCTGGAAGAAATGCCGCCTTGTAGACAGCCATATAGTCAGAAAAAAAATTAAAAATTTGGTTTTTCTTCATTAGCAACGCAAATACATATCGTGTAAGAATTATGTCTTTTTTCTCGATAATACATACAAACACTCCAATTTTATTAATGTAAGATACGTAGGATTATAGCGATAGATGTTTGTAGCAGGTAGCTTCAAAACGGCTTAATGAATCACCATAAAATTTGGCACAGAGATAGAGCTAAATATACGAATAAAAAACAAAATAAACAATAAAATTACTTTTTGGAATAACACAAAGTCTACTATTTTTTTAACATCTCGAAGATTAATTAATAAAATTCATTTTGATGTATTTAATGCGATAGAAAAATACTGAACCAGTATACCTTATTTTCAAGTAAGAGACGACAATATAAAGAATACATGGCAGGCAAGTTCTTCGCATAGCTTTCATATCTTTTCTACAAAAGTTTTACTTTGGA
>NW_013534078.1:0-712 GCF_000836235.2 Papilio xuthus
TTCTTTCCGAGTAGGTACAGCTCCAGGCCACCAGTCGCCGGGCACGACACCAGTGATTTGCGGCATACCTCCGGCACACCGGGCGGTTGAGCTGTAATAAACAAGGACACTATAACAACAGAAGCTTCCAGATAAAGATTAATGTAAATTTAGTTTAGATACTGACTGCATATGATCTGCGTGGAGCAGACTTGCAGCGTCTCAGAGCGTCCGCTGGCGTCTACGATGTCTGTGCGGAACACCATGCGGCACCGCGTCGACTTCTTCTTGCCGCGTGCAGAGTGCCCGCCCCCCGCACCACCAGCACTGCCCCCCAGTGCCTCACCGAAACGGTGCTCCACGTCCACGTTACGTTCCTGTTATAATATAAATGTTCCAAATAAAGTTTAACTCAAATAGACGAAATGATATGTTTAGCGGTGGGGTAAAACATGTTCTTTTATTCGATAGATTTGTATTCAATTTTTAAAACCGATACAGCTAGATTATCATTGTTATTGTTGTCGACGTAATGTAAGCGTCGTAAAAACATTGTCGTATATTAAAGGCATAGAAATAACAACATTAAGAATCTATTATCGAATAGAAGCAAGTAAAGCGTTGTACGAAGACGCGGAGGCGCATTGACCTAAGATAAAACGTCGCGGCGATACGTCGGGGACAAAGGCCGCGACTGCCCGCCCCCCGCCACCCGCCACCTCCAACCCCCCGT
>NW_013534079.1:0-1035 GCF_000836235.2 Papilio xuthus
GGTTTCATTCCCATTTTTTCTAATTTTTCATTTAAACGTATGTACCACTGTCGTCCGGATTGTTTCAATCCATACAACGACCTTTTCAGTATACATATATTACCACCGCCTTGTAGATCCTTCAACATCCTTTTTGCCCGCATCACAATATTTTCATCTATACTATCATTTTCTATAATATATTTTAAAATTTTCTCTAAATATTCTGGAATCCTCATATAAATTTCCTCATCAAGCATTCCATTTAAGTACGCTGTGTTAATATCCATTTGATGAATTTCCATATCAAATTCTGCAGCAAGAGCACACAATAACCTTACAGTTTGAAGTCTAGCTACCGGAGCGTACGTTTGGAAATAATTTACTCCATATCGTTGGTTATAACCTTTGGCTACAAGTCTTGCCTTTTTCTTTTCAGTACCATCAATGTTCTGTTTCTTTGTTAAAACATAGCGACATCCTACAACATCACAGTTGTCGGGCTTCAAAACAATATCAAAAGTATTATTTTTAATCAAACTCTGAACCTCTGACGAAATAGCTTCCATCCAGCCTTCGCGTTCATCACCCGATAAAGCTTCATCTATAGATATTTCTATAGCTCCAGCAAAATGTTCATTTTCGTAAAGCCTCTCACTATCTTCTTGATTACACTGCGTTGTTGTATTTTCTGTCATCTCATTTTGATTAAGTTCTTGATTGGTTTCTCTAACATTATATAACTTCTTAGGCCTTCCACGTTGACCTCTTTGTATTTTCGGTCTTCCAGGCATTTTCTTTAATATTATCTGACTTGTTATATCCTCATTTGCTCCACCAGTTGCATTTTCACTTGCATCGCCATTATCGTTATTATCATTTATGTTATTTTCATGTACTATTTCAATATCATCACATCTCGTATCTTTATTAAATACTACATCAATGATAGATTCATTATTTAATTTCTTATCCTTTTCGATAATCTCAATTCTATCTACATTACTGTCTTTACTTCCGCAAATTTCATTGATTTTGGTAATATGATTCTCTTGA
>NW_013534080.1:0-554 GCF_000836235.2 Papilio xuthus
AGATCGAGCTTCGACTTCCGAAATAGGGATGAAACGATACCACGCAATCTATCGATACTTTACTTGCTAATTATATCGTAATAATGTATCAATCATGTTAGAAAAGCAAAAATTTGAGTAAAATTATGTATCTATTTAGTGTTAGGAAGAAAAATCCGACACTGCTGGTGTATTGGCGAAACACTAGACCTTTTAAAATATCAACGCTTACATATGTCCTCACTAATCGATCTGACACTTGACTTGGTAATAAAAGCGCGCCATTCCTCCAAACAATTCCAACTAATATTATCTAAAATTAGTAGATATATTTGAATGTCTACTATTTCGTATAGAATACTACTAGGCGCATACGTATATGGTATCGCATTATCCCTAGACGATCATCTATCGCGATCAATAAACGGCGAACATAGTAAAGAATTCGCGCTCACAACCGCGTGCCACACATCCATAATCCCGTGACGTTTATTTTGACAGACGCGTTCGGGCACTTTTTTCGCGCCAGTTTTTGCCGCCATTTTTTTTCACCTCCGCCCGACAGTCCGTTGAAC
>NW_013534081.1:0-538 GCF_000836235.2 Papilio xuthus
TTTTCTGGTCCTAGTCCTATAGATTTTACCACAAACCTTTACCATTTATGAAAAATACCGTTTACAATATAATCCTATTTTCCTATTGCTATTTTTTATCTGGAAAATCTTATTTCTTACCTCACTTCTTACTAATATTATAAATGCGTAAGTTTAGGCTGATTAATGGATGTTTGTTTAAACGTATTAGGTAGAAGATTAGATATTAAAAACGACTCAACATATTTTGATGAAATTTGGCATACATTTAGAATATAGTCTGGAAGATGATACTACTGGCAACTTTTTGCAGGACGGAGTTGCTGGCGGTAGATAGTATATACTTCTCTTTTGTACAACGGAGTTAATAAATAAAAATAACCTCTAACGTCGAAGAAAGATTGAAAACGGATTTTTATCGCTACCACTAAATTACACATAATTAATGGAAAACATTCTGTTTAAAATGTGCTTGTGGCGGTTGAATATTTAATATGAGACAAAAAGTCAAAAAGCTACGAGTTGCGTTGACTTGGGGGTAAGTTGGCTCATAACATGC
>NW_013534082.1:0-1096 GCF_000836235.2 Papilio xuthus
CGGAGCTCGTCTAGTCGCTTGCGCTGTTCCGCCTCCCGCCTCTCGCGCGCCAGCCTCGACCGGTCCAAAGCCTCTGACGACACTGGCATCGACACAATATATTACAACAGAGGAAAAGAGAAAACGCTTGTTTAAGAGTTTTTTAAGAGAAAATCTGACCCATAACGACCAAGTTCGCAAAGATATACCATAGGTCGGGGAGAGTAGGAGATGTAAATAATGACGGATTGTTTGTCATCATAATCCGTGGTATATTATAGCTATCACTGTGATGAATCATTCTATGTATCACAGGGCATTCATTTTTAGCGTCGCAATGAATTTAGATCAGAATGTCCCGGACCGTGATATTAAGACTAAAATGGTACGTATTGAGAGATAAGGAAACATTGTCACATCCTAAGTACGTGTTAGGATAAATTTGCATATCATTTGGAAATATGCCAGTTGCAAGCTGTACTTCTTTGTCTTTTTAGGGCTTTTATATAAAAAGATCTAATATATTTCTAATTCTAATTTTATTTTAACATACATTTATCATAATGGGAATATAGAAAGAAATCTATGTATTCTACACCTACTATGTTTAGTACAAAGACAAGTAACTGTGGTAGAGCCCGCTTTAACATATTCGCACGTATTGGCCCGGCTCGCCCGGTGAAATACCACGATCACACAAAAGACAGGCGTCAAGTGGAAGCAATTCCGCGTTTCGTCTGATGAGTTTGAGTCCCGGAGGCCTAATTTACTCCTCTTTCTCTTCCCACCGTTTTTCTTATAAGGAAACGATGGAAAGTGTAAGTGGACTTTCCGGATGAGAGGATTCATGGAAAGGGAAAATATTTTCTTTCTGTGCATCCTCTCCTGCGCCGATAAAAGATAGGCAACGCATAAGCAATTGCGTATGTCTATGGGAACAGTCACTTCGTTATTTCAGCGATTTCAGGCGGCCGCTCGCTCGTTTGCCACCTTATAATATATAAAAAAAAAATTTTTTTGTAAATTGCCTAATAAAATACCCATTTTTTAGTATAGTGTTATATACATATTTACTGTTAATATATAAAATGTTATAAGTTAGGTGTAATGTAACATT
>NW_013534083.1:0-1534 GCF_000836235.2 Papilio xuthus
GAAGAAATGGAGCTAGACTCCCCCTTATCCCCCGAAAACCCGGAAGACACAGGAGGAACGTTTACAGAAGTCCGCAACAAGAAGAAACGCAAGAAGCGCTCTTCCCCCGCCCCCTCGTCAGCAGCGTCATCAGCATCGTCATCGCCCGTACCTCCGAAAGCGCCGCGCCCTCACTCCCCGCTGGAATCCAGATCTGCCAAGTCGGATCCGATTCCTGCCCTTATGGCAATGCCCGTCGAGCCCCCCAAAACTGCTCCCATAAAGCAGTCGTCTGTCCGTCCGGTTCCCCCCGTAGCCCGTGCGCTGATGGATAAAAAACCGCCACCAATTTACATCCAAGCCCCGGACAAATGGCCGATGATTCAATCGGCCATGTCCAACAAATTTAAAGTCGTAGCCGCAGCTACAGCCCAAGGCATTCGGATGCAACTGGAGACCGCCGAGGCCTTCAGGTTCGTAACCCGGTTCCTGCAGGAAAAGGAGGTGTACTACCACACGTACACACTCGCAGAAGAGCGCATCCTTAGAGTTGTGATAAAACGCATCCCTAAGGAAATCCCTGTGGAATACGTAGCCCAGTCCCTAAAAGATCAGAAATTTCCGGTCATTAGCGTCTTCCGGATGACCAATAGGCGATCTAAGTCGCCTATTGACCTAGTACAGGTTCATTTAGAGCTGTCGCCTGAAGGGAAGGCCATTTTTGACGTAAAGTCAATCTGTGGCCTCAGCGGGCTCATAGTAGAGCCGCCACGCAAAAATGGCCTCCCCGGTCAGTGCCACAAATGCCAGTTGTACGGGCACTCGGCCCGCAACTGCTTCGCTCGTCCTAGGTGTGTTAAGTGCCTAGGAGATCACGGTACGTCGGAGTGCTCTAGGCCGAAAGATAAATCACTTTTAGAGGCTTTCGGAAAGCCCGCCTGCGTTCTTTGCCGCGGTGATCATACCGCTAACTACCACGGGTGCCCAAAAGCACCTAAGCGTAGCCCGAAACTACCCCAGCGATCGGTACGTCGGCCCCCTGCGGTACTCTCAGCCAACGAATTCCCACCTCTCCAACCCTCGTGGAAAACGAATGCTCGAACCCCCGCATGGGGCAGTAATATTCCCACGGCTAGCGTACCCGCGAGTACCACGCCCATTCCTAAACCGGCACCGGTCAAGCCGGCGGCAATGCCTACGCCACCTAAAACGACAGGGAATCCTTTTGAATCCCTCAACCGTCTTACGAGCCTCAATATGGAGGAAGTTCTAACATTCGCCGACGAATACGAAAAAGCGTCAGGAAATATAGGAACCCGACTGTACTTAATTAAAAAGTACAAGCACATCGTATGTGCCCTCGAACACAACTAGGCGTCTCGATGGCTGCAAACGCGTTAAATAATTGTAGTGATCCGTCTCTCGCACGTAATAATGGCAGAGTCAAACCGCGTTCGATTAGTATAGCCTTCTATAACGCGAATGGGGGGGTTAGGAACCAACGCGACGAAATCCATACATTCCTCCGCGACCAACAAGTCGATGTGTTACTCGT
>NW_013534083.1:4386-11237 GCF_000836235.2 Papilio xuthus
GTAGGTCGTTTTCGCCAAGGCTTCGTTAAATGAATGATGCTACGCTCGAGGCTGTAATACGATACGTCCGTTCTCCGATGTAAATACTCGTTGGAGCGAAAAATTCTACTGAATTTATCAAACACGTCGACGAGATACTAATATCTCATGCCTTAACATAATAACATAACTCATTCCCATTACATTTATGAGAATTGAATCGAGAAGTATAAAAATATCTATAAACATTTTTATATATAATGTGATCGTACAAATTATACGTGTTGACATGACATTGAATGAAAGAGATAACAAGATATTGTTATCTCTTTCATTCTCTTTATAAAAACAAAGACAGCATGCGTCCAGTCGAATCCGACAAATTATAAAAGTACGTGATTATTCGTGTAACAAATCGCTAATTTTTCTATACATTACAAAGTTCTTTTTATCTTAATGTATCAAGTTTTAAAACCAAATTTGATAAAAACTTACTACTTAAACCAATCTTATATTTCACATAAATCGTTTATAAGGATAAAAATATGTTTTGAATATTCATGAAAGCAATTAAAAATCAACATGAATACTTAATTCAATTAGCTAAGAGCACTTTCGATGCGTGATAGGTTGATACATCGATACGTAGTCTGATAGGGCTGCCACTACTTCGGGATTCCACAAGGCATAAACATCTTCAGATTAAAATGAGAAGTATAAAACAAAGGACTGGTCTTCGTATGTTTATAGTCTGTAAGGACTACTGTTGACAAGAGATTATTGGTCGTTTTTTGTCACCAGTCTTGGGACTGCTTTTATTGAAAGTTGACAGCCCTAAAGCTTTGATCACCAGCCCTATTTAACATGGAAATTTATTCACGGCGATCAGTATAATCGGCGGTGGGCGCTATTAACCTCGTTCGAGATGATGTGAACATGTTATACATAAAATTTCGAAGAACGCACGATGGTCTCGCACCATTTTTGAATTTTTTTCTTTTAATTTTTATTGAAATATAAAAAAAGGTCATTAGGGTTGTATAAATTGTATCTGGCATAATACGAAAAGATCGAGCGTGTTATCAATTAACATAGGCTGAACATTTAACATTGAAAAAGTAATTCGTTACAGAACATTTCAATTTTAAAGTTTTTTTTTAAACACGAAGGTTGTTAATATTGTTTCTTTTAATTATAAGATTTTAGAAATAAATTTTATATGAATTTGTCATCAAGTAGGGAATTTTTATTCATAAAGTAACAGCGAGTTACCAGGAGTTTAGAACTTTAATCTTATATCTTTAAATAGGGCATCATAAAGCAAAATAGAAATATTTCACATTTCATAACGCCAGTTCCATTTCTAAACCAGACTCATTGCCAAGAACCACAAATTAATAGAACGAATATTTGCTTTCATTCGTTTTGCGGGATTAAGTATTCGATTTATAATCGAAAAACATTTTATTGACAAGGGTGCGACCCCTATCGGTAGCATTCGTAATAATAATAGGTCATTTGACGATAGTTTTCATATAAGACGCGAACAATGGTAATATTTCTGTTAATGTTGTTATATTTTCAAATAGGGGATTTTTTTTTAAATAACATAATTCAAGGGTAAACTTTCTAGATAAGAACTCTTGAACGGATAGATGTTTTTAAATAAAAATGATTTTATAAACTTCACTACTTGGGAGTGAAATTGATTTCGTAAGCGTTTTGGAATTCTTTAAAGCACTCGACAGTGATAAATTAAATAACTTTACCAGGCGGCTGTACTTGTTTGTTCCCCTTCTATAGAATTATACATACTAAGAAAGTAGGGTGAGAACCCTCCATCTTAAGTTCTCGCCAATTTCATTTCACCCTATGCAGAATATTCAATAGTCGTAAAATATCTTCGTAATAATCATCATTTATTTTCAAAGGTTTTTTTCACGACGTTTTCATTCAATACTTTAATTTGATTAATGATATAAATATAATATAATTTTGATGATTTTGTTACATATTTTTCGAGCTATTGATGAAGATTCAACTTCAATGTTATTAATATTTGTGTTAAATTAAAATAACTGATTTTCATATAAAATCTGGATGATCGGTATTTTTTTTATATTATGTTTTTTGTAAATTATATTTAAGTACGAATTACTAATAAAATGATGAAATATGAATAATATTTTTCGATCTTACCGATAGAAAAAGTTAAGTTTATGTTTAAGTTGATTATCGATAAAACACGAATAAAATGACATTTTTAAAAAAATATTCCTAGCTAGATCGATATATCGCTCCCGAAACCCCCTATATACTACATTTTATGAAAATCGTCGGAGCCGATTCCGAGATTATATATATATATATATAAGAATTGCTCATTTAAAGATATAAGATAAGATAAATGTTTTATGATTCAAGTTAAAGTTTACGCAGATCTTCGATTTTTATAATTCCGAAGATTTTTAATTAGCCATCAAATTGTAAGTAAGGACGACTTAGCGGATACTGTTTTTATTTTAATAGTATTTAATATTCCTAAATAAAAATTACAGACGTGCATTCATAACAAAGGGGATAAAATATGGCTTTAATATAGTGTAATGCATCAAACCTATTCTGTTTAGATATACGTCCATTTATCCGAATAGTTTGCACGCATTTGCATAAACGTAACAGACAAAGTTTATTATTATTAGCCACGGAAACCACAATAGCATTAATTTGTATACGGAGGCGGCTATTGTTACGGCCGAGCGTTCGGTGCGAGTGTGAGGTGGCAAGGGGCCGGCAGCAGGGAGTAGTGGGGGGTTTGGTCGATTTAATGAACCGATGCGGCGGGCGGCGGGCGACAGGCGCGGATTACACCCCACGAGAGTTTGCACTCAATCAAGCTCGCAAACAGCCCTAAGCCCCAACAATTAAATACACTAGTCCAAAACAATCGGATACACGGCCGATAAGCGCAATCGAGACAATTAGTCTTCGATTATATTGTTATCGATAAAGTCGCATTGATTGAAATGCCCTCGTGCTCGTGTCAGCCGCTTCGCTTGTTTACTAATCAACATCTAGATCAAGGTCTCTCGATAAGTGTACGTTACGATAGAAGACGTCACTGATTACATTAATACAACACGATGTAACAACATGCAGCGCAAACAACTAGCTTATGTGACATTTATCTTTTACTACTACTCATGGTTTTGTTAGTTCTTTACATTTATCTTATTACATTACTTAAAGACTACATTTAATGAAATCACGCAGTCAAGTCATGTTTCCTGAGACATGCATCCGATTTGTTTCAGAAAACCTGAACATTTTAGTAAGTAAAATTAACATTGATCACTGTTTGGTTCCTACTTGAAATTCTAAGGCTTCAATCCCTATGTTATTGAAAACAACGTCATATGATTCATGGACTGCCTGCTAATAAATTGTCTTGGAGTTTCTTTTTCTTGTATTAGAAATGTAACTCACCTTAGGTTCAGTTTTCTGTTTCTTAGTGGGTGGCTGCGCGGTGTTCGCCTCCTGCCGCGAGTCGTCCGGTTCTGGTTTAGCGGCGGGCGAGGGCGCGTGAGGCATGTGGGGCGCATGCGACGCATGGGTCGCATGCGGTGTGTGAGGTGAATGAGGCACGTGCGATGCATGGTTCGCATGTGTCGAAGGAGGTAGGGGTGTATGCGGCGCTGGCGCGGGCGAACTCGCAGGAGGAGCAGGCGACGCGGCCGGCGCGGCGGGTTTGGGTTCAGGGCGCGGCGCGGGCGGGCGCGCCTCCTGCTTAACAGGGGGCGCGGCTGCCTGCGGCTGAGCCGGCGCAGTTGGCGCGGGCGGTCCAGGCGCGTTGGGCGGCGGCGGCACGCGCGCTACTCCGTTCACGTCGTGGGGCGGGTGCGGGTGATGGTGCTTCTCCCGTGCCTTGTCGCGCCGGTGGCCCCCCGAGCCCCGCTTGGCGACTGCTGGCGACGT
Organism: Papilio xuthus; assembly: GCF_000836235.2. Lineage (NCBI taxonomy): Eukaryota > Metazoa > Arthropoda > Insecta > Lepidoptera > Papilionidae > Papilio > Papilio xuthus. The sequence continues at coordinate 8,341 of NW_013534083.1, forward strand.
GGCCGCTGCAGCCGCAGCAGCTGCCGCAGCCGCCGCTGCCGCCGCGGTCTTCGGCTCGCCATTCATTTCGTTCGACTTGACGATCTCGTGCTTGGCCTCGGAGCTTTTGGTGCCGGGCTTGGTGCGCTTGATCTTCATCTTGAGCGCGGTGCGCTGCGCGTCAGGTTCGGCGCGCGCCGCCATGCCGCCCGCCTCGTCCGTCTTCTCTATGTCGGCATCGAGGTCTATGATTAGGTCGCCGATGCCGATGTCCCATTCGTTATCATCATACTCGAAGTTGGCGGGGTGTGCGGGATGTGCGGGGTGCGCATGGGGCGCATGGGGCGCGAGGGGCGCGGGGCGAGCTCCGCCGGCCGGCGCGCCCTCCCTCATTGGCGCCGCCATGCGCGCCGGCTCGCCGCGCCCGCCCCCCGCAGCGCCGCACGCGCACACACCATTGTAGCCCTGCAACAGCAACATGATACGCTCACACATATTGCACATAGACAGCACGAATATCTGTACAATATATTATCTTCCCACTTAAACGTGCTCCAAAACAACAAGGAAGTAGGCATATCACAAGATACTTCTTACTAATTTATACATCATAAAATATATTGTGCACACGTCGCAGCTAACTATTCTTAAAAGTTTTTTATCAATTTATTTATCACAAACCTATGTAAAAACCATTTTATAGGAAAGCATGTACGCCTAGGCAGTTAATAAGACAAATTATAAAGCCAAACGAAGACTTTTCTAACTGTTAATCATTATATTCAACAAGGCTCACATCTACATGTAAATTGAATTTTAGAATTCCGATCCACTACTTAATTACGACTGTCGTTAACGGAAATGCTTGTTATTAATAACCATTTCCTTTTAACACTTCGATGTTATAACGAGTACGATTCGTTATAATAAAATTTAACTCGAGGCTTATAAAAAGACTTAAATGAACATATCCATTTGAAATGATTCCTTTATAGAAATTTCATATCGTAAGGAGTTATTACCGATTCGGAGAGGCAATAATCGTAAAATAGTCATAAAATCTCGGAGATAAGGCCGAAGTACCAGCGCGCAGCTCGGTATAAACCTAGACGCATACTTAGTGCCAAAGTTAGGCATATTTATTACAATTTATAAAATTGAGTAAATTTGAGCATACTCTTCGCCGGAAAAATTGCATTCTTATTTTTAATTTATTCTTTGATATTTTATTTTATTTACAATGTGAAAGATTTTATTGTTTTTATAAAAAAATGTATTCTGCTGTATCTTTTTGGTTTTGTTTTTGACTTTTTCTTTCTACTGTACTTTTTAAAACAGTCATAATATATGCATAATTAATAAATAAAAAAAGTAAACGCAAAATTAACGACGCTAAAGAAATCCAAGTTAAAAAAACAATTTCAACATGGCGAGCGTAATATTCCTGCGGTACTAGGATAACAGAGCAACAAGGATACGATTACTTCAACGAGCAGGTTATAAGGCGGCGGCGACGAGGCCGGGTTTACTGCGCCCTTTTGATAACTCCTCGTAACTTTTTTATGACGTGCGCGCTTATGCCGGCCTGGTACTGCCTCTAAAATGCTTTACGATTTTGTTTCTTTGTTTGTCTCACTCGGTTGCTCAATTATTTTTACTTCTTCCAAACGATTAATATCATCTATCTCCAGCAGCAGGGATTGAGAACTGGAGAGGTTATTTTTTATTCTGCAGAGAGGTTTTCGTTAGTCATGAACGAGGGTCAACGTTCATATTCATGAGTGTCGCAGTCGCAGCGGCGTTGCGGTTTATGAGTGCTCTCGTTTAAACAAAGTTTGTGGCATCGAGTATAGTCAAAGACGTTTATTTCCTACCCATTTCGTACACACAATGCAGTTCGAAAAGTTATCATGGCATTATTCATGTGTGCTATTACAGTGACAGTCTGTACAGTATTCAATGCTAAGTGGGAAACTAATTTGATTCTGTGTCTGTACATTGGCTATAATTTATTCATGACAAACGACTGCTACTCAAACAAAATGTAAATTACAAATTATGTTGACAGTGAAATTCAATCCGGTTTAAAATGTAAATCGGAGATAAAATACCGACACTATGAATTTTATTTAACTTTCGGCTAGGATTTATTAATATAAATAAATCTATTTCGTAAAGAAATCCATTTTTATTATAATAAAGTTTGCGAAAATGTGACTTATTAAAGTTGTAAAAATTTTCTTAAAACATAAATCTTATCTGAATAGTATTTCATCTGTATTGTTTCAAATAAGCTACGTATTTTATTGTACAGATAAATTGCTTATTATAAACATGAATAATTTACGCAAACACTTTATCACTATCCAACACGTAAAACTAAAACAAATGGTTTAAATTTTAACGACGTTTAAACACGAAAACGAGTCATGTTTTCTCCTAATCGTTATGACAATGTAAATTTTGCGTGCGACGAAAGAATTTCATCAACTAAATATAAAAAAATTAATTATATACTAAAATGTTTAAACAATAAAGTATAGAAAGTGCTAGAAATCTTATATATAAAATTCTCGTGTCACAATTTTCGTTCCCATACTCCTCCGAAACGGCTTGACCGATTCTCATAACATTTTGTGAGCATATTGAGTAGGTCTGAAAATCGGCCAACATCTATTTTTAATCCCGCGCAGACGGAGTCGCGGGCGACAGCTAGTAATATTATATCAATATAATAGTTAATCGAGATAATATAAGCATTACGAACTATATTAGAACACAGCGTTTAAGTTGGCACATTACGAAGTAGAGGAGTCATGTTGCAGACGTGCCAAATCAAAAGCTACATACCATGTTATATTATTAAGTACATTGTATGCTTAGATATGTTATCTGGCGTATAATTGAATTACATTACA
>NW_013534083.1:18019-29907 GCF_000836235.2 Papilio xuthus
GAATTCATATCGTCTAATAATATCTAAAACGTCACGTGAATATTAAGTGCAAGCAAATAGAAAAGCCCTTAAAGCCAGAGGTTAGCAGTAAATTCAGCTTTCACAAGGTCTTGGTCGGAGCGTCGGTGCCTCAGCAGTCAAGCAATTAATTTGCAATCTGCAGGTCCTGGGTTCGAATCTCGCCATGTACCAATTTGTTTTTCTATTTCCGATTTACATACGTACATTTATCTGATGATCTTACGGTGAAGGAAAACATCGTGATGCAACCTGCACATATCTGAGAAGAAATTCAAAGATATGTGTGAAGTCAACCAACCCGCACTTGGCCAGCGTGGTTGACTATTGCCTAATCACACTTAACTTAGGGTAGGCTCCGAGCCCCTCGGTGGGGACGTATACAGCTGATGATGAAGGTCTTAGTCAATAATTAACAACCCATAATATAACTATGTAATCAAGTTAAGTAATGATTAATTTTAGATACGGAAAAGTAATTTATCACGATCTGTCTAGGCATTGATTGATATCATTTGAATTGTTTAATTCTAAGTATTTATTCTTTGATTAAAATTTAAAGGTCACGTTGAGTGTTCAGATTTTACGAAATAATTTTTGACCTGACTGACAAGATTGTAATTTTTTTACGAAACTTAATTAGTACTACTGAATTTACTCCGTTTTACGTACAGATCAATGAATAATCAAAATAAGTAATAGTATCTTATCTTAGTAATATTAAAAATGGGAATGTTGTGATGGATGTTTGTTATAAGCTATCTCCAGAACAGCTAAACGGATCTTGCTGATAATTGGCATAGATGTAGAACATATTCCGGAAGAACACATAGACTAATAAATAAGTTTTTTACTTATTTCGGAGTCGCTGGCGACAGCTAGTTATGAAATAAAGCTGTCCAAAAATTGATAATAACCATTTTTTTACATTAACACTTATTTTTGGGTAATCATTTAAATAATGTTATCAAAAATTGTGAACATAATTGTATTTTAAAAAAGTTTAGTGATTTCTAAATCACACAAAGGAAGTTATTTCTGTTATAAATAATGAGTCATATTTAAAACTAAAGCAAAAAGTCAGGTAGTTAAACCCAAACCCACTTACGACGACGCGATAAACTATGAAGTTATTTGTTTTAATGGAGGAAGACAAAGATTAGGTAAAAAAAGCAGATTAAAAAGAAATTTATATTTTTGCGTTTGCACTTCATAAAGGATCTCTAAAAATAAACATTATAAGCGACGATATAAAAAGAAATAAAATGTATAATTGCTTTATTACTTTATGGAGTCTTCATTTAAAATGTAATTCATAAATCCTCGGTAAACAAAGAATCTTTTACGATGCTTATACAAACATATTTCTCTATTTTCACACTATTTGCTTTTCCTTTTGATAAAACGCTCGGAGAGGTTTTAACTATGTATTAGATATTTGAGGAGCAAGAAATATTTTCCGATATATTTCAAGTCGGTAATACGCTCCGCATTGTAGGGGAGCAGATATTTCTCCTATTCTTTTGTTGGGATCACTGCGACCGACTCTTTTGTTATTTGTGTTATACGAAGAACAAGAAAAACAGAATTATTATTTTGATGCTTTAACGAAATTCGCTTTGTAAGTTCTTAATAACGAAAAATCTATCAAAACTATAGGATAATTTTTGATTTTTGGAAACGATTCCGTAGTTCAAATAGTTTTAATATACACCTCGACTTACCAGGGATACATAATTTGTATTTAGTTAATAGTAGTTTGGTGGACGAACGAAAAAAGAACACTCATTCTGAACTAGACAAGCAATTGAATAGCCGAATCGTCTATTGACATTGTAATCTAAGCTCGGCGGCGAGACGGCGAGTCGGAGAGGGGAATAGCAGCCGGCTTTCCGAGAAGCGACCTTACGCCAGCGCATCAGGCATGAGGCAGCGCTTTCACAGGCTTAACGAACACAATGCACACAATGGAGCGTAAGAGATACCGGAAACTATAATCAACATGGGCTTATTTTTAAACGTACAAAAGTAATAATCCTTTAGTGCACTATCTAATCTTTGACAACTTGGAAATTGTACTGCGATTACAAATGGCCACGATAAAATTCTGTAGTGGTCTTTAATAGTATAGGTATATTTATTACTAACCTTAGTATAAGCACAGTACAACAAACTTAGACTGCTCAACTCCTTGAAATATTAAAAAAAATAACATTTTATAAGTAAAGACTTTGGGAGTAGAAATTTCATTAAAAACAGTACAGTTAATTTGAAGTTAAATCTAAATCAGATTCCATTGCCATCTAAATGAAGATTACGCTACTTGAATTTTAATTAACTTCGTAATCCTCCAATCTATTCACGCGTTTATTTCATTAAATTTTGCTTGGATCTGTTCAAATTAAACTGTTCTAAATATTACCCTCGTTAAATCACAATCTTAAATAAACCTACGTTGTTAATAATTTCATTTAAATTGCTTTGAACTTACTTGATAGGATTGTAAAAATCGTCGATTTAAATTCAGCAAGAATACATTGTTAATCACCAGGGCGACAGCAATTTGTGGAGTATAACCGCAAGTGCGATGCAAGCCGACACCGCGGGCCGGCCCACTGCCCGCTTGATTGATGGCGCGCTGTCACTTTTGCATTATCGCCGAAGTCTCATGTCATTTGCATTAAATTGTGGTGTTGCAAGTTTACAATATCATTCCAATATCAAACACTAATAATACTGTGTGATATTCATTACGTATAGACAAGCAAGAGGGACAGATATAATTTTAACTTGTAATTAGAGTTTTTAAAGCTTAATTCTCTGTAAAATTGTGACAGAAAACATCCGAATTTGAATTTGAATCGTTGAATTTGATGGGATAACGATTCCCGAATAGATTTGAACTAGTCTGGAGTTCGAAGTCTATTAGATTTAATATCTTTTCCGAGATCTATTCACGTATATTTTTCAGATATACATATATTATATAATAAGATTAGTTCTTTCTGAATTATTGATTACCAATTCTTATTTGACATAACATAATAGTTTAAACACAAATCGATTTACAATTTAAGTACCGGTTATCTGGTTTTAAAGATTTATTCGTATATAGAGATTCATTATCGATATAATATTTATCTACAAACGAGTTACGAGGTAACTAGGAACGCATGAGCATGAGCTAATCGATTCAATAAACAATGGCATGATTATCATCGCGCTTGTCTTGTTTCTAATTTACAACGTACAAATATAATTTAAGCTTGAACGACGCGGTGAGCGTTTTAATTAAAATACAGAGTTTTATTAATAATAATTTCAAATATGTTTTAATTAATGCTTAAACTAAGATAATTTTCTGTATGTTTCATACATTTTATTTATATGTTTTGAACAACAAATTTCCGTTTCGATTACCTTATTCGTTTTTTGACATGGTCGATTTTTCCTACTTTAGGTGCATAAAATAAATTTGAAAAGCGAATAAAATATTAAATTATGAAATTTATACGAAGTTGGTACTGAGCAAGTGAACAATTATGAAAGTGCTAAATAATTTGAATACATTTGGTGCAAGTATGTCCCCCATGTCTCAGTCGCACAACCCTTCCAAATCTTAACGCAAAATACATTTGTAACACTCAAACAAAACGCTGCCTTATAAATATACATAGCGATAAAAAACAAATTGTTTTACATTTTTCAACGTCGAGATTTTAAATGCTTGTAGTTTTTTGATGTCGCTAGCTTTTTGTTTTATTCATTTTGCGTAAATGAAAAATATTTTACGACAAATATTCATTTGTTTATTCTATTTTGAATTGATTTATATTATTATAATAAAAATTAAGTCACAAATAATATCTAGTACCTGGATGACCAGTAGATATCTAGACCCGGTAGATACCAAGCTACCATAACACTTCTTTGAGTTTGCCTTACCAAAACATACACAACAAAATTATCATAGATTTTCGACGTTGAAAACCCCAAAACTATCAACATTACCCTAATAAATACGGTTAACAACATAGTAAGGAGGTATCTCATATTAATACACAAGCACACCGCATTATGTAAAGTTACAGCCGTATTTGGTATTCATGCAACATTACGATGTATCCGGCCTACCCTTTGCCAGACGACGTGGGGACTAACAAAGGTTTCATACTTCGTACAACCCTCCGCGACGAAATGCTTCGCTTTTCAAAACTTTTAATATACTTATTTTATTTTATACACGCACTATAAAAATAACTCCATACTTCGATATTATTTAAAGTCTAATAGCTTTATTATGCAACTAGTAGTCGCCCTCGACTCTGTCAGCACGGAATTTAATAAAAACATAATAAGTAGCCTATGTGTTCTTCCACACTATGTTCTATATGTATGACAAATTTCTAGATCCTTACAGCCGTTCTGATACCTTTAAACAAACACCCATCTTCTTCTTCTTCGTATTCTTCATTACTGAAGGTCGTGCTTGTCCTGGTACGCTTCAACGGTCGTGTCGAACACCCATCTATCCATCCAAAAATTCACATTTATAATATTAGTAGGATTTATACTGCCAAACGTAGATGTAGTTTCTTAATTTTTAAAGTATTTTTATTTCCACTAATCCATTTATAATTACGATATTAATTCATGTTATTATAAATTAACAAAAACTATTGTCAAATCATAAAATGTGAACACAAAAAAATTCAATATACCAAAGAGAGGAATAACCTCACATATTTTTTGGCCATTGAAGCGAAACCTATTTAAAAGGGGAGGAAATATGAGAACGCATTGGGATTTGGAGATCCCAAAACGAGGGCGGGGGATACCGGTTGTGAACGTCTGAATAATCAGGAATTCTATTAAACTTCGCTCTTAATCTTATTTCATATACAACTATAGTCCATGTTTTCGTCCCTTGCATGTGGCTTTTACGTTCGTCGTGTTAATTATAAGCGTCATAACCTTCAATGTTGGACCAATTAAAGGTTATATGGTGATAGTTTGCTGTATATTCCTAAAAGCGAATTTATTTCTTTGATTGTACAGTCAGCTGCATAAATATGTACACATTTACAAATCTTTGGAGACGTGGGTGGCCGTTGTTTTAAAAAAATACTTGCGCACGTAATCATCAAGGGCATGTGCTCATGGTCCGAAGCATAGACCGATACGTGTATATATATTTTTTAAAACCAAAACGTGTAAAATTTCTGAAGTTTTGTATATGTTTTTTCTTTCGACCAAATCTCCACTTCACCAGGTGGGATCGTGGTCAAGCGCTAGCTTATAAAAAAATATCTTACTGTTACTATAATATTATAAATGTGAATATTTAGATGGATTGATGGATATTTGTTTGAAGGTATCACCAGAACGGCTCAAGGAATCTCGCTGAAATTTGGCATAGATGTAGAACATAGTCTAGTAAATCCTATAGGCTACGTATTAAGTTTTTTTTTATTCCGCTCGGACGGAGTCGCGTGCGAAAGCCACATACATATTTATACAGCTGACTGTACAAAAGTTAATTCCGTAGCACTAAAGGTATTAAGCATTTGCCGCGTCTATTCGTTAAATTCATTGTAAACGAATGATATAATGCGTAATGTTGGCAACACGTAATTATGAGTCATTACCAACATACACGTTAGTAACACGAGATAAAAGAACGTTTGTTTTAAATACATAATTGATGTCAAACTTTTATCGTAAAATGATAATTATTTTTATGCACATTTTAGTAACTATGATAATGTTTAAGAAAAAAGTTTTAAATTGTGTTGTTATGTAAGAAGAAAGATTTATTAGTTGTGATATGTTAACAGTAGTACTATTTTTAATTCTTTAAGACAAACTTATGTTATCGTAAAATCTATATATATAAAAAGTCGTGTTAGTTACACTATTTATAACTCAAGAATGGCTTTACCGATATGGGTGAAAATTAGTGAGGAGGTAGCTTAGAGCCAGGAGACGGACATAGGATACTATTTATTCATTTTTTCGAATTTATGCCTTGAAGAGTTGCTTTTTATTTGACTTACTAATATTATAAATGCGAATGTTTCCATGGATGTGATGTGGATGGATGGATGGGTGGGCTACACTAATTAAGTTTTTTTATAAATCAATGCGGACGTAGTCGCGGGCGACAGCTAGTAACATAAAATTGAGCCATTGAAATAAAATAACCAAATGAAGGTTAAAATTCTTAAACAACAAAAAGTTTACAATAAAACAAACTAAATTCCTTAATTTAAAATAATCTACACAAACAAATAGAATTAAAATATGTTAAAAACAAGCAAATTCGACATACACGCTTGTAGCATTCGTTGTGCTATATTTGGCTCGTTCACGTACCGACACGTGTTGCCGGCTCAAAGGTCTGACATCGACTGACGTCCCCTCTCTCCGGCATGTACTTATGGCGTGTACGCTCGAGACAAACAACACTACGTTTATGCATACACTACATCCCTTCCTTTTTTTAATATATTTAATCTTGCTAAGTATAGGTACTTGTATTCTAAAACTATCAATTAATAGAATACAAGTATACATAAAATTCGATTTTCTAAGTTTCTCTACACTTCTACATGTATATCCATTTTGTAAGTTTAATAAACTTAGATTCAATAACAATAAATATAAATTCACTTAATAATTATTTTCACAACAACTGCATAGATATTTGTTACCATCCTATACTTATCTTCCATGTTTCCATTATTTCTTCCTTCTATATGCTCTACTTCCTTCCATTTGTTATTTAGAACGCTCCAGTGTCCCTCAATTCTTTTTAAATAAACTTATTTTCGTCTTGACATTTGTCACGTTAAAATATTCCAAACTTCAATATCGCCATCAATACCTGTCTCTACGGTATGGGAAGCAGGATTTTAATTGACGTTTACTTTGTTATCTTTGTGTAAATTATTAATGTCGAAGCCAAATATTTTGCTAAAAAGATAGGTTTAATAATTAACAGTACTTAAAAGTACTTAACAGTTTGAATGTATCCTAGGCGTGATAATTTACGCTAGTAGTAACAATAAAATTTTACTCTCTACTATGAATGTTATGCACTGTAGACACAGTACTAGTTGGTTGGAACACCAAAAGATGTAACTGATTGTGTGACCATTTAACTTGTTTACTTTTTAATTTTCAGATGTAACTGTGCCCGCGACTTCGCTCGTACGAAATACTGACTTGGATAGCATTTCAATCACTTAGGCTAATCACTTAATATTATTAAGTTTTATACTGAAACATATTAAACCCACAAAAACTCGCACAAACTTCACATATTCCAATACATCAAAATCAGTCCATGACAATGGTCCCAGGCTCCCGTCCATCAATGTACCAAACCTAAGCTCAGATAGACAGACAGATGAAGGCACCCTCGCATCAATAAGAATGTTCTATCCCTATATTATGGAATAGTCAATGATAATTTTCTTTTCTAATACATAACCTGAAAATGACTAACTTACTATGTTAACAATTTAATGTTTCTTCTCCTTCAAAGATGTTACATTTTCTATTGAATGAAGGTTTCAAAAGTCAAGACTTATACCTTTTTTATATTTAATTACCAAATTTATTTCCCAGCTTATTTGAGATCTTTCAACCCACAACACAGAGTCACTAACGGTATTTAATTATGTTGAACTTTATATTTAACTTGATGGACAATATTTAAATGCCACTATAAGTTTCCAATTTATCAGATGTTCAACTATATCTATATGTAACAATGAATTGCTAATGACTACTCTGAACATAGTAAAAGTCTTTTTCAATATAAGCGTAACATAAATAAACATAAAGAGACAAACTCTTTGTCCCTTCTTTTCACAGGTCAGCAAATGAACTTGTCATTGCCGTTTATTCTCTTACTATCTATTTATTTACAATCAAACAGGTAGCTATTTCTGTATGAAAATAGTTAAGTTACTTGTAGAACTAAGGGATAGCATTTTATTCCGCAATCGTTTTTTATTCAGCTTATAATAATCCAAATGGAATGCCATTTAAAAGTAAAATTATATATTATGTCAACAAGATCTCTTTGATTTGAAACACTCTTTTAGGCGGTGTGCTAAAATCGTTTAAATAAGTCGATAGTGCGATTTTGGTTCAATATTTCATAAATCGGTATTTCTACTCCCTAAATTGAGTTTAAAGCTGTTAAAACTTAATTCAAGTTGACTCACCAATTTTTTGTCGGTTATTGATAACAAAATCCAGCTTCAACATACCCCGACTGCGACTAGTGTGTCCTCAGCGAGGAGTTGCCTAAACAGCGACTTTTACAATGAATTCCTCCATGACTTGGTCCAATAATTATGCTATAAATAAAGCTATTTCAGAAAGAAAACATTAACCTTTATTTATTCTATTTTACGGCAAATGTAGCATGTCATTATCAAAGAAAAACACGTTTCCGCTCTTATTTTTACCAAATTAGAGCAATAAAATCAATTTCAGATGTATTTTAAATACTGAGTCATCTATCGCCGGAAACGGAAACTACTTATCTGTTTCACAATTATTGAATCGAAATTCGTTTAGTGCACAGTACATCACGAGATTTGAACTTACATATACTCGTAGTTAATAGTATCTCTGGAAACTTCACCAATCCAGCATTAGCCACGGATTCGTTAATAAAGCCAATTATGATGACTTTAGTAACTGGCAATATAATATTAGAAATTGCGTTATACATATTGTAAATATTCATAACAAAACGTGACTAATAGTCAATCACATTTTATATCATTTTGTACTACGTATTTTGTAGTAAGGTGCTTATAACAGGGTTAAAAGAATTACTTCTCAAAAAGACAAAGGAATAGTCACTTACTTGAAAACAATATCGTACAATGTACATAATATAGTCGCCATTGATTTGACTTAAATTTACTTTACTTTTTTACAAAAATCTAAAATGTATTCAGGTAGCTTAGATTTAAATTGATTAACTGAACTTACATTTATAAAGATGACAGTAACAACTTATGAAGCTGTACTCCTTCGTATGTTATACATATATCTCTTTCCACTCACCTTCGGCACAACAATTAGACTTGCTCGCCGAGTGCTGCGTTTATTAATCTGTAACTTTACAAACGACATGTTATTGATGATTTGTTTTGTTGGTGGTTTTTCTAATTATAAAACATTATTTTGATTTTATTGTAGATAATGTATTTCCTCTCACCTTAATTTAGATACCTCTCACCTTAATTTAGTTAACAGTTTGCCTCACACAAATTTTAGCTTCAAACTTCTTACCACTCGTAATATCAATTTATCGATCAGGGTTTCAATCTTCTTAATTTATGTACTTGATAACTTTTCAGGCTGTAAATGAACTTATCGATTTAACGATGAGATGATCTAACCAATTTAATGGTCAGCCGTGCTGCTTTCATGTCTGTAAGACATGACTGATCTAACCAATTTAATGGTCCGCTATGCAGCTTTCATGTTTGCAAGACATGAATCATCTAACCAATTTAATGGTCAGCTGTAGTGCTTTTATACCTGTAACACTTCAATGATCTAACCAATTTAATGGTCAGCCGTGGTTCTATTTTATCTGCAAGACTTCAATGATCTAACCAATTTAATGGTCAGCTATGCAGTTTTCATACTTGTAAGACATGAATCATCCAACCAATTTAATGGTCAGCCGTGGTGCTTTTATACCTATAACAATTCAATGATCTAACCAATTTAATGGTCAGCCGTGGTTCTTTTATATCTCCAAGACACCAATGATCTAACCAATTTAATGGTCAGCTATACTCTGTAGACAAGTGCGAAAGTTCTTCTTCTTCGTCGTTACAGTTTTGTCAGATTGGTCATGGTCATCATGTATCAGTGATCTGCTTTACTAGACGCCACCTAGTCGCTGCCTTTTTAGTACATTGGTGGTCCAAGGTATCTTCAGCATTCTTCTCCAGCACCACATCTCGAGCGCGTCTATCTTCTTTTTCTCACTCTCTCGTAGGGTCCACGTTTTGGAGGCATAAAGGAATATGGAGAACACATGCGATCGTACAAGCCGAGTTCTTTTTTTCTTAGCATTCTTTGCAATTTCTCCATCGCTGACACTTTATTGGAGGTGACTGTACCTATATTATTGAAGTTATGTATACACATAAGGTTGACCGAGATTAACATCGCCGAATGCTATTATCCATCTACACACTACTTGTCAACCATCGGTCGAAGACAGTCTTAAAAATGCATTTGATTATTGATTTTGGTCGAAATCATGACAATATATGTATATGTCGTGGATATACTACCCTCGTAGTAATGTTTATTTTATCATTGTAACTGTTCGATATTTTCTTTTCTTAATCATTATTCATTTCCTGCTTCATCAATAGACCGGAATTAATTTGTCGCTTGCACATGTACTTCGATGTGACATCGTAGTGAACTTTTTAGTTAACAACTTAGAGGGACGAGCACAGCAATAAATCTGTTTCTCTGATAGTAAAATATTGTGATCTTATCTCGATATTCAATTGGTTAAGTTTACATTCCGAACCGTTTTTAAAACATTCACGGCTGGGAACTACTTAAGGCCACGTTTTACAAATCATATGTAAACAGAGAAGACTGTTGCTATTTTTGGCAATCCATTACCTACTATTTTTTTTTTTGTATGGTAAGGCAAAATAATTTAAACAATACTTTCGTCCATCAATTACTGAAATGTTTTTTTTTTTTACACACTGGTCTTCTCTTTCCTTTTTTTTCAAATACAATTTATTTCCGTACTCACGGTTTTATCCTCGTCGCCAATGTAGCATTCGTTGTGCTATATTTGGCTCGTTCACGTACCGACACGTGTTGCCGGCTCAAAGGTCTGACATCGACTGACGTCCCCTCTCTCCGGCATGTACTTATGGCGTGTACGCTCGAGACAAACAACACTACGTTTATGCATACACTACATCGCTTATAAAATTCTTTTCCAATTCGAATCTTCCATTTTAATTAAGTTTTACGATTCCAAAGTCTGGCGAACGTAAGCCTCGGAGTTTAAACGTTTTCGTGTTTATAAAACGATTGGAGTAGCATTGTGTGCGTGTGTTCAAAACCATAAACTACGCGTACGAACACTTCGTGTGCTTTTAAACTTCGAAACCGCATTATACTTATTATTAATTAACTGGAATTGAAAAGCCTTTTTACTCACGATAAAGAATAAACTTAACTCATTTAATATACTGAGAATTAATATGCCATTATTTAAAATGTTTTGTTACATAAATAAGGAGCGTCGGTGGCTCAGTGGTCAAGCACTTGACTTGCAATCTGCAGGTCCTGGGTTCGAATCCCGCCATGTACCAATGTGTTTTTCGATTTTCCGATTTACATATGTATATTTATCCGACGTTCTTACGGTGAAGGAAAACATCGTGATGCAACCTGCACATATCTGAGAAGTAATTCAAAGATATGTGTGAAGTCAACCAACCCGCACTTGGCCAGCGTGGTTGACTATGGCCTAATCACACTTAACTTAGGGTAGGCTCCGAGCCCCTCGGTGGGGACGTATAGTGAGCTGATGATGATGATGATGATGTTACATAAATTCTACTTACACTAATATATTTAGCCTAAAATTCGGTTAAATTGTCTATTTCTATAGCAAACAAAGATGATTTTGTGAACTATTTAAATAAATTGATAACTACTAAATCTTGTTTTTTATTAGGTTAGTTTAGAATAAGTTATTTAAGAAATAAAGTTTAATTTAACTGAATGAAGTAGATACAAGATGAAAACACGATCGTAAAATTAAACGATCGACTATAATT
>NW_013534084.1:0-527 GCF_000836235.2 Papilio xuthus
TTTTGTACGAGGGGAAATGCAGTTACGCACCCCTGCGCCGGGCCTGAATGTGCAGTGGCGCAGGGAGTGTGGGACTCGCCTAAAGACGTTCGGCCATACCCACTAAAACCCCTCGGGCCCGTCGTATCGCAATTATCCTAGCCCGTACCAGCTTCTGCCATAACCAGGCGTCGGATATGCGCTGTCGCTCCTGTTCCGTGCGACTCTCCTTATTTATGTATGTACACCTTATTGTAGAATTAGAGATCAATATTTATATGTACAAAACAGACAAGCAAGTAATAATAATAAGTAATATAATAATATAATAATAATAATAAAATAAAACCAGAGTTACTACTACTACTTAAGGAGAAATATAATAAAGCTAAACTTAAACTCAAACTTAAGCCTAAACTAGACCTAAACTTAAACTTAAGCTTAGAGGAGGATATATATATATATATGTACAGATTTCTATTCACACGGTCTACGCCTGGCGGATGAATACACGCCGGCGTCGACCTGCTCTTCTTTGTCGGAGAGGG
>NW_013534085.1:0-193 GCF_000836235.2 Papilio xuthus
CCGCAGCCTAATCTAAACTAACCTAGCTTAAATTAACTAACCTAGACTAACCTAATAGGACGGCGGCGACCCACGACCAAGAGGTCGAGTTCCAGCTGGTCGCGCCGCCCCGGCATCGGGCTTGCGCCCTCCGCCCTATGAGGCTCACCCTTACCTTTCCCTGACGGTACTCAGTTCGGGCTCGCCGCCCTCA
>NW_013534085.1:377-718 GCF_000836235.2 Papilio xuthus
GACGCCCCACTGACCACCCCGAGAATAGGGCTCCTCAATGCGTCCCCAATGGGGCGCTGCACCCGTAGGCGCTCCTCAGAGACGACACCGTGCAATGCAGGTTCGGGATTCCCCGCCCTCCCCCGCTGGTGCCGCCTAGGGTTTATAGAGACCCACCTCTTGGCCCCCGTCTTCATCAAGACAGAGGCCCGCGGTCTCGGTGGTGATGGTCCACCCACTGAGGTTACGCGTTGGGACGCAGGATGCACGCCATCGAGTCCAAATCTGAGAGCAGAAAGGTACCGAGGTCGCACTCTCCCACGCCCCACCCAGCGACAACAGCCCAGATGGGCCGCGCCGCC
>NW_013534086.1:0-917 GCF_000836235.2 Papilio xuthus
CCTAACCTAACCAGTCACGCTCTGCGCCCCGTAGCGATACGACACGCCAGAAGCTGCAAAAATTGCTTTAAAGTCGCTCCGTACTTGAAAAAGTTTGAAAAATTCAAAGTGGTGGAAAAAGTTTCGCGTACATACCCGTGCGATATATCAGCGGATGCGCAAAAATCGCCCCGTTCCAACGATACCAAACTCGGGGTGGATAGTGGAAGATCAGGACATCTGGAAGAGAAAAACAAGAAATTTCACAAATTTTGCAACTTCAAAAAATAACGCCGCGAGATTAAGATCGACGAGCCATACATTTTTTGACTTCGTCAGATAGATCTCGCCGAGATCCTGGGACCCGACCGGTTTTCGGAATTTTTCCGGTAGGAAAAACCGAAGAAAATTGACAAAAACAAAAACCGCGTGGCCACGAGGTCCTGGATCCAGGAGTGCAGCTGAACTGTGATATTAGTATTTAAGTAGACGTTTAAGTGCCGAGAAAAACTGTGATTTCAAAATTAAATTTGGACAATTATTTTAGGAGTTTTTAACAGGACAAATTTGTGCAAAATTCACATGTTTTTCAAAAAATCATAAGTTAAGTTTTAAAGCGAGGACCTATTATTTTTATTATATCGTTGTGTTCGCCCTGAAAAGGCAGATCAGTGGACACCTCGTTTAAATTTTTCGGCCTTATAGTTTTGGTGCAATTGCGTTTTGAAAAAGGACATATTTTTAGTAGAACTTTAAGTGTTGTGTTGCCGACAGATACGGAACTTTTTACACTTTTTTATTCTTAATTGTTATTTTTGAATTTAGAACTGTATATGTTTTTTCTTCCTTTTTCTTTATTTTTAAAACCATTGGTTGTTGTAAATATATTCTTGTAACAGTGCGTGCTTTTCTCCTTTCTCTAATAATTCTATTTAATA
>NW_013534087.1:0-194 GCF_000836235.2 Papilio xuthus
CCAAAGGATTTAAATAAAGCCATCAAACGAGAACATTTTAAATTACCAACTCTCGATGAAATTACATCTAGGTTATCTGGTGCAAATTTCTTCAGTACCTTAGATGCAAAGCAATCATTTTTTCAAGTCAAGTTACATAATAGTTCTACAAGTTTATGTACTTTTAATACTGCATTTGGACGGTATAAATTTTT
>NW_013534087.1:353-547 GCF_000836235.2 Papilio xuthus
AGGTGTAGAGAAATTAATATAAAGTTAAATAAAACCAAGTGTAAGATAGGATTGACTGAATTAAAATATTTGGGGCACAAAATCTCGAAAAACGGTATTGCCCCTGATGACTCCCACACATCGGCCGTGCAAAATATGCCTACACCCAAAAACGTTAAAGATCTAGAAAGATTTTTAGGTGTCATTAATTATGT
>NW_013534088.1:0-626 GCF_000836235.2 Papilio xuthus
AATTTTAACCTTTTAAATTGGCTTGATATTTAGTATAAAATGGTTTGCTCGAAACATGAAAAAGAATCAATAATAAAGATTAACTTAAACATTATTTAGGTTGTGTGTAGAATATCTCTCTATGATTGTTTCAAATATTGTAGATCGAACTGTAAATTGGTCATGACATGTCAAGTTTTTCAAACTAATTTGATTTATGATTCTATCATAGACATTTCACAAAAATGGGCAGGCAATAAAAGTTCCTATCTGTACCTGTATTAACTAATCATAATTTTTTACATGGTTTGTGAGTTCCATCATTGTAGAGAATTGCAAAGAAGTTTTGTAAGTAAAGGGAAAGAGATCCATATAATCAAAGAAACCACTTTTTTTTAATAAGGTATGTAATTAGGTGAAAAGCAATAATTAAATTGATTATGTTGTACACTTGAATCAATTAATTACCATTTCATTCTGTTGCAGATGAATGAATGCACCTCTTCAAGTTCTACAGAATTATTAAATGAAGGAATCTGCTTCAGAATTACTGACTGCATGTCGCTGCAACATCTGTGCTACAAGTTTGATTGTTTGATAATTGTAATTCTAAACTAAATTTGAAAAATAACTTATTATATGGAGTA
>NW_013534089.1:0-2998 GCF_000836235.2 Papilio xuthus
AGCCTGAAGGGCACCTTTGTGCGGGCCTTAAAGGACGCCGCGGCATCCATCAAGGATGCTGTGGATGTCCTAGGGGCTCGCACACAAACGGAGGAGACGCGGCAGCTGCAGGCAGACAACGCCCGCCTGCGCGCCGAGATGGCCGCTCTCCGCAAGGAGCTAGCGGAGATCAGGGAGGACCTGCGGAGACGGGGCTCCGCGGGCCACTCCGACCTGGACGTGACAATGGAGGCCGCCCCCGCACAGCGGCTCCTGCAAACACCGAACGAGACGCCCTCCGTGGAGGAGATCTGTCGTGCAGTGATGGTCCAGGTCGGGGGTATGATGAACGCCCGCCTGGCCTCACTGGAGGACAGACTCCTCCCGGAGAAGAACCTGCGGCCGCCTCTCGCGGCCGACAAGAAGAGAGGCGAGAGCAGTTACGCTGCCAAGGTCGCCCGGCAGCCACCCCTGCTGGCTGTTCAACCTGGCCCCAGCGGCACTCAACGCAGGGCCCCACCGATGCCACAACATCGCTCGTCGGGTCCTGCCCAGAGCCGACCCGTGACCCAGGGGACGTCTTCCCCCCCTGGTGGAGAAAGGAAGAAGAAGAAGAAGAGAAAGAAGGAAAAGAAGAAAAAGAAGAATGACTCGCCACCCGGGCAGCAGCAGTCGCGGCCCGCGGTGGGCGAATGGATTAAGGTGGGCCCTAAACGGCGGCCCCAGGAGAAGAGGGGCGTCGACAGGCTCCACGCGCCTCGGTCGTCGGCGGTGACCATCACCCTGCAGCCGGGCGCGGTGGAGAGCGGCGTCACCTACGCCAGCGTCATCGCCTCGGCAAAGGCGAGGATCAACCCAGCGGACTTCGGAGCCCAGGGAGTTCGCCTTCGGAAGGCCGCCAACGGGGGACGCGTGTTTGAGTTCCCGGGCGCCTCCAGTGGCGAGAAGGCGGACTCCCTGGCCCAGAGGCTGCGGGAGGTCCTCGATGGGGGCGTCGTCCGCGTCGCCCGGCCCGTGAAGACGGTAGCCTTACGGGTGGCGGGGTTGGACGATGCCACCACCGCTGCCGAGGTGGTCACTGCAGTTGCTGCAGCGGGCGGGTGCCCAGCTGACCAGCTGAGAGCGGGGGCGATGTCGACCGGCCGCGACGGACTGGGATCAGTTGTGGTCCAGTGTCCCGTCGCGGCGGCGAAGAAAGTCGCAACCGACGGCCGCCTGCTGGTTGGGTGGGTATCCGCCCAGGCGAGGTTAATGGATCCCCGTCCCTCTGTTTGCTACAGGTGCCTGGCCCCAGGTCATCTGTCCGGCCAGTGCCAGGCGGGGGTGGATCGCTCCGGGGTGTGCTTCCGGTGCGGTCAACCAGGGCACAAGGCCCGCGGATGCACGGCGGTGCCTCATTGCATCGTCTGCGCCGCGGCCGGTGCCCCTGCGGAACACCGCGCCGGGAGTAAGGCGTGTATTCCTCCCCCCAAAGGGAGGAGGTCAAGGAAGGCAGGAGGGGACGGTCCGAGCCAGACGGCCGGGCGATCCTCGGACCCACCCCCACAGGCAGCGGTGCCTGGGGCTGAGGAGGTTGCTATGGCCATCGAATAATGGCCCTAAACCTCCTCCAAGCCAACATCAACCACTCCGCCAGAGCTCAGGACCTCCTGTTCCAGAGCATGGCGGAGTGGAAGATACATGTGGCGGTGGTGTCCGAGCCCTACCGGGTTCCGTCTGGGGACGAATGGGTGGGGGATCTGGACGGGCTAGTGGCCCTAACGTCCCGGTCCATCGAAGGCTCTCCGGCCTTCGCGGACGTGGTCCGAGGCCGAGGATATGTGGCGGCCCTCGTCGGCGACATCCTGGTGGTCGGGGCGTACTTCTCGCCGAATCGGAGTCTCGCCGACTTCGAGGGATTTCTCTCCGAAGTCGGCGTCCTGATCGGCAGAAGTCGCTCCGCCCGGGTGCTCGTCGCCGGGGACCTCAATGCCAAGTCCTCGGCCTGGGGCTGCCCAGCCACGGATCCGCGTGGCCGGGAGCTGGAGGATTGGGCGACGGAGACCGGTCTCGTGGTCCTCAACCGGGGGTCGGTCAACACGTGCGTGCGGCGCCAAGGCGGTTCCATCGTGGATGTCGCCTTCGCCGATGGCGTCCTAGCACGCCGTGTTAGCGGCTGGCGGGTGGTCGAGGACGCGGAGACGCTTTCGGACCACCGTTACGTGAGGTTCGGCATCTCCGCGTCCCCGGCCAACCCGGTCGGCCCAGACCGGCTCCCGAGCGGGGAGGGTCCGCGGTGGTCTCTGTCGCGGATGGACCGGGACTTTTTGGTCGAGGCCGCTCTCGTCGAGGCGTGGTTCTCCGCGCCTCGGGAGCAGGTCGTCGAGGTCGGCGAAGAGGCGGAGCGTCTTGGTGCGGCCATGACGCGGATTTGCGACGGGGCAATGCCCAGGGTCCGCTCCGTCCCCTCCAGGCGGCCGGTGTACTGGTGGACCGCCGAGCTCACGCAGCTACGCAGCTCCTGCGTAGCGGCGAGACGCCGGTACACCCGCAGCCGTCGGCGGAGACGGAGGGACCCGATCGAGGAAGAGCGGCTCTACTCTCTTTACAGAGGCGAGGTCAAGGCCCTCCGGGCGGCTATCGGCGCGGCGAAGGACCAGGCGTTCAACGAGATGCTGGAGACTCTGGATGGTGACCCGTTCGGGAGGCCCTACAAGGCCGTGCGGCGAAAGCTGCGGTCTAGGGGCCCTCCCATCACCCAGAGTCTCCAGCCTCAGGAAGTTGACGCGGTGGTCGCTGGCCTTTTCCCGCCGGCAGCCGCCGGTTTTGAGGCGCCAGACATGGCCGACCCCTCTGTAGAGGGAGAAGGAGAGGACCCAGGCGCGCCCCCGGTAACGGAGGAGGAGCTGAGGGCGGCGGTGTTGCACATGCGCGCTAAAAACACCGCCCCCGGCCCCGACGGCGTGCCGGGTCGTGCCTGGGTTCTAGCCATGGAGTCGCTCGATCCCTGGATCAGGGCATTGTTCCGGGCGTGTCTGGA
>NW_013534091.1:0-565 GCF_000836235.2 Papilio xuthus
CTGGAGCAGGTTCTTCTTTCACGACAATACTGGTGACGGGTTCTTCGCCTTCCTTTTCAATAGTTGTTATCTCAGTTACTTCTTTCTTGGGTCCTTTACGCTTTTTAATCACTCGCTTGATTGTCTTCACCTGCTGCGTTTCACCACTTTCCGTCTTCACTTGATCAATCTGTACTTGTTCGGGTTCTTCTTCGATCACTTTACCTTGTTGTGGTTCTTGTAATGTGTCATTTTGTGTGTCGTGTAAAGTGTCAAGTGGAGATGTAGTGTCATCGAGTGTTTCCTCTGTTGTGTGCACTGTAACGATTGGTGTTTCGTCATCTATTTGTGTTGATGTGATTTCTGTTGTTTCGAGTTTTGGACCTAATTGTTTTTTAATGGTACGTTTAGTTGTTTTAATTTTACGTGGCTTACCATCGTCAGTAGAAATCTCCTCTTCTTTGGTCTCTTCCGGAAGCTCAAGCACTTGTGGGACTTCAGGGATCTCCTCAAAATCTGGAGCAGGTTCTTCTTTCACGACAATCCTGGTGACGGGTTCTTCGCCTTCCTTTTCAATCGTTGTTAT
>NW_013534092.1:0-1418 GCF_000836235.2 Papilio xuthus
TCAACCCGGCCACCCTGTCGGGCGGAAGGTGGAGGACGTGCAGCAGCACGCTAAACTGCTGAGGACTTCGGTCGGTGGACGGCAACCTGCAAGGTTGCGCATATTGGTCGGGGACCTCACCCTGCTTCGAAAAGGCGGTTTCCGGTGTCCGACAACACCGGACAAACACAGCATGATGGCAAGTTTAAAGACGAATTTACCCCAGGAGGGTACCACCAGCTCCGCTGGTGGAGAATCCCTCCCCGAGGCCACTTTGGCCTCGGGCTGCCCCTCGTACTCTGGGGGGGGCAAAAACTGCTTTGACTGCACGACGACTTTGGCTTTGAATACGGACACAGATGCACGCGATGTGGAAGTGACGGGGAGTGGAATGGAAGAGGAAATGGAGCTGGACACGGAGTTGATGTTGAGCGAGGAGTCGACATCAATGTCCGAGAGCAGTCGCCGAGCCAGCCCCCTGCCAAGGAAGAGGAGAGGTCGACCGCCCACCACAGGCCATTATGTTGGTCTGGCCAAGGCCAAGTTGGCCCTCATCGAGGCGGAACGGGAGGAGGAGAGAAGAAGAGCGGAGGCGGAAGTAGTCGCTGCCTCGCGCATGGCCCGGGCTAGAGCCCAAGCCCACAGGCTGTCGGAGACGGTCACTGAAGATGAGGAGTTTCAGGCGGCCGGCTCCCTCAGCCAAATAATAGAGGAGAACGTGGGGATCATCAAGAAAGTGGCCACCACGTCCAAAAACTTGAAAGGAGGGTACGTTCGAGCCCTAAAGGACGCGGCTGAGGAGATCAGCAAAATGACAAAAGCTCTGCAAGGCAGATGCTCCACGGACGAGACAAAAGCGCTGCAGGCGGACAATGCTCGCCTGCGAGCTGAAGTAGCGCAGCTGCGCAGGGAGGTGGCTGACATGAAGAAACACCTCCTTGCATCGAACGAGAGGTCAGATGCCACAGCTGAGATCAGGCGACAGCCTGAACCGCAACCGTCAAGACAGCCAAACGACAGCGAAGAGCTAGTGCGCGCCATATTGTGCCAGGTGGGCAATATGATAAACGCAAGGTTTGAGGCGCTGCAAGACCGGCTCCTTCCGGAGAAACGACTCCGTCCCCCGTTAGCGGCGGACAGCAGGACAGAGCCCGTGGACGGCGGCGCACCGGAGATTCCGAAAACGTCGGGTAAAGCCAAGGGCAAAACCTCGGGCAAAGCCCCGAGCAAAACCCCGAGCAAACCCGCTAAGGAGAGGGCGACGACGAAGCCCCAAGTCCAACCACAGCCAATGGTGGTGGCTGAGCCGGAGGACCATCAGCCCAAAGAGCTACCCTGGAGCACGGTGGTCAAAAAAGGGCTGAAGAAAAAGAAGAAGGACCGACCACGAGTGTTTACAAACACTGAAAGAGGGAAAGTGACAAGAGCACCATCAGATG
>NW_013534093.1:0-945 GCF_000836235.2 Papilio xuthus
AACGGACCCGCAAAATCCGTACCAACTCCAGAAAACGGCCTCGAAGCTCTAACCCGATCTGGAGGTAGGTCACCCATTTGTGGTTGCACTATCGCGGCCTTCAACCTATAGCACGGAATGCAACGGAAAATGACCCTTCTTATAACTCGCCGTGCCGACAAAATCCAAAACTCCCTTTGGAGGATGGCTAGAAGTGTTGACAAACCCGCGTGAGAGTTCTTTACGTGCCGATCAGTTATCAAAAGTTCTACCAGGACGCTGTCCTTGGGCAACAGAAGGGGATGTCGAGCCGCATAAGGTAACTCCGCATTTCGTAATCTACCGCCTACCCGTATCATACCCTTGTCATCAATAAAAGGGTTAAGACGTGCAATGGCACCCTTTAATTTATCCCCCTTTCGTAAACTATTGATTGCAGTTTGGAACCCTTGACTCTGCTCTAACCGCACCCAGAATAACAATGCTTCCCTTCCTTCCTCCGGGGTAAGCACTGGAGAAAACCGTCTATCGGATTTATTCCGAGTGTTGTGAATAAAACGTTTAAGCCAACCCGTCACTCCTAACAATTTATCAAGGGAGCTAAACCGTTCGAGAAATTCATCTAAATTCTGCTTCGGCTCCGACTCCACCGCTAATACTCGAAGTCCTGGCAACGGTTCAACCGGGTCGACAATATTATGGGGCCAGCAACCTTCAGGTTCACACAACCAGACTGGTCCCCACCACAATGGATGACTCAAAATAACGGAAGATTCGCAACCTCGTGAAGCGCAATCAGCTGGATTTAGGCCCCCTGGTACATGTCTCCAATTAATAACAGCCGCCGAATCGCGAATCTGGGAAACTCTATTGGCAACGAAAACCTCCAAGGCATGAACAGACGCCCGAAGCCAACAAAGAACAATTTGACTGTCGGTCCATGCATAGATCTTCTCGAAGGCCACT
>NW_013534093.1:2936-5238 GCF_000836235.2 Papilio xuthus
GAGCGGTTGGTAATAAAACCGTAAGAGGAGCAGGAGAGTATTGCGGTGGAGTATGTCGCACGAGTCAACACTCCCCAGGATAACTACCTGGACGTGAAGGCGGTGTGGTGCGATCCTGGTCACTTAAGCTCCGATGACGTTGTCGTTGCGGGCAGCGCTGCTCTAACCGGGGCCAATCAGCAAAAGAGAGCGGCGAGCGATTGCCGACATCACGCGGCTCATCTGCCGATGCATAAATGACGCTCCGAGTTCCCCCGCCCGTACACGCTTCCGATTGTGGACGACGTTGCTGCCTACGGTTTGTATGGTGCCGTGGTGGAGACCGCACACCACGGTGAAACGATACCCGTTGACTAGCACCAGCCCATTGGCCATCAATATTTAGGTTCCTATCACCTACAGGAGAAGCTATCCGTTCCTGTGAGTTAGCTGAAGGCGAGCCATTGCGATTACCGCAAAGCAAAAGATGGTGCTTGCCTCCACACTGACCGCACGCACGACTCAACTGGCAGGACGAGACTAAATGGCTTCCGAGACAAACATAACACCAAAACCGCTGACGAGCAATATTGCGCCGAGCCTGCCAGCGTAATTCCCGGAACTTGGGACAACCCGTAACACCGTGTCCTGTGTCCCGACAATAGTTACAACGAGATTCCTGTGTCTGTCCCACCGCTGCATTAATCAAACGTGGTCGGTGGCGAGACCCTGCCGGGAATTTACTATCACCGGGCCTCACTCGACGAGCACCGACGGTCGGCCCCGGGGAAGGAGGGGGAACATTCTCCGTTCGACGACACTCGTCCTCCAGGAATAAAATTAGGTTGTCAAAACTGGGAAGATGAGTGGCAGAGTCCCCGCCGTATTCCAGTTCAAATCTATTCCGTAAGTCGTGCGGTAATTTAGATAAAATAACATGCAATAACAAAAATGACCACGAGGACACAGGTAAATCCAAACCCTTGAGACCGTTAACCGCTATTAACAAAGGGTTAAGAAGCCGCGTGCGCAACGACTGCGCAACCGAAATCTGAGGTAGGCCTAGAATGGTAGCCACGTGGCTGTCTGCTATTCGCCTAACATTCTGATACCTGCGGCTGAGTAGGTCCCGGGCGATTTCATAATTGCCATCAACAAGGCCTAAATGTTGGACAAGGCCCTTCGCCTCGCCCGTCAACGATGCCAACAAATAAGCAAGCTTCTGAGCTGGGGTCAAATCCGTACGACCGTGAACTATGCTCTCAAATAAATTACTAAATGCGACCCACTGGTCTAGGTCCCCGTTAAAACGTGGCAAATCGAGCAGCGGCAATCTGCTCATAAGCGCTGGTGACGCCTCCGACTCCGCAGTGACCCGCGCGTCAGCAGTGCTTGACCCCCTGAGACATTCGACAGCCTGAACAATTTGATCTGCCAAGTCGTCGGCCTGATCAATGTCGGCATTGATCTTATTTATGGCGTCCGCTTCTAAACCCAATTCTAATACCGCACGGTACGCCGCATATAAATCCGCCATTTGATCATCCAAGACCTGATACCTAGCCATAAGGGCCCGCGCACGATCTGGCCTGGAAATATTTAAAACCGCTGAGCCGAGCCATCTCAGCACGCCTCCTATCCTAGCGGTATATTTGCTAGCCATAATTAAATAAATTTCCAAAAAAAAAAGGTATAAAAGAAGGTAGAAAATATCGAAGCTTCTAGAAAACCGCTTACTAATACGGCCGTAAAAAGAAAAAAAAATCAAAAACCGAGGGTAGATAAACCTAACTTTAAAAAAAAGTCACACTATAAAAGTAAACCGTTGAAATAAGAATTAAAAAAAAAATGAAATAAAAAACACACAAAAAACCAACCGTAATGAAAAAACTCCAAGTTAAATTATCAACCGTAACATAAAACTACCAAACGAAAAATGACTAAATTAAATTATTATTCTAATATAACCTACAGAAATCTTTATGCAAAAAAACCTTAATCTAAATATACTACAAAAACCGTTATGAAAAAACCCTAATTTAAATATACTACAAAAAACCGTTATGAAAAAACCCTAAATTAAATAATCTAATCTATACCAATCAATGAACGGAACCCTAAACGCCGCCGTATAATTAATATTACGTAGCAATCGTACAATAACGAATTTAATATAAACGAACCGAGTGAAAAAACCTACCTATCTATTATTGTACTACGTAATATATTATAATATTCCGTTTATTCCGCGCGACGAGGTTACAAAATTATGTCAAGCGACGCAACACGTACCCGAAAGACACGTATGCCCGGAATATAACCA
>NW_013534094.1:0-1154 GCF_000836235.2 Papilio xuthus
TGTTGATATAAAAATAATACCTGTGCATACATCATGACTGTGTATATTTGCTATTGTGCTAAGGATGTACGTACCTGAGTGCGACGCGTGCAACGGTGTCACCGAGCAGGGCATGTCTCGGCAGCAGGGCGGGGCGAAGGCGCAGGAAGAGCGGGGCGAGGCGCGGCGCGGCCAGTGGGCTTCGCAACGCAGCTAGCACGGCGGACACCAAGTGCCTAGCCTGCTGGCACACCGCAGACGCCGAGCCCGCCTGCACCGCGCTCACCAGCTGCTCGGCCACGACCACGCGATCGTTCAGCTGTTCCACATACAAATACCGGTTAGAACCCGAGTGGTCACTGGCAGTTACAGAAAAATATATGCAGTTAGTTACCGCGGTGAGCCGGTCGCGAATAATGCTCTCCTTGGCCAGCTGCAACTTAATAGCTTCCTTTTGTTTAGCGCTCAGCGGCACCTGAGGAAATACATAAAATACATAGAAATACATAATAGATTAATCAAAAATGGTATTAAAAAAACTAAATATTGTGTAGATGTCGTGTGCGGCGAGGGCACCTGCTTAGCGTGGCCCTCGCGGCGCCGCTTCTCCTCGAGCTCGCGGCGCAGTTGTAGCTCCTCCAGCTGCTCTTTATAGCTGTACGCCTTGCTCTCGCGCTTCAAATTCATCTCCTTGCCGTCATCATTGCTGTTAATACAAGTATTTCACTTAACATCACACAGTGACATGTAAATAATATATAAGTTTAGTGAGAGCCAGTAGTACCCCGGCACGACGCTCTTGTCGTAGAGGTCGCCGGGTGGCGTGAGGAACACGAAGTACTCGTCGCGAGAGACGCGCAGTAGGTCGGGCGCCCGCAGCGCGTCCAGCGCCGCCGCCAGCGCCGCGCCGCCCACCGCCTGCTCGTTGGCCGCCACCAGGGAGGACACGATGTTGGACATCGTCTGCACAACACACACCACAACATATTATACAACCTGCTTAGCTCCGATCACAAATGTCACACTCCAAAATATAAAATAAACCGAAAACATGACAGAATGTTAAAGCTCAATGCGCTGTACCGGAGTGGGCGTGTATCCGTCTATGTAGGTGGCCCTGAGGTGGCTGCAGTGGCGGGCGACGAGATCACGCGGCTGCAGGCGCAGGTGTGCCA
>NW_013534096.1:0-727 GCF_000836235.2 Papilio xuthus
ACGATAATTTTAGATCACATGCAGACTAGGAAAGCGTAGCTTTCGGTGTAATAATAGCTTTGATTTCACACGCTATCCCTCGAGAGCGAACCCTCGGCTAATATAGCTTTATATAGCTTTGTATAGCTTTGACCAGCGGCACGTGCGCTTTGTGTGGACTTCACACACGTCCGTCAGTCTGGGCGTACGATTGTCTCAATCGAGATTGATGCGATACATCTATTGTCCAATTCACTTTATAATTAAACTACGTTTGAATTTGAAGGGGAAACGATAGCGTTTATCGACGGATGGACGAACAGAGAGGAAATTATATACACGAATAATATTAATATACAGAAATTGGTGTAGTTCCTTTGTTCGTGGTTTTATTTTTTTTATTATATCAATAAATATAAAAGAAGTTTACAATTATTAGTTGCCAGATATGTGTACTGTTACACTATTAGAAAATTCTGTGATCAATAATGAGTAAGCCTAAAAATAGCAATAAATTAAACAAAAATCTAAACTTCTTGCATTATTTACGCATATAAAAATAGCTGAATAATAAAAGCTAAACAAATAAACGGTGAAATTTAAATAAGCGGCATACGTTTAAATTCTAATTACGATCCGTTCCGATATCGCGAATAGCTCCGATAGGTTGCACATTCGATATGTTAGTCCCCGCCTCTGTTTAACTTAATTGTCGCCTATTATCTTATCCGGGGCGTTTATGGCGATT
>NW_013534097.1:0-689 GCF_000836235.2 Papilio xuthus
CGACTGAGCTTTGTTTATCAAAAATTGTTTACGTAAATTCGATGCATAGCGATAAGGCAGGTACTGAAGATTTAACAATCGTTGTTACGGACGTAGTAGGTATTGACAAGTTAAAACTTATGCAAACATTAGATCAGTTTTCAGATTTCTTTATCACCGGTTTGCCTACGACTCGTGTAAACACCGGCGAGCTTAAAGTTAGGTTAGTAGTTAAAAATCGAACGGTACAACGGCGACTATATAGGATGTCGGCTGACGAACGAAGCGTTATTCGTGACCGCGTCAAAGAACTTTTAGATGCGAATATTATCAGACCCAGCTGCTATCTTTTTGCAAGCCCAGCTTTTCTGGTCAAGAAGCACGATGGTTCAGACCGTAGGTGTATCGATTACCGCGAACTTAACATTAACACTGTGCCGGACCGTTGTCCACTTCCTTTGATTTCCGACCAAATATCACGACTCCGTGGCTCATAATTCACATAGACGCGACGGGTAAGCTTAGCAGTAGCTATAAATTGTACTATGAACCGAGTAAAAAGGAGCTTCGCCTTTAGAACTTTTAATTGGTAAGGTGGCAAGTACTCTGTCGATGATGTGCGGTGACGCAGAGGTTAATGTCGATGATCTTGAGGAGATTCGCGAAAACGTGTTAGAAAATATAAAAACCTGTGCAGCGTATGATAAATC
>NW_013534098.1:0-671 GCF_000836235.2 Papilio xuthus
CCTCCATGGAGTCCGGGATTGAGGCGGGGGTACTGCCGACGGTCACCGGCTCGCTCGCCTCCGCCCGGGATTCCTTGGGCTCGCTGTCCCGGGCCGCGGAACAGCTGTACGACACGGATCATACGGATCTCGGCTCGGAACTTGATGAGGCGGAGATTAGAAGGGAGTTGATGCATGATGTAAGTTGTAAAAACATAACTTTTATGGTACAAAGTGAATTAACTACAGTTCAAAAACTACTTCTTAAATTCTAAACTAAGTGTAGTAAACTCAAGTAATTTAAATGTAAGGATGCGGGTAGACAGATATTTGATAGGAGTCGAGGGTATTCAGAAAACATTTAAACGACACTTCCGTTTTATATTTGAACTCGTATTATCTTTCATATCGTTTTATTAAAATTTCAAGGAATAAATAAGTAAATAAAAAAAGCACTAATTTGATTCAAATCATATTGCTTCATTTGTTTCAGAAATGGCGTCTTCTCTTCGATCGTGTAAGTACATTTTAAAAAATATATTTTTTAGCCTTTTTGAAAGTATCTTCAATGCGTTAGTAACATACGTAAAAAATCCGACATTTGAGTGTATTTAAATCATCAAAGGATAACCTTAAAATACTTGCGACAGTTTGTAGTTAAATATATTAGAAGAAAACATCTCGGGGGACAT
>NW_013534099.1:0-695 GCF_000836235.2 Papilio xuthus
ATTACATCTACTTATACATGAAATTGAATATTCCACGGACCAGTTAATAAAATTGATGAGACCATAGTTTATAAAAATTCTAAATAGAAAAACACAATTGCTTGTTTTATTTTCATAAATTATTTTATATTTGTTTATGTGTACTAAGAAAAATATCTTTATTCAATTGTATGTTTATACACAGATTAGCTGTCGTCCGCGACTATGTCCGCGCGGAACTAACAAAAACTTAAATAGTAGTCAATGTGTTCTTCCAATGTTCTTCCAATAAGCGTCAATAGCCTGATGGTTAAGGGTACGGATTTCCGACCACGAGGTCGGGAGTTCGAATCCCGCCATTCGAGTGTTGTCATAAACCATAAGTTAGCACAAGCCTAGAGCTTAGTTGGAATAGTTAAAGAAATATTAATATTTTATGAAAAAAAAATGTTCTACATCTATGCTAAATTTCAGCGGGATCCGTTCAGTCGTACTGGGGATACCTTCTAACAAACATCTATCCATGCAAATATTGTCATTTTTAATATTAGTAAGATTTAATAAGAAATGTTGTTCAAATAACAACAAATAATAGAAGCTTTAAAAACAAGAATATATCTTTAGGTTAGATTACAAACGCAGTTTAACATAATTAAAGACGACCGAATATGTAAGGATGGAAGAGCGTTAGGATTAAGATGAATTTAGGAATGTTA
>NW_013534100.1:0-1351 GCF_000836235.2 Papilio xuthus
AATCTGATATTATGAGAACTTATTTTCAGTTTATTTTGAAATACATTCGAAAAGTATCTTATTTTTAAATTTAAAAAGAAATGTTAAAGACTTTGGGGTTAGATGAGAGTTTTCCTTGAGGATGAAGTCCTTTGCTGGTATTAAAACACTCTTTTAATCACACCACACAATTTTAATAGTTCAGAAGGTTAACTAAACAAAATAAACACAAAAGTAAATAGTAATCAAAAATTCAACATATTTAACAACGCGGAAGATACAGAGATAATTGTTGTATTAGATCAAAGATGGTCGTGACAAGCGATTTTTTAAATGCATTCCGAATCGTTGCAAACTTCACGCGGCGCGTTTTCGATGCATCTACTAGAGGGCGTTACAATCGTATTAAGTTATAAAAAAAATTCTATATATTTCAAATAAAAAGTAATATATTTTGTTGTAAACATTAAATTTGTTATTGAATTCAATGATCGAATGAATGTGTTAATGTAAGGAATGATTGCATTGATAGATGTGAGTGTGTGGGTGTGTGTTCATGTCAATGTGTGTGTATCCGCCACACACTTAAACAATAATTGTAACTGAGGTAAATATTAGTTACCTTTTTATAACAATGGTTGTAAAGTTTTATGTTTTCGTAAAGTTTTTAAATTGTATATTTTATATTTGTATCAAAAAACAGACTTGCAAATGTTTTCCTTAATTTAGCTTCGTCCCCTCTTTATAATTGTAAACCAAAATGTTCTTTTTTGGTTTAGGACATGCTAAAAATTCTAAGGAAGGGTTCTGTCTTTTGTATTTGCAACAAGGGTCTTGCTTGTAATTATCCTGAGATTTTAATTTAGGTTTTGTCAAGAGAAATAAATGAAATGCATTTCTGTATATTAATGATCTTGCATTATATTTTGTACTAGCTGTCACCCGCAACTCCGTCCGTGTGGAACGAAAAAAAAAACTTAATAAGTTCCCGGTAATTATTCGAATTTTTCTCACGTTTTAAACCTTCCCTAGACCTCTACGAACATTTCAAGACCAAGATAAGATAAATCCATTCAGCCGTTCTCGAGTTTTAGCGAGACTAACAGCAATTGATTTTTATATACATATAGAGTATTAATACTTAACAAGTTTATCTGTTCGACGTTTGATATGTATATAATTTATGAGACTTGAGTATAATTTAGCCCATATCAACCATTGTAAAACGAATTGCTCAACAGACTATATTTTTATATTTTCACGTAGCGGGTAGTTAAATAATATCTGAGTTTTAATCGCTTTTACTAAGTATAATCCCGTGAGCGTACTGTATCTGCGAACATTTTTTCGCGAGTGCAGTTAGTTTGTGGCG
>NW_013534101.1:0-692 GCF_000836235.2 Papilio xuthus
GGTCGGGGGCGGGTGAGATTATCACGAATTATTCACGTGCCATAAAGCGCAAATTACATGAGCAGCACGTGCCGTAACGTCTGCAATATTGCGAGGATGCTCCCGCGGCCTTCCGTCAGAAACAATCGCCGCTGGAAGCCGATAAATATAAATTCGAAGCGGTCTGCCTACTTCGCTTCAAGCCATTTTAAATGCTTTGAATTAAAACAAAGTTATTTAAGATACGTAGCTTAGGATTTTTGAATTAAGTAATCATAACTCGCACAATATTGTAACATTTTTAAATGTCATAACTATGCTGTAGTATTTTTATTGTATGTTGAATACAAAATGTCATATACTTGTTTTACCTCACATCAGGAGACAACATTGAGTGCGACATGTTTTCCGCAAAACGATTAATTCGACATCAATAAACAAATAGCGTTATTGGGGGCTCGAATGGCGTGAATGTGGGCGTCTATTCGAGCACCTATTAAATTCTGAATGCGAGGTTAATCCGCAATTACCGCCTAGTTATCGCCGGAAGACGGCGGAGATAGTTAGGGCCCGGAAAATATTCCGTTCACTAATTATTCCGCGTAATTAAACGCGAGCATTATCGCGCAGCCGCCAGCCGCCACGCCACCTGCCGGCATTGTGCGGACTTGATTTACTGCAGCTCGTCGCGACGCGATTCCGCTGCGATTCCG
>NW_013534103.1:0-211 GCF_000836235.2 Papilio xuthus
GTAACCTAATCTCATTGTAATGTAACTTTATCTTATCTGTAATGTAATGTAATCTAATCTAATGTAATCTGTAATCTAATGTGATCTAATCTGTAATGTAACCTAATCTAATCTATAATGTAACCTAATCTCATCTGTAATGTAACCTAGTCTAATCTGTAATGTAACCTAGTCTAATCTGTAATGTAATGTAATCTCATCTGTAATGTAA
>NW_013534103.1:442-666 GCF_000836235.2 Papilio xuthus
TAATGAAATCTAATCTCCAATGTAATGTAATCAAATCTGTAATGTAATCTAAAGTAATCTGTAATGTAATCTGTAATCTAATGTAATCTTATCTCCAATGTAATGTAATCTAATCTGTAATGTAATCTTATGTAATCTAATGTAATTTCATGTAATCTAATGTAATCTAATGTAATCTAATCTGTAATGTAATCTAATGTAATCTTATCTGTAATGTAACCTCA
>NW_013534105.1:0-608 GCF_000836235.2 Papilio xuthus
CTGATGTGTCTGAAATTAGTAGGTGGGTCCATGTGTGTATATGTAAAAAATATATTTTTTTATTTATAATTTTTTATTGTAAAGAAAAATCTGCTTGCCTATGTTGTAAGAGAATATGTTCAGAGTGTTTAAACTCGCAAATAACTACAAATTGCCAGTTGCCAGCTTGCATGTGACTGAAAATATTTTGGGGGTTGGTTTTAATTACAGGGTATGCATTTTTTTGTGACCGCGCTATACTATTTATTACCGTAAATGTAATTTTCAAATATATATATTAAATATTAAAATATTGAGCTGATTTCTTGAAAGTCATTGATGTATATGTACTTGCATAGATTTAAAATTAAGTTATGTAGAAATATAATAAATAATGTACAAAAATACAAAAATATTTTGTTTTTATTTCCCCAATAATAATAGGATCATTTTAATAGAGGTATTTCATAGAAGGCTACTTGATATCGGCTCACTATAATAATAACTGATAAGTGGGTGTATTATTTTTGAACATTGATTTAATGTCAATTTTAATTTCATAAATAGATTCCCACTTATCAGTTATTATTATAGTGAGCTAAATAAGCGTGCCTACGTATATAGATACC
>NW_013534106.1:0-500 GCF_000836235.2 Papilio xuthus
AATTTTAAATTTGGTTAAAAATTTTAAAATAAATTGAATTTAATTGGAATAAATTAATAATAAAATTTTTTAATTAAATAGATAAAATTTTAAATATTTTAATTTAGTTAAAATTAGTTAAAATACTGCTTATTTAAATATAGTAATAATAGTAAATTAAAAATAAAATTATAAAAAATATAAAAAATAAATAAAAATAAAATAAATAAAATATTTTTTAAAATTGACTAGAGCAGACTTAAAGTATCCCGGATTCAGTAATATAGTAATCCAAATTTCAAATAAAATAAACAAAATTAAATTAAAATTAATATTAAAATATGTAAAAATTTTTGGAATAATTTATTTCAACAAAACTATCTGCCCCGTCACGACCACAGACCAAGACCGATTACCGCAATTAAAACAAAATCCAATCCGATTGAATTCAAAAATTTTTTAAACTTCCAAAATTTTATAATTTTACAAGTTCCAAAATTTCAGAGTTCCGAAATTAGGTC
>NW_013534107.1:0-5716 GCF_000836235.2 Papilio xuthus
TTCTTCTTCTTCTTCTATTGGTATTACGTCTAATTTTAAATACTTGCTACTACTTACTAAAAAAAAGAAAACATGCCTAATAAGAGGCGGCAGAGTAGGACTCGGTCGCGAAATCGCAGATCGTATTCTAGCCAACATGATTCACGCTACAGACGACGTAGCCCTTCAAGCAATATTTTGACCGAAACAATGCAACAAATTTTGAATAGATTGGTGTCATTAGAGAAACAACAGGTAGTGTCTTCATCTCAACGAAAGGAGTCTAGAGGCCGCGATGCAGTGGAAGTAGCCAAGTCCGCGGTGCCTGTGGCAACCATCAGCGCCGAGCCCGTTCCTGCCGTGTCGATGCCGCCGCCGTCGCAGTTGGGCGAAGCTGTGACTGCGAGCTCGCTTCAAGGGCGCGCTTTAGGCTTCAACGACTCCGTCCTCACCGGAGCGTCCCGCGAGCGCTACTTCAGTCCAGGCCAGCGCCGCCGATCACATCATCGATGCGATACGATCCATAAATATACCGGTGAGATCTAACCAGTCTTATTATATTTCTAATTTTGATCCGAGTGTTAATGACATAGAGACATGGTGTGAAGAAGTAGACCGTGCTACTAATAATTGGAGTGATCACGAATGTCTTTCTCGCATTGGCAATTGTTTACAAGGAGATGCTAAAACGTGGCTCAGTGAATGGGTAACGAATGACCGCAGTTGGAGTAATTTAAAAAACGAATTTAAGCCTTTATGTCTTTATAAGATTTTTTTGTATAGTATTATTATATTTTGAATCTAACCTTATTTGATAAGAATATTGTAGTTTCAGTGTGAATTGTGGGATGAAGTGTATTATAATTTTGAGAGATAGAAAGCTGATGTTTTCTTCTGAGAAGATTTCCAAGAACCATGTGGTAATTACATTGTGTTTTTTAATACAATAGTACTATATTTGGTATTTTTTGTTGTTTTGACTATTATTCTATCTCACTACATATATCATACAAATAAAGTATCAATGACTACACTTGATATTTTATGTACGTAAATAAATCTTATTCCATATTTACGTTAAAGTGTTGCTAAATGTTTTTATATTCGTTATTACTTAGTAAAAGTCAATGAAATGAAAGTTCGCTTTGAAATTGTATAGAAGTTCTTAATAAAATAACAGGTTATTCTTCACAAAACCGAATCAAGCCAAATTTCCATTACATATGTCTTAAACGATAGGGAATATTCTTACACTGGTTTGGAAGTTTTTTTGGGGTCGTAACTTAAGTTGAAAAAAAAAGAAGAAAACTACATAGGGTAAGTTAAGTTTGGAACAATAGAAAAGCGCAGTGTAGCATTCGTTGTGCTATATTTGGCTCGTTCACGTACCGACACGTGTTGCCGGCTCAAAGGTCTGACATCGACTGACGTCCCCTCTCTCCGGCATGTACTTATGGCGTGTACGCTCGAGACAAACAACACTACGTTTATGCATACACTACACGCAGGATAAGTAAAGCTAGGTTTATAACATGTATATTCACAGAAATATAATTTTTATAAAGATAAAATTTTACAGTCTATTCATATTTAAAAGAACTAAATGTTGAACTAGAACTTATGACCTTTTGCTGATTGCTAAAAAATAAATTTACAACAATAATTGATGAAAATAACATAAAAGTAAGTACAAGACATATGCCAAATTCTACATGGTAAGTGGTAAATATTAAGTAATTCCCAAAGCACATATTTCCAGCAATTACTTGAACAATTTTAACCTTTTAAATTGGCTTGATATTTAGTATAAAATGGTTTGCTCGAAACATGAAAAAGATTCAATAATAAAGATTAACTTAAACATTATTTAGGTTGTGTGTAGAATATCTCTCTATTATTGTTTCAAATATTGTAGATCAAACTGTAAATTGGTCATGACATGACAAGTTTTTCAAACTAATTTGATTTATGATTCTATCACAGACATTTCACAAAAATGGACAGGCAATAAAAGTTCCTATCTGTTCCTGTATAATTGCAAAGAAGTTTTGTAAGTAAAGGGAAAGAGATCCATATAATCAAAGAAACCACTTTTTTTTTAATAAGGTATGTAATTAGGTGAAAAGCAATGATTAAATTGATTATGTTGTACACTTGAATCAATTAATTACCATTTCACACTGTTGCAGATGAATGATTGCACCTCTTCAAGTTCTACAGAATTATTAAATGAAGGAATCTGCATCAGAATTACTGACTGCATGTCGCTGCAACATCTGTGCTACAAAGTTTGATTGTTTGATAATTGTAATTCTAAACTAAATTTGAAAAATAACTTATTATATGGAGTAGTTTAACCACAAATCTAAAAAAGAGTCACCATGTTGCAGGAAATGCTAGTAACTATATTAATGTCAATATTGATATATAGATGTGTAACCTATAGATTTAGTGTTTTATATTAGTTTGATGTTAATAATATGACAATTTTTAGTAATATGTATTAGACTTTAATATAAAATATACACTAGCATAACAAGATTTTCTCGAAATTGGGAAATGCAGTGTATGCAAGATAAAAATATACTAAAATATAGGGAATTAAGTATCAAGTACAAAAGATAAAAAAAATACCATTTAGTGAAAAATATGAAACAAAATTAATTTATTAAATTTGGATGTTACAAATATCACAACTTATAATAAAACCTAAACCTTTTTTGAACTAAGTAATAAAAATTAAACAGAGATTGTATACAATTTTCTTACAAGTAATTTAAATTTCAACACGGGTACTTTACCCCAAAATGATGCCTCCTAAGCTCATTATTTTTCCTCGTTAAGGAATCTATAGGTTACACATCTATGGAGAATAGTAATAACAAAAGAGTTAAAATGCGGAATCATTAGGTTCATGATAATTTTATGAATTTATTTGAGAAGTAAAACTTAAATATTGTATTCTATTTTTACATTACATTATATTTAACATGACTTTTACATTTGCAATGTTTTGATAGGAAAAGTTTGGATTAGGGGACTATTTGGAGCGTTGGCAGTGCAGTTGGTGCTTGACCGGATCATATTTTACATATCCAGGTACGATCTCCGCTATATAGTAATACGTTCTTCGAATTTCATGATAACATCCATCCGACATTCTTACTGTAAATTACAAATCGCATACAACTGCATAGAAATTTAAAGATATGTGTGAAGTCAACCAACCCTCACTGGCTCTGCGTTGTTGAATAAAACCTAGTCGCATTCTTGAGGGTAGGCTCCGAGCTCCTCAGTGGAATATAGTGTGTCCGTATAGTGAGCTTGATGATGACGATTTGTTTTGCTTCAATGCATATTGTCTTGTTAGCAATTTTCTAAATATTTTACCAACAGATAGGAGCTAATCTCTTTCCAGTGCTATTCTATTTCTCCCGACAAGAGTGGCACTACTACTCCAGTTCTATCAGAAAATATGAGCTATCAAATAAACAAACTGGAACAAATAAGCATTTATTATAGTTGGGGTATTTTGTTGGTGAACTAAACAATAATGGTATTATTAAGAAAGCAATGAGCATTATGTTGCGTTCTTAAAATATGTTCGCTTTAGTCAGAAGATTAAATAAAGTTGCAATTAACGAAATTGTTTTATTTTTCCAAAATTGTTTTCCCTCGAATAATTGTTTTTTTTAGGTTGGTAGCAACGTAGACTTGTTCATAATATTGCTAGCATTGAAAATGTCAATTTTTATTCTCCGTTTGTGTATCTAATTAGTCAAGAAACCCGTCTCTTATTTTATATACTCTTTGCAGTGGACGACTAAAGCTGTAAGTAGCCAATAGACGCGCGGCACGTTCGAGCGCGGCAGTAATCGGGCTGCCGCGCGCGGTCCAGGCTTCGGTTGTCTCTATACGACTGGCGCGACTTCTTAGGTTCGGCCTGATGCGGTCGATCAGAGGGTCTAGCACGAATATCCGTGAGAAAGCTTTCGTAACATCACAAAATTTTCAATTCAATTTCACCAACAAATCTCATAAAAGTTTTGATATACATATTTAGGCGATACGTTATGAAGGCGCCTTTCGCAAATATTCGTGCTAGACCCTCAAGTACGCGCTTTCATGCAGTAATGTAGCAAATATACGAATTGGTTGTTAACGGTTTTGATAATCACGAAACGTAAAATTACGTTAATTTGTTTTTATCAACTGACTCAAGGTCATCATTTTCAATAATAGCTTAATAAGTAACCAGTGAGTAACTTATGGAAATTACGTTTTATTCAACTGGTGGAATGAAAACCTTTCAAGGGATAGTAAGTTCAAGAGGTTGCTATTAGAAACCAAAATAGCATAGCAATATTTGATCATTGAACACGATAATATTGAAGAAATAAACAAGACATGACCACAATATTTACATTTATTATTCTACATTATTTTACTCTTTAGTATTACAATTTGGAAGTGTGAGGCACGTGGTCCAGCGGCCGCGGCGACGGTACACTCCTTATAATACATTTACAATGCAATATGCTACATCTTAACATGACAATAAATACAAAATTGTTTTTCATTCGCATACACCTAACCTCGCTCACAAAACTATATTCACCACCTTTAAAGTTTCAGTTTACGTCCGTAATGACAATGTCGTCAATTTACAAATTATATGAATATATACAAAAATAAAAAGATTTCCATTGCTGTAGTATGTTTAAGGAAATATTGTGTGATTTTTTTAATGATTCATGTAAAATTTGTTTGATGCTAAACTCTTTCTTATTTAAGTTTTCATACTATTGCTACTATACAAAGCGTGAAATTAATTCAATATATTTCTGCGTATAATAATAATAATAATAAGCGGAAAAGTTTGTTTAAACGCGCTAATCTCAGGAACTACTGGTCCGATTTGAAAAATTCTTTGGATAGTCCAAAAAATTTGTTGTATAGTCCATTTATATAGGAAGGCTTTAGGCTATATAACATTACGCTGCGACCAATAATTTTTTTTAATTCCGCGCAGACGGAGTCGCGGGCGACAGCTGGTACAACATATTTAGTAATATATATCTACACTTATAGCTGAGAGATGTTTTCTTTCTTATTATAAAGGATTTGAAAATTATAAAAATTTCAATAAAATATACGTCTTTTGTTAATATAGACAGCACAGCAATAATTTGATTTTAGTAAGTCAAAAGAAAATTCGTTAATCTCATTATAATGTTTAAATCTTTATCTCTGGTCGGAGAGGCACCTCAAGAAGAAGAAGAATGTTTAAATTTTCGGAGATTTTTAACATGCTACAAATAAAAAAAAATATGGAAAAGAAAGGTTCGCGCCATGTTTACGTCAAATAAATCATGTCCAAAATAATTTCACATATAGATCGTCACATTACACGAGAGCTAATCGAAAAAAATATATATTTAAATTATATGTCAATATATTTCGCAAATTAAACTTGAAGAAATAGAGTAATATAATTTATGACAGATAATGTTTTAAAAACTTTAATTTAATACACGTTGTTTAGACATTGCGTCATTATGGATTTAAACTATTAAGGTGAACAAGTTACGGGAGAACAACTTAAGGGAGATTTAAATTAAATAAAATGGAAAGTAATCAATACATAAATCAGAGTCGATGTCAACGTAGAAACACAAACAGAACCACATCCGATGAAAAGAGTTACATGTCTTATGTTAAGATATGTAACCCTTTT
>NW_013534107.1:7452-9167 GCF_000836235.2 Papilio xuthus
CTTTCATACCTTCTATAAACTTCGTGATTGTCTCGCTCGGCATCAGCGTAAGGCGCCCAATGCGTAGGCGCAGATTCATTGCCTTCTCGATCCGAGTTGTTGGTTGTACCTTTAATTACAATATTAATCATTTTTTACAATTTACTGCTATACTCAGACTCTTAGTATAAAAGTTTGTAACTTAAGTAAACATCAAATGACAGAGAAATTTTATAAATTGTTTTTTCGTTATAGGCAACGCCAAGACATCATGTATTATTCTTCTTGTCAATTTTTTTTCCTTACTAATATTATAAATGCGAATTTTTAGATTTATGGATGGTTGTTTGTTTGAAGGTATCTCCAGAACAGCTGAATGGATCTAGCTGAAATTTGGCATAGATGTAGAACATAGTCTGGAAGAACACATAGTCCACTTATTTTTTTGTTTCTTGCGGACAGAGTAGCGGACAACAAGCAGTATATATATATAAATGTGTATGTATTGTACTCACAGTCTTGCGGCGGCGATGTGTCTGCGGTGTGCGCGGGGTGTGCGGGGTGGGGGTGCGCGGCGGGCGCGGGCGGGGAGTGCGCTGAGGGCGGGGAGGGGCTGTCGAGGGAGATGACGCCGCACGCGGACGCGCACGCGCCCGGCGACCGGTACCCGCTCGATGACACCGCCTCCGCTGTTACACAACACGATCAAATAATATAAACCAATAGCACAAAAATAATGCTTGTAAGTTTGATTTTGATGATTTTTTTTCATTTACCTATCTTACAAATATTTAGATAGATGGATGGATCTTTGTTTGAAGGTATTTCCAGAACGACACAACGGACGAAAAAATTAAGCAACATAACGATTCAAATTAACGTGTCTTACCGTTTGAAGATGAGTAGTCGTCAGCCTTGATATCGGCGGGCGGCGTGTGCTTGGGCTGAGGCACCTTCCTCTTGAGCGGCACCTCGTCCTCCGAGTCGGAGGTGAGATCGACGAGGGCCTCGGTGGACTTTGGCGTACGGCCCTCCCCCACCGCCGCCCGCTTCCCTCCTCCTGTGCCCTCTACTGGTATTATTTCTGGAAAAGGATTCAATTTAACATTTTTGTTCCAACTTTGATAACCCCCGCACGCATCAGCTGCAGGCGCATTCCAAAGTTTTTCAGTGAGTAAATAAAAAAAACAATAAAATAATTTGCTCTCGTTACGAATAAAAACTTTATATAATAACAAATAATGTAAGTAACTTAGAAAAACAGAAAATAAAACACAAGATAAGATACAGTTGTATAAAACCAACATCTTTGTACACTGTCAAGAGATATGCGAATCCCCCAAATGAGGTATAGTACTTTAGCTCCACTTTTGTCCATGAGATGAGATAATTTTGTATATGACTATTTAAGAGCTGGTACCTAAGTCATCAGGTATGAGAGTGACGGGCTCCGGCAGCGGCGCGGCGGGGAGCGGGGCGCGCGGGGGCGGCGTGTGCGCAGACCAGCTGCCGTCCGCGTGCAGCTGGATCTCGTTGCACTCGCTCGACAGCCGCGCTGACGTCAGCACCTCCAGGAAGTACCTGCGTAATCGTTCAAAATTTTAAAATTCGAGAGCTGAATAATAATAAAAAATTTCTGGTTAACATTTTTCCAATTATTTCTCATCCCATAGAATCAAGTTTACAATTATAATTCCACACATTCACATAATTATATATATATATATATATATATA
>NW_013534108.1:0-694 GCF_000836235.2 Papilio xuthus
TATATATATATATATATATATATATATATATACTTATAACTCAACAACAGCTTTACTAATATGGCTGAAAATTGGTGAGGAGATAGCTTAGTGCCAGGAGACGGACATAGGATACTATTAATTCATTTTTTTCGAATTTATGCCTTGAAGAGCTGCTTTTTATTTAACTTATCCATATATTAAGTTTTTTTTATATATCCACGCGGACAAAGTCGCGGGCGACAGCTAGTACCTGTATAAATATATCGTCATGCCTGTCATCTTTGACGAAACAGAGATAGCAATATGTTTTAAAAGGTATTTTGGTTTCAGAAACCCACGGGAAAAAGATGTCACTGAAAGCTATTATCGTGAATTTCTGATGACAAATATCGAAACAAAAATATAGTTACGAGTAGCTCACTTTTTTCAAGGAGAATATAAAGGACGATAATACGCTTTTGTACTTTCAGAGCCAATCACGGATAATAGATTTGTGAAAATTATTTCAATTAATCACGTAGTGTAATTTTTTCTACCAAAAAATGAGACCCACCTGCGAGCAAAACCTTTCGATGAAAATAAAACAATTCCAAATCGGAGCACCGGGGACGGGGCTACGCGGTAAGACATATAAAAAACATAGAGACGAATTGAAAACCTCCTTCTTTTTGAAGTCGGCTAAAAGTCATGTATTTAGGTAAATTGACACACA
>NW_013534109.1:0-582 GCF_000836235.2 Papilio xuthus
AACAAGAATACGAGAGACAGATTTTTAGAATATTGCAAAGCGTCGGCCCTCCTAGCCATAAATAGAAATAAGGTTTAGTTTATTGTCTTTATTGTTTTTATATCACATTCGTAGCTTTTTAAGTATTTATTGTTTTAAACTTGCCTTTTTGCACTAGTTTTAGGATTTTTAAATTAATTGTATTATTGGATTTTATTGTTTTTAACCTGCCTTATTGCACTAGTTTAGAATTTTAAAATTTGTATTATTGAATTTTATTTTTTATTGGTTTTAAAGTGTATATAGGTATTGGTTTTAAACATAATTTTAAATTGTATATAGATGTATTTTTTATCGAAATTTTGTAATGCTTTTAACTTGTATATAGATACTACTTTTAATCTTTATTTTTACATTTTAATTGTTTTAACGTTTTAAATTTAGATAATAAGAAAACGAATGTGATATTAACTTAAGTTTATTGTAATTTGATTTTTAAAAAATTTTAATAAAGAAATAAAGAAATTCCCGCACCCCAGGTCCCTGACATCGTCTAAGTTAGGGGAACGAGAGGGTGGCATAGAGCCACCCATTAAAAAAAAA
>NW_013534111.1:0-194 GCF_000836235.2 Papilio xuthus
CGGCGTCATACGAGGCGACGTGCTTGATCGCCGGT
This sequence comes from Papilio xuthus, assembly GCF_000836235.2. Taxonomy (NCBI): domain Eukaryota; kingdom Metazoa; phylum Arthropoda; class Insecta; order Lepidoptera; family Papilionidae; genus Papilio; species Papilio xuthus. The sequence goes on from NW_013534111.1 coordinate 36, forward strand.
AGCCCGCCGTGGGCCCTCGAGGCCGAGGTCATCGCGGCGGTCTATCGGCGATCGAAGGAGAGTGACCTCCGCCCACATCCGTTGGAGGTCAAGCAGTGGAAGGAGGAGGCTCGCGACGACCTCTTCCGGAAGTGGGCGGAGGAGCTGGAGTCCCCGGGA
>NW_013534111.1:406-599 GCF_000836235.2 Papilio xuthus
ATGGGCAGAGCAGCGCGCCGCCGTGTCCTCGGTCCTTGGGACGGACCTCTCTCTGCCTGTCATGGCAGCCGCCATGGCAGGCAGGGAGGAGGTTTGGAAGGCGGTCTCCGATTTCAGCGTCGAGGTGTTGACGCTGAAAGAAGCGGCGGAGCGGGCGCGGGAAGACGCCGTCGACTCGCTCCCGATCCGCCGC
>NW_013534112.1:0-612 GCF_000836235.2 Papilio xuthus
TTTAGACATTATTAGTTTGAATCCTTTGGCGCGAATTTACCAAGTCAAGTGTCAGAATTATTAGTATAAGACGCACGATATATCTGGGTTTCAGGATGTCTTACTCAAGCAAAACCAAATATTATATTCACTGCTTTATTTTCACTTTTGCCACAACCTTCCACTTCAACCGCTCGATGCCGAATGTCCAACCGACCTCCTTCTACCTCCCAGCTCTCGATAAATTTTCCGTCCCTCTCCCCGACAGCTTAAAGTGTTGCCCGTACAATTAACGAACCCTAATATTAGGGAACCCTAACATTCGACCATCCTGACATCGTGTGCGTCCCTGCACACGGTACCCGGTGGAACCCTAACATTCGGAATTTGGTCAGTTGAACAAACTTCACAATTTTTCAGAATGAATTCGAATAAATACAATATAATAACACAAATAGTACTTTGACATGGTTTACATTTGTAGTGATTATTTAGAAGTATTTTAAATTATAATATTAAACACAAATTTACTTTATTTCGTTGATTATTAAAAAAAATTATACATTAATTATTGTTAATATGTAATATTTAACATAATTATTTAGTTTGTAAGGATGTACATACTTCTACAGA
>NW_013534113.1:0-516 GCF_000836235.2 Papilio xuthus
GGTGATGGACGGCCTCCAAGTTCGAGTGGAGTCCCCTGATGTTGCAGAAATCCACGGTAAACGTGCTAGGGGATGCCGCGTGATGGTGCCTTTGTTTGCCCCGACGTCCTCCAGCAACGAGCGGAATGATGCCCCCCCCAGAATACGCAGGGCGGCCCGCGCGCTTACCCCTAGACTCCAGACGGGAGTTCAGGCGTAAACGCGCGGAGGGGGATTCTCCAATACCAGTGGTATTGGTACCCCCCTGGGGTAGATTTTCTTTGCATCCCACTGCCATGCTGTATTAAGGGGGGGGGGGGTTCGGCCTCCGGGACACACACTCATCAGACGAAACGCGGAATTTCTTCCACTTCACGCCTGTCTTCTGTGCGGCCGTGGTATTTCACCGGGCGAGCGGGCCAATTCGTGCTCCAGCATAAGCTGGAAGCGGACTCTACCACTGTTGTTAACTGATTTAGTGGGTATGCTCCCTTTCGGGGAGAGAATCCCACATAACTACCGTGCCTTCCCCGAGGC
>NW_013534114.1:0-705 GCF_000836235.2 Papilio xuthus
GGTGCGATTCCGCTCGAGTGCGACCTGAATGATGTGGTCGAATCACTAGAAGGTACAATCTACCAGCGCTTTTCTCTCTGTTGTTGTCTCAGAACGAACTTTCTTAAGTGGAATTGGAGAGTAATTTTTTAATTCCTGAGTTAAATATGAAAATTATAAAACAATGCTTTTTAACTATAGAAAATTAGAGATCTGAGTACTGTGTGCATCATCATCAACCTGCCCTTATCCCTATCGAGGGTCGGCACAGCATGTACTACTCCTCCATACATCTCTATCAGCCGTCATATCCGAGTCTACCCCCTTTTTACGCATATCCTCTTTCACACAGTCATTCCATACTTTTTTTGGTCTTCCTCTACCCTTGTAGCCATCCACATTCAATCTCATTACTTTTTTGCTTATATCATCATCATCCCTCCTCATAACATGTCCAAACCACGCTAATCTTTTACTCCTCAATTTCTCGATCACTGGCGCTACTTTCAAACTTCCTCTAATATACACATTTTTAACTTTATCCTTCCTTGTCACACCACACATCCATCTTAGCATACGCATTTCAGCTACATGCAATCTTCTTTCATCCGAAACCTTGGTGGCCCAACATTCAGATCCGTACAATACGACAGGTCTTACAATGGACTTGTAGATCTGTCCCTTAAGTTTCATTGGCATTCTTGGATCACAAGTTACACCGGTGAC
>NW_013534115.1:0-764 GCF_000836235.2 Papilio xuthus
TTTGGGAAGAAGATTTTTGTCGTAGAAGCTGTCGTCCCTTCCATATATCTCCGGTTCCATTCGTCTAGCGAGTCCTTTCGGATTTGTCGCTTGACGAATGAAACCGGACATTTGTCGTAATCGGCCTTCCTTTTAATTTTTAACGCAGCCTCTTTTGCCAACTCATCAGCCCTTTCATTTCCGACCGTTCCGATATGCGCTCTAATCCAGTATAAATTTATTCTTTTACCTTGTTCCCTAATCTCTTTTATATTATTCCTTACTTGTATTGCCAGAGGGTGATTCGCATTTGGATTTATGACCATTTGTAAGGCCGATCGGGAGTCTGACAGGATGTTGTGGCAACATTCTGAGGAACTTCGCGCGCATTTAACCGCTTCGTTAAGCGCCAGTAGTTCCGCCTGAAAGACGGTGCAATAGTTTTCCAGTTTCAGCTTTCGGGTTTTGGTTTCCGCATCGCCGTGCCATACGGACAGTGCGGCTCCAACCTTACCCTCCAGCTTACTCCCATCCGTGAAAATGTTTATACCATTTTCTGACGGCATTGCACCGTCTTCCAGGCAGACGAACTCTAGCTCCGTCCCGTCCGCTGGATGCGCCATGTCTCTCCAGGACGTTCTCTTTTCTATTTCTCGATCCCCTACCACCCGCCGGGACACACCTCTTTTGACCTCATACAGGGCGGCTGCTTCCTGGACCCTGAGGTCCAACGGTAGAAGTCCGGCGAGCAGCAGGGAAGAGTTTAGTGAGACCGTCCTGTAGGC
>NW_013534116.1:0-661 GCF_000836235.2 Papilio xuthus
TAGCGTAGGCTCCAAGTCTCTCAATGTGGACGTATAATGTGCTGATGATGATGTAGAAATAAAAACTTGTTATGTACTTTGATATATGTAAAACGCAATGTTTACGTAGACGGAGTCGCCCGCAACTCCGTCTGCGTAAATATATAAAAAAACTTAATTAGTGTAGTCTATGTGTTCTTTCAGACTATGTTCTATACGTATGCCAAATTTAATCGAGATCCGTCCACATCACATCCATCTAAATATTCGCATTTATAATATTAGTAAGTTAAATATATAGCAGCTCTTCAAGGCATAAATTCGAAGAAAAAAAATAATAAATAATATCCTATGTCCGTCTCCTGGCTCTAAGCTACCTCCTCACCAATTTTCAGCTATATCGGTAAAGCCGTTCTTGAGTTATAAATAGTGTAACTAACACGACTTATACTCGTATATATATAATATATAGATTAATGAAGAATTATCCCGGATGGAGCTGTTCCTAACAATCTCGTGGTAGTCATTTGTACATTTATTAAATTAACACATTATTTTATACGCTGTTTTAAACAGAATTTATTCTATTAAATATACTACGATACTAATGCGTATTTTCCTTCTTTTGCATGATATTTCAAGGATATTTCCTCTAATAAACATTGACCTTTGGATCAAAAGA
>NW_013534117.1:0-540 GCF_000836235.2 Papilio xuthus
GTTACACTAGACAATTTGACTATGAACTGAAATATAAAAATTTCTTAAAAATCAAACGGTTTTTGCAGTGAAAGCTTACATTTACGTTGCAAGTTTCCTTGGTTTTCTAATCGTGAGTATCTGAGATCATCGTTTAAAACACATTTCCTTTTAATATTTTTGTTTGATCTACTATAATAATATGAAGCGGAAGAGTTTATTTGTGTATACGCGATAATCTCAGGAACTACTGGTCCGATATGAAAAATTCTTTTTTTGTTGGATAGTCCATTTATTGAGGAAGGCTTTAGGCTATATAACATTACGCTGAGACAAGTATTTTTTTATTAATTCCGCACGGACGGAGTCACGAACGACAGCTATTGTTTTATATAGATATTGGTCTTAGAAACCGACGGTAATTTATTATTTCGTGACATATAAGTGCTGCTTTTAACTCTGTCACTGTTTGAACAAATGTTTCTTTAATGTTTCGTAGAACTTGTATGTATCCTTTTTGGTGTATAAGTGAAGTGTCATAAATATAATACGATTTTTCTT
>NW_013534119.1:0-1225 GCF_000836235.2 Papilio xuthus
ATAAATGTTTGTAACCTTATAACAATGTATTATAATACAGTTTGCAATTATTATTATATTATTATAATTATTATTTCATATACATTTATTTATCATATTTCTAATATAATACATTTCATATCCAAAAAAAATAAAAATATACAAAACATATTATATTAAAAACAGAACACCACCGCCTGGGGATCCCATTACTCAAACAACAGTGGCCAGGGCTGCAGAGACAGGAACCTTCTCACGATGCGGGCGGTTTCTAGGATGACTGCCTTTTGTATCGGGTTCTTAATCCAACTGTGTAGCGAGAGCTTCTTGAGATGTTGGTCGAAGCTCTTCGCTATCAGTCCATTTACCGATACGACTATCGGAATAATGGTAGTCGATTTCATACGCCACATGGCGGTAACTTCGTGAGCCAAATCTAGGTATTTTAACACTTTTTCCTTTTCAGCTTTCACGATATTCTCGTCATGTGGAATAGTGACATCGACTAACATTGCACAACTCTCAGACCGGTCTATTATTACTATATCGGGCCTATTGGCACCAATAGTCCTATCCGATATAATAGATCGTTAGGTTCCACCCTCTGTCGCCCCGAAGTAGGCCCGCATGACATTTTCATTTAATAAATGCCCGCATCGCCCGCATCCTCCAAGCAAGCCGGTGATGGGCGGCCACTCCTCGTAGGTGTTGTAGACGGAGCGGCAGGTAAAGGCGACCCCACAATGACTGCGCCACTAGATGTTTCCGGGGTCGGGGGAGTGACACCGTTCACATCCCCCGTCGTGACGCAGGCAAGTGCAGGCCGCGAAGGTGGTGGGCGTGCGTATTCAGGATCGGCATCGCGACACTGTCTCCTTCTGTCTCCTTCTTCTTCTCCTTCTGTCTCCTTCTTCTTCTCCTTCTGTCTCCTTCTTCTTCTCCTTCTGTCTCCTTCTTCTTCTCCTTCTGTCTCCTTCTTCTTCTCCTTCTGTCTCCTTCTTCTGTCTCCTTCTGTCTCCTTCTTCTGTCTCCTTCTGTCTCCTTCTTCTGTCTCCTTCTATCTCCTTCTGTCTCCTTCTGTCTCCTTCTGTCTCCTTCTGTCTCCTTCTGTCTCCTTCAGTCTCCTTCAGTCTCCTTCAGTCTCCTTCAGTCTCCTTCAGTCTCCTTCAGTCTCCTTCAGTCTCTCTTCTTCTTCTTCTTCTTCTTCTTCTTCTTCTTCTTCTTCTTCTTCTTCTTCTTCTTCTTC
>NW_013534120.1:0-626 GCF_000836235.2 Papilio xuthus
GGGGGCGGCGCTGGATAAATGTATGTATGTCATTGTAAGCCACCTATTAGGTTATTCTAATATTTTATTATGGGAATGTTAAGAGATCGGTTCCATAATGAAATAAAAAAATCATGTAAATAACTTTATATATTTTATTTACAACACGAATATTGCAATAAATTATAATTTTAGACAAAATTTAAAAATTGACAAGAAAATAAATTATTTTTACATTTTGTTGGTTTACGTTTCGAGTTTCGACAAATGTTAAACAATAAAAATACTAATTAGATTGTGCGACAGCGACGCGCCCCGCGCCCCGCACCCGGCGCCCCGCACCCCGCACCCCGCACTCGCGGCCACGTCCACTGAGGACATCCTCACGCAATGCCACACACACACACACACACACACTTCACTCTACTCCGCCAAGTCAACCAGCAAATACGAAACATTAAATGTATTTGTAAACATCATATGAGTTAGAACGAAAATGAATGTGATTGTGTAACTATAAAAGATCTGTAGAACGCATTGACCTCAACATAATGAGTAATAAAAGTATTATCTTAAAATGTTATCAGTGAAGTTTGCAAGCTGTTTATCAATCATATAAGATAGCATGTCCTGATAGACTAAACAGT
>NW_013534121.1:0-1078 GCF_000836235.2 Papilio xuthus
AGGGCCGTTTAAAGTAGTTGAAGTATTGGATGGTGAACGTTACACATTGAAAGCTTTAAATTCAAGGCGTACTTACAAATATGCACACGATAGGTTAAGAAAGATGCCAGCAGGTCATATACCAGTCGAGGTTGATGTAAATGATGATGGTTAGCAAGTTTAAGTTGTTGTGGAAACTCGAGTAAGGGGACTCTATCGACCGTATTGTGTTCGACCGTACCAGTGGTTATTTCGTAGTCGTAGCCCGGTAGAAATCGGTGTCTCCTGAGGCAACTCAGGTAGTCCGTGGGTGCGCGGTGCGCGATTAACTCTGGCGGAGGTCGTGGTCTGCAGAGACCGTATCGTGTGGTCACGGGGTGACACACGGGCGATCCACTCGATGGATATGCGTACAGATTCTGAACCATGCGCTGGTTGTGTGTGAGCAATGTGATTGCTGTTCGGCTGGAGGGCCGTGGCGATAGATGTCTTACTCGGGAGTTTTAAACTGGTTTGTGTATTAGTAGCAAACTGTGCATAGTTGTACTGAGTAAATTCGTGGTTCGACGACTGACTGTGGTATATGGCTCTGGCTGATGTATAGTGAACAATCCCCTGTTGTTTGATTGGTTAATGTTATTGAAGTAGTTTAAAGTTGTAATGACTTTTAGTTTGCCCACAAAGAGTAAAGTGTTGTCAGGAGTGACCGAGTGGAACAGAGGTTCTCGTGGATGTTTCTTTTTGTTGTAGGTTAACCATCACACGAGGACGTGTGCAAGCAGGATGGCCGTGTCGTAATCAACGCAACACTAGCGCCACTGCGGCAGTCGAGTTTACTACGGAAAGTGACGCCAGCGCCGTCTGTCGGCGTTCGATGGGTCAACACCTTACCAGCCGAGGCACGGCAGCAGAACACTTCTCCTGTGGCTGCCGACTGGAACCATCGCGCGTTACCTAAGTCGTCATAATTGTAATTTGAAGATTTAAAAGGGCATCATGAACCCCTCTGCAAGCAGCAACCCACCTCCGCCGTCATATATATCATCATCATCATCATCAGCTCACTATATGTACGTCCCCACCGAGGGGCTCGGAGCCT
>NW_013534122.1:0-689 GCF_000836235.2 Papilio xuthus
ACCAGTACCCTCCCACAGCCCTCGCGGCCTCCACACGTCCACGGCCACGAGGGATGCAGGGGGGGCAGGATAAACCAGTACCCTTCCCACATCCCTCGCGGCCCCACACCTCAACTCCGACCACGAGGGATGCAAGTAGGGCAGGATAAACCAGTACCCTTCCCACATCCCTCGCGGCCCCACCACCCCCTCCAGCCACGAGGGATGCAAGAAGGGCAGGATAAACCAGTACCCTTCCCGCATCCCCCGCGGCCCCACCACCATAGGCAGCACGGTGGCGGACAATCGTCCACCTCCGGCGCCTCCACCGGTCTGGGGCCCGGCTAGCGCGCTAGACCTGTCGGGACACCATCGACTAGTCCTGCGCGCTCCACCAGGCCCCGGGTCTGGCTAGCGCGCTAGACCTATCGACACCTCGTCGACTAGTCCTGCGCGCACCGCCAGACCCTGGTGTTTGGTTCGCGGGGCTTGCGCCCTACCCCGACACGAATGCCAGGGCGTTCCCCTATCCACCACCCGGGGACGCGCCACGTCGGAGTTCACCTCTCCGCCCACCCGGACAACCGAGCAGGTCCGTGGTAGATAGACTAGGTTAGGTTAGGTTAGGTTAGGTTAGGTTCCACGGGGGTGCGATGGCCGGTGACCTCCTCGTGGTGCACCCTGGAAACTCCCCACCTTCTGTGGGGAGG
>NW_013534123.1:0-729 GCF_000836235.2 Papilio xuthus
AAACAATTGTATATGTTAATTAAACACGAACTTGACCTTGAAGCGTCTACGCGTCGACAACGGATGAACGTCGCGTTGACGAATGCGCCTCCACAAAAATTGTTGTTTGTTGTTGTTCAGTTACTAAACGAACATTTTTAGTAGCTTGTGGTCATAAATGGCGAGAAGGTCTGTGATATAAATTGGCTCCATTTCACGCTTCTTCATTACATTTGTGAGTGGGATGATGCCTTTGTCCTAAAGGGTAGTCTTTTTGCTTTTCAATGTCATTACAAAGTGACTTCAATTAACATCAAGTGAACAGCTTTCTTTTCTTTCTTCATAAAAACATTTTGTTAAATCACCTGTGAGATGACGTCACCATGCGCTGTGCGGACTTGATAGAGGTATCTGTACTTGCGTTGCTTCATCTCGGCGCGTTGCTCACGAGTCACCGGCCGAGCTTGTTGCGCCTTCAGTCGTCGTTTTTGAGCACTTATACCTGCAAACAGGTACCTCTTGTAGTACTACTCGCAACTAAAATCGGACCTTCAATAATTTCGTCTTTCCTCTAATAAGGCATTAGTCGCCCGCGAGGGATAAAAAAAACCTTTAAAAGTAGCCTATATGTTCTACATCTGTGTCAAATTTCATTAAGATCAGTTGAGATCTCCTAGAGACGCCACTTAACAAACATCCATCCGTTCATCCATCTAAACTTTCGCATTTATGCCAGAAATGCCTTACTCT
>NW_013534124.1:0-589 GCF_000836235.2 Papilio xuthus
TAAAAGTGGTTTCTAAATAAAGCCAGATTCAAATACGAGCTAAAACTAAACTCAATTTCATTTTCGTTTCCGTGTGCCGCATTGAAATCAGCACCTTACGGATTAAGATTTAAGGTAGATATTTAAACAGTTTATAGGCAACATATTCTTAAGTGCTATTGTATTCAATCAGATCAAAAAAAAAACAAAAGAAAATGAAAAAAATACTTGGATGTCAAATGAAACAATTCTTAAACAAAAACATGCGAATAGATCAATTACACCAAAAATTTTAAAATTTAAAGATGGAAAAAAGAATAAAAATAAATAAGGGAAAATAAAATTAGGGTTAGTATTACATATAATTCTTAAAATGCAGATACCAAAGTGCAATAAATGTAATCAAAGGATGAAAATGTACAAAAAATTGTCGTACGATTATGTGGTTTATGTTTTATTAGGGTCCTTTAAATTAAAATGATTGACGATAAATGATTTATTTCATGAAATTTTATTAATGGCGCGCTAATACCCAGTGTATATTAAAAGTTTGTAAGACGCACTTAAACTTTTACTATTTAAATTTAAAGAAAATCCTTTTTCAACTTTA
>NW_013534125.1:0-644 GCF_000836235.2 Papilio xuthus
CTTTGCTGTACTTGCACAATACCTATGTTATTTACTCTGCTAATGGATTGCTGCGACACATGTCTCAAAGAGTATAATAAGTATACTATAGAAAGAGGGGCAACTCGCACGAAGTCGTGGATCCACGGCGATTGTGGCGCTCCATGCGTATAATCGCTGAACTATTTTTTTTTTTTTTTTGGTATCTATATACGTAGGCACGCTTATTTAGCTCACTATAATAATAACTGATAAGTGGGAATCTAATTTATGAAATTAAAATTGACATTAAATCAATGTTCAAAAATAATACACCCACTTATCAGTTATTATTATAGTGAGCCGATATCAAGTAGCCTTCTATGAAATACCTCTATTAAAATGATCCTATTATTATTGGGGAAATAAAAACAAAATATTTTTATATTTTTGTACATTATTTATTATATTTCTACATAACTTAATTTTTAAATCTATGCAAGTACATATACATCAATGACTTTCAAGATATCAGCTCAATATTTTAATATTTAATATATATATTTGAAAATTACATTTACGGTAATAAATAGTATAGCGCGGTCACAAAAAAATGCATATCCTGTAATTAAAACCAACCCCCAAAATATTTTCAGTCACATGCAAGCTGGCAACTGGCAATTTGT
>NW_013534126.1:0-5357 GCF_000836235.2 Papilio xuthus
CCACACACTGTCAGTTATATTTGTAATTCTGTCTTATTTATAAACACAGCGTCCCAAAATTCATTAGACTTTTTTTTAATAGCCTTTATTATTCGGATAGGAGAAAAATTTGTATGTCAACAAAAAAGATGACTAAAAAAGTTAATAAATGTAATTATTTCAAAATCCACGCTGAGCTCCAGATTAAGTAACCAGTATATAACTCTGTGTTGTTGACACTTGAGTGTAAGTGTTTGTTGTGTTAGGTGCGCGCTATCGTGTCCCGCGCGCTGTCTTCATTCCGCGAGGGTTACGGGGGAGCGGCGTGGCGGCGCGGCGCACTGCACGCTTGCGCGCTCCAGTGGTGGGAGCGGCGCGGCGTGCCCGTGCGCCCCGCGCGTCCGCCCCACCCCGCAGCCGCGCGCGCACTGCCCCCGCCCGGCGACCTACGCGCCGCATTCTACAGGTGAGACCTGCACACGCTGCCAAGATCAATGTGCTTTGAAGTAGTCATGTTATATTCTACAAAACAGCTAAGTCACGTCTGCTGATATGTTCAGATTTGTACTTAACTTAAATAAAAAATATAGCAGTCATGATTGGTCACTGTCTGACCAATCATGACTGGTATCTCCATATGCATAGAGTATGAAAGGGATGGCAATATTGTAATACAGGTGTAATGACAGTATAGACATACCATAATATTAACTTATACTGAAGTAAAGATAATTTAAAAATATGCACATCGTCCAAGTTTTGTTTCAAAATTTGCCCCCGTTTATCACTGTTGTAGACAACTCGTGGACCTGGCTTTCCCCACGGACAGTCAAGGAGTGAGCATCAAGGAACTGATTTGCATTCACCTGGGGCTGGTGCCGGCCGCCACGGCGGTGCAGCAGGCGCGCCGGCTGGCACATTCAGTGCACGAGTTGGCGGGCTACAAGCCAGCGCTCGCCGCAGACCTGCTATAGACCTACATTTTAAATCTACAATGAAATTTTATTACATTATCCCCTCCCGCTTTCCCTCACCGTACTCCGCACTCGATTTGTCCCAATAGTTATGATCGATGGATGACGTCATCGGTGAACTTTTTCAACGTAGTATCAGCGTTGGTCAATAATTCGGCGTTCAGAAATAGAATTATCCTATTGCTTTGCTTAGTGCATTAAGTTATAGGTAGAAAGATCTAAGCTTTGAGTATTATTCTGTCATGTCCTTATGATAAAAATAACATAAGTGTTTATCAATAATATTGTACTGTCAAAGGTTAATTGTTTGGTAATTTTCCTCGTCTTATTTAAATTACTTTTGCTGAAATTAAAATTGAAATTAAATGCTGCAAAAAGTGTGGTACTTAAAGAAAAGTTACGTTCTTTGAGTAAATTATTTGTATAGGATACAATGGTTCTACAGTAGGTAATCAAAGATGACACAAGGGTTTTGACTACAATCTCTGACATTCCTCCTAGATCATTCCTTAAAAATCTAGTCTTATTTACATATAATAAACATGAATAATCTAAGTAGCGTTATACTTTGTTCTTGTTAATATTTTGTTTTTCTTCTGTTGTTTAACTTTTTATATTTCAGATTTGTTAAAGAATTGTGCTTGCCATATTTTTGTTAATTTTATAAATGTAATGTTGTGTTGTTTATTTATATGTTGTAAAAGTTAAGGGATTGATTTATTACAAAAATATTCTGAATAACGTTAAATATGATTTAAGACATAAAACCTTTTTGTTTCACATAAATCGGCGATATAAAATAAATAATAGCATATTTATTGTAGTTTTAATTATAGGTTATCTATCACATAGTAAAAGACTAGAGGTTTTTGTTTGAATTTTTTTTTAAATATCTTAGCCGCCCAAGGTCATGTGCGCGCTGCTCAATGCCCTCCCCCCGCATCACCTACATTGTGTTTTGCGCAGCGATTCGCGTGAACTTTAGACCCAAGATATCCAAAAGGTCGCTTTATCTACTATACCAGTAAATTGACCTTAAAGAATTATTCAAAGATGTAAACAACACGATGAATCAATGACCTGAAATATTTATCTTTTAATTTGTGTCGTTAAAAGACACATGTCTATGGCATGGCACCTTTGGAATAAAAATAAAAACAAATTTACTTTAATGACATTTATTACAAAAATATTCTGTACAACATAGCCGTGAGGATTATCAATCTAAACTAAGTAATGTTAATCTTGAAAACATTATCAAGGTCATTTAAATACGTTTACATTTTCAAATGCATTTTGTCACATATATGAGGAGGAATTATAACTAAACCACGAAAATGATAGAATTTCCACTGCCAAATCAAATGTAAAAAACACATTGTCATCTCTATTTTTCCAAGGATTATGTTATAAGGATTTCAATTTGTTTGTTCATGTGTTTTGTTACTGAATAGTCATAGAAGAAAAATATTCTTAATATAAATTAAAAATTTATCAGATTACTGAACAGCAGATTTAACTGTCATATTAAAAATGAAATATGTATAGTTTTTCAATATACGTTTTAAATCTCAAAAATAACTAGTATTTTTGAAAACACTACTTGTTTGATAGGTTCGAAACATTTTGATCTTGAAAAATGTTAAAAAACTACACAAAACATATTAAACTCCTGTTACTGAATGTGAAATGAAATTAGTTTATAATATTCAAGACTTGATTTTTTTGTTATAAAATAATCTTATGTATATAATATATTTATTTTTATTTGATATTCAACATCCATTTTACAAAATTAATAAATGACATGCACTAATTTTGAAGAGAAAACATTTAATAGAACATTTTTTAAATGTTTAAATCACTAATTATCAACAAATTTGATATAAATGTTCGTAAACAAATAGTAAATCCAAGTAGATAATTTAATAAACATTATCAGACTTTCAAATGTGTGGCACCGTTCCAGATAAATTTCGTAAGTAACTGTATATTTTTGAATGTTAAATATGAATACATTTGAAGATTCAAATCAAGGTATCCAAGTGGACAAGCAAGAGTCTAAAAAACCACAATAATTTTCACTTATATAAGTTGCTCTCTAACCTGAGTTTCTTGCTTGTGGAGATCGTCCTTAGGGACCAGACCATGATTATCACTCATAAAGGTTTCTCGTTTTCCTAGGTTTGACTTTATAATGGCGCATTTGATCCAATTATCCGATATCTAATGTGTTCAAAAAATAGTGTATGCTAGCTTAGTGCTTATACTTACACACAGTATACACAGATTACTATTGTAGGTCTCCCACAATATATTTTGACGGAAAACATTAACACTGACAACTAGTTCCACTTACCTATAAGCACAATAATCAAATAAGTCTAGCGCTAGACTGATTTAGGTGAAACAATTTCATGGCTCTCTTTTGCAGAATAAAGAATTCTATGTTTATTGTTAATTTAACCAAATCTATTCTTAATTTATTATAGATTTAGTCAATATTAGTGAAGTTAATTAAAAATCAAAGTAACACTTATTAAAACAACAGAGTTAAACAACATTAGGTAACAAAATGTACAGCAAATGGATTCCGATTTTGTATGGTAACTTGGGAATTAGAAAAAAAACCACTTTAAGGCACTTTTTAAAACTCAGGGGAACTGTCGTCCAAACATTTTATATTGTCACTGATGAATAACGGTTTGGCCACATGCTTATCTTCTACATCGAAGCAGATTAAATCCTCATATTCATCGGTTTTCTGTAACAAACAATACATTTATAGGTTAAAATAGATTTTTTAACATGAACAGTGGTAGAGCTCTCTTTAATATCTTCACACGAATTGGCCGGTTCGCTTGACGAAATAACACGACCCCAAATAAAACAAGCGTGACATGGAAGAAATTCCGCGTTTCGTTTGATGAGTGATCAATTAAAGGTTGGCAATGCATTTGCAATTGCGGATGTCTATGAAAAATGGTCACTTCGGTATTTCAACAATTTCAGGTAGCTGCTTGCTTGTTTGCCATCTTATAATATAAAAACACCATAAATTATGCCAAAAAGAATGTATTAAGGTAGTGTGCAGTATGGAATTTTAATTACTTACACTTGTGGATGGTTTAACATCAGAACTTTTCTTGCATGCAGCTGCATAGTTCAGTGATGGCTTGGTGGAAGTGGATGCTACTGCAATAGGGCTTGAACTTCTCTCATTACTTTCATTTTCTATTAATTGTACTGAGTTTTCACTATCAGATAGATTGTTGCTATTAAGAAAGATATTGGGAATGCTCATAATGTCCACACTAGGAGGTGATTTTAAAACATTAACACAAGCTTCAGCCATCTCAACTTCTCTATTTATTAATTTTTCTTCCATTAACTTGTTATATGCAGCTTGTAGGTCTACCATATGCTTGTCAGATAAAATACCAGTCATATGTTTAATTTCCGCTTCTAACTCACGGATAGCACTCTCATTTTTTGCAGCGAGTTTTGCTTCACTGATCATTTTAATATCAACAGCCTCCTGAATGTGCAGGATTGCATCATTTGTGTTGTTATTCTGTACATTACTTTCGCTGACAATTTTATTGAATATGCTATGTGGTGAAACCTTAGGAGCTTTCTTATACCCTGTTAGTTTCTCACCCAAATTAGCAGTGACATCTTCAATGTATTCATACATATTGAAGCAATTGATTTTGCCAAATCTGTATGTAAATGTATGTGTTGAACCAGATGATGAAGTTTTGGATGATAAATTGCAAGTAACAAAATTTTTCTTTCCATGATATTTTTCAAAGTACTTCTGCAATCCTCTGGATATTAACTTATCCCTAAAAGTAGGCTTAATACTACTATTCTTCCTATATTTATACCAGCCGACGATGTCATTTGCTGTACTAGAGAGTAAATCTGATAATATTTCTTCTTTTATTTTACCTGTGGGGAAATAAAATAAAGCCACTGATGGTACCGGCAAAACTGTCCTTATGAATATTTGCGTATCCAATCTTGCACTGTCATTTTGGGAATCTGATATATGATTAGTTATTTCAGTTGTAACATTCCCGATCAGAAAGCCTTCCTGTGAATACAAAATATAATTAGTTTGAAATAATAGGTACCATCCAGTGCATAATTTAATTAGTATTTTATCGTTATAACATACCTGACTACTCGATGAATTAACACACTCGTATAATAGAAACGAAAGAGCGGTCCCATTAAGAGACACCTTTTCTGTGTAAGCCATTAGATATTACGAATGAAACGCTTAACGTAATATGTAAATGATATTTTAAATCATATCTATCGAAAGTTATTCTAAATTTCACTTATATTAACAATATACAGAAAAATCAAAACATTCTTTTCCTTTTACACTTAACA
>NW_013534126.1:5375-11141 GCF_000836235.2 Papilio xuthus
TTCTCGCGGCCTTGCATTGCACGAAAGAACTATACTTTATATCATATCAGCTGTTTATTAGAAATGACGTATTTGCAGGTACTATGACGAAAAATTATTGTTTGGTTGTGTGGGCTCCATTATCAGTTTATTATCGTTCACTATTGTAAAACCATGATTAAAATATAGGTGTGGTTTTTGCGAGATATGAAGTAAAGGAAACAAAGAGTATAATAAGTATACTATAGAAAGAGGGGCAACTCGCACAAAGTCGTGGATCCACGGCGATTGTGGCGCTCCATGCGTATAATCGCTGAACTAATTTTTTTTTTTTTGGTACCTATATACGTAGGCACGCTTATTTAGCTCACTATAATAATAACTAATAAGTGGGAATCTAATAAAGTTAAAATTGACATTAAATCAATGTTCAAAAATAATATACCCACTTATGTAGTTATTAATATAGTGAGCCGATATCAAGTAGCCTACTATGAAATACCTCTATTAAAATGATCCTATTATTATTTGGGAAATAAAAACAAAAAAAATTATAGTTTTGTACATTATTTAATATTTTTATACAACTTAAACTTTAATATATACAAGTATATACATCAAACCCTATCATGATATCAGCTCAATATTTTAATGTTTGAGATACATATTTAAAAATTCCATTTACTGTTATAAAGAGTATAGCGCGGTCACAAAAAATGCATACTCTTTTATTAAAAACCAAACCCCAAAATATTTTCAGTCAAATGCAAGCCGGCAACTGGCAATTTGTAGTTATAGCAAATTTAAACACAGTGAACATATACTCTTAGTTAGTTATTAAAAACTTAAAAATTAACAATAATTAAAATATCTATGTTAAATTTTAAATTGTCACAATAAAGAAAATGAATACACTTTACCCGAGTGAACTTGTTTAAATAGTTTATGCATTACATATACACATATAAACCCACCTTATAACTCTAAAGATGGGACAGCAAAACACTTCGGTTGGCTTTATTTTTCAATATATCATTTTTGGAAATAATATATCACTTCACATTTTACACAGCACAAACTATCGTATTTTCATAGGATCAGTGTCTTTTTTCCAGTGACTGACACACATTTTCTAGAAATCTCTGACCGTCTCTCAGGATGCGGAAAGCCGTGCATCTACAACAGATTATGATTTTCAGTCAAATAAGTTAATTGATACGTAAAAAGTATTGAGTTGAAAGAACCATTATATGTGTGTATTTTTAATCAATTAAAGGAAACTAATACAACACGGCTTTTGTAGCATAAATCACAATTCTGCTCATTATATCAACTCAATATTTTTAATATTCAGTATAAACTTTTGCAAATTACATTTGCTGTAACAAAGAGTATAGGACTGCCAAAAAAGGATGCGAGCTTTATGGTAGTGGCAATTGGCAGTTTCTTTCAGTTTTTTTATAATATTATAATATAGTATATTTTTTCTTTACATTTCAACATTAACAAATTAAATTTTTTTTTCAAAATTTCTGTTTAAAAATGAATACGATAAATAATATAAATACCTTCTTCCGGCATGTAGGGAATGTGTCAGGGAACGGCCAGCGGGAGCATGCGCTGATTAGCTGCAAGTCCGGATGCGCCACGCCGCATGCAGTCTCACACCGCCGCACCCGCCACAAATCATGCGTTTCCGACGTCCACAGCGCCTTCGGATCCTGAAATTATAAACCAAACGAATCATTAACAGTTCCTAAAACTAACGGGATCGCTTGTTAAGTTCAGTTTTATAAGCATTTATTTTATCTTTAATTATTATTTCTTGGTGTTGCTTACCAATGATTTTGCAATGGAATATTGATTGGATGATCACAGAATTTCTCATTTTTGCCATAAGTAGCGACTGGATTTAAACTATTGCTTTTTATTTTTATGAGTGTTATAATATATTTGAGCACTATTTTTTGTTGGATCATCTAAATCAGAATTTGTTATTTTTCCAGTTAGTATACGGTTTATATTTCGACACCAACTAAAAAGTAAAATATTTATTGATACATCTATAAAATAATTTTGTATGTTTTTTCCATGTCTATCGCAATTAATATGAAATTCTGTAAATATATTGATGAGAAATTTTATATGCTCTTTTGGTCTATTCTTTTGAACGTTTGTTTTTAAATACTTTGACGTTATTTTTTCGATTTCACAAAAAGTATTTGACATTTCATCAGAAGGGTAACATAGGCATTGTTTATTTGAGTCATATTCTTTCGCTTTTAAGTAGGAATTTTCTGCATTATTTACATTTGTATCAGTTAATATTCTTCGACACGTTTTGCAATTTTTAACCACCTTTTTAAAACATTTTGTTACCACCCAGCCACAAACATATCTTTTTAAAGTAATGGAGATGTCAAATACTCCCGTTTGTATATTAGTGATTGCCTCGAACATTTTTTCACTAAGTACAAAATTATTGTGAACTTCTAATTCATTTTGTTTTTTATTTTCTTTTAACAAAAATTGCAATGTTTGTAAGCATTCATTAAAATCTTCTTCGCAATTGGCATTAATAGAATGCCGACAAGTAAAATTATTAAGTAAAAGCGTTTTGAAAGCGCCTTCAAATGCTTGGCAGTTTGGTGAAATATTTCTTACTCCTAAGCTTCGAATATTGCCAAAAAAATTTTCTATTGGGTCCTGATTGAAATGTCTTGTTAACATACAATCCAGAGAATACCCTTTATTTAAAATGTTCCACAGTGTCTGCATACCTTTAATAGTCTTTATAAGGTTTTTTACTGACGGTGTAGATGACTCTATCAAACGGACACTATCGCCATATATTTTTTTTTTTATAAACTTGACACTTTCTAAAAACTGTATGGCATCTTGCCACAACTGGTGGTGCGGGGAATTACGTCGGACAGCTCCTCTATAAATTTTCCCATTCGGAATATGGAAAGTACCAGCATTTAGACTGTCGAATAGTTTATCCAACATTAAGACCATAGGTATTAGCTGACGGCACTCTTCTGGTAACATCTGTCTAGCTGTTAAATGGTCTGTTGTTACAGCCACACTGTGGCTAAACAGTTGGGCAGCAATTTTTACGCGCATTTTTTTAATTTTGTTTTTATAAACATGTTCTTCAGTCAGTTTGTGTAAGCATCTGAACACAAAACAAATGGTTAATAAAAAATATTTCTATAAATGTATAAATTAAAAGAGATGGAAAATTATTGAATATTATTACTTCAAATTAAATTAAATAATCTATGTATATGTATATAAACGGCGATTTTTAAACGAAACTTTTACTATAACCCGCAACTTGAGACCTGCAGCGCCCACAAGGGGACGTTATCGCCACTTTGGGAAATACTGGTCTAGAGTAAAATTAACAACACCTTTCAATTGCTCTGATCAGTCACTAAAATATGGTAAAGTGGTTGTAATATTTTACCTGAGCTCTCCACAAGTTTTGTCTGCTTCATAAAGCATTTCAAAATATTTCCATTTTACAATTTTCTGTTTGTTTCCATCCTTGTGATCTACATATTTTAAGTCTTTGTCTATTAAATTGTTTCGCAGACCTTTAAGCAGATGAGGTGTGTCATATAGTGGAATAATTTTTTTGTTATCTATACAAAATATTTCTTCACGCCATTCTTTGCCTTCCTTTAAAACAATTTCTTTTGTTTCGGCTACTAAACTGTTAATAGCACTAACATTTGTTGCACTTTGATCACAGACTGTGCACAATATTTGCAGACCCGTGCTGTGCACATGTTGAATTACTTCTTTTATTATTTTTTTAAGTTCAGGCATCTTCAGACTCTGTGTGAAATAGTAAGCCACAAGTTGCTTATAATTCTTTTTTATTCCTTTAACCATAAAAACCAATGCATGGTTAGCAATTTTTAGCCCATCGCTATGGCTTATAAAGCCTTTAAATTGGTCTTTAGCAGGATCAAATTGCACATTTGGCTCTAAAGACATCTCGTCAAAAATCAAAGTACACAGACGGTCTTGCACTTGAAGCCCACCTACAGTTTCATTTATTTTTTCAAAAATTGTTTTATTTATTCCGGGAGACAATTTAATCCCACTGAGCAAATTTTTTAGAGATTTTGCAGATGGCAATTTTAAATATTTTGAAAATAAGGAATATCCTTTTGGACTCTTTTTGTAGAGGGATAAAGCCATTAACTTTTCTTCTATATTGTACCTTCTACCTTTAGGCTTTTTCAAAGCATGGCGAAACTGAATTCCGGTTAAAATCTTTGCTGCTAATGTCATATTTGCTGTGACTTTTTTAAGTGCACTATTATCCGATAATGCCTTATCCATGGCTGACAAACGGGACTTATAATTCAACACTTTTTTCTTTGTCTTTCGCAGCTGGGTTTTTAATAATCGAACATTTTTCTGAGCACTTTTGTGCTTCATGATGAAATACTCTGACAATTTGTTATCTGTAAAATTTAAACCGATTATAAAGTAATCGAAATAAACTTCTCCAAACACACACCATACTGATTTTGAGTATTGACTTTCGCTAACTACCTACTAACCATTTATTTACCTACCTACCTACTATCATACCTAGTAATACCTACAAACTTAACTTACCTTTCTTAGCAGTTTGAGATGTTGAGGGTGGATTAAATTGATCAATAAATGATTGTTGAGCTATTGATTTTGAACCTGACAAATATTTAAATAGATGTTTACTTATTTTATAAATAGCAAATATTCCTACACATGTAGAAGTTTTAAGTGTACATAAAAAATGCATAGAATTATGAGTCACATCCGTTTTTGAGGTTAATAATTATTAACAAACCTGTATCTTTAAATTGCAATGGTGGATCAGACGTCTGGACTCCTTGGATACAATAGTTGTGCTCGAGTTGGACCAAAATAGCCGGAGATGAAGATATTCCTGTAAATATTAGGGAACTGTATTAATAGAAATAATTGGTTGTCCGATAAATTCTTGCCGATTTTCAATGTCGAAAAGTCCCTATAATGTTATAATTATTGTAAACACATGGTTGCACACATACTCTAGTAGTTAGCGGCGAGGGATGAAAATGGATAAGTTTTAATAATTTTCAGTGTAAAACGTATATGTAAAAAAACATTTCCATTTCCCCTAAAAATCGGCTCGAACTTATCTGACAACCTAATAGTTTAGGTATACTCTTTTACTCCTGCATGAAAACAATGATGGATCATAAAGCAGTCCCAACCCCATGTCCTCCTCAGTTTACTGGCGAGAGAATTTTCAATATAAGTTAAATAGTTTATAACATATACACATATGGACCTACCTCCTAACTCTAGAGATGGGACAGCAGAATGCTTTAGTCGATGACTAGCCACTTTTTGATCTAATGAGAAGTGACGGTCACAAACTTTCTTATTTTTATGTATCTTTATTGGATCCGTCTCATTGAGTTTATTTCCAACAATTGACAGCCATTTCTCAAACATCTCTGATCGTTTCTTAGGATGGGGAAAGGTGTGCATATATGCACCTACAAGAAAAAAACAGATTATGATTTTCAGTCAAAGTAAGTAATTGATACGTAAAAAGTATTGAGTTAAAGAACCATTCCATTGTGTTTTTTATCAATTAAAGGAAACTAATACAACATAATAGAGCCTGGGATAGGAATACGATGAGCACATAGTTGACTTTTGGTGGACTTCTAACTTACCTAAATCTGTGCATCCAAAAACACAGTAACGTCGTCTTTGGCGAAAAGACAT
>NW_013534126.1:20338-21106 GCF_000836235.2 Papilio xuthus
TTTGTTTAAATAACACTAATATACACGTAATAACTTATAGAAGCAATTATGTCTACGTTTAATTAAAGTTTCTAATTAAATTGTAAAGGTTTAACACAATTAAATAGAGATGGCGCTGATTTATCAGACCCTACATATATTCCAAAATTTAATACCATGATAAAAATACTAAATAACTGTTGGAATTATTTAAATTTACAATCTATACAAAAATTAATCTATGACTGTTCTATTGTTTATGATAAAAGATTGTTTATGGTCTAGGGTAAAAACGTCCGACCCCCTGAAATTTTGATCATTCTCACTTCCGACTTTGCTCTGAGCAGTGCTAGGGATCGGACATATACCTCCATAGTGTTTATTATAAAAAGGATATTATATACAAGTTTATTTAAATCCTTAACCGTTGTTTTTACTTTTTACCATAACTTCCTATAGGTTATGGGCCCAGGTTACGTTAATTTAATCGAAATATATATATCTGAAATGGCGAGGACATCAACGATAACATTTACAAAAACGACGCCACCTAGTGTTTAATCACAAAAACTGCCACCACTTGTAGGGGGTGGTTCGATAGATGGTAGTGGGGGTTTTGGAATCATTCCTTTTTCAGTGGAGTGTTCTCACCTCAGTCTGTTTTTGAGCATTAGCAGTTGACGGTTGCAATTTTCGAAAAATGGATAATTTAAAATCAAAACGGAATATTAAACCTTTCAACGGCGAGAAGTACAGCGTGTGGAAGTTCCGAATTCGAGCTTTATTATC
>NW_013534126.1:21339-21594 GCF_000836235.2 Papilio xuthus
GATCTACCTCTCGTAAAACATTTTACGAATTTCGACGACCTGATTTCCGAATTACTCGCTGCAGGTGCGAAGTTAGAAGAAACGGATAAAATAGCGCATTTGTTGCTAACATTACCCTCAACTTATGATGGAGTTATTACTGCAATTGAAACCCTTTCTGAAGACAACTTGACATTGGCTTTTGTGAAAACAAGATTACTAGATCATGAGGTCAAACTAAAAGACGAAGCAAGTGATACAAGCGGTAAAGTTCTT
>NW_013534126.1:22081-22875 GCF_000836235.2 Papilio xuthus
TTTTGGACTCCGGCGCATCCGACCACATAATTAACAGGGAAGATTTATTTATTTCTCAAATTGGCTTACCAACACCTATTAAAATTTCAGTTGCTAAGCATGGTGAATATATTTCAGCCACGAAAAAAGGAACGATCCAGGTCACCACTAACTTGGGCGTTCGAGGGACTCTGGAGAATGTGCTGTTCTGCCCCGAGGTACCCCACAATCTGCTGTCGGTGTCCAGGATGCAGCAAGCTGGCTACACCGTGGTCTTCGGGCAACATGGTGCTGACATACGAAAGAACGGTAAAACCATTATGAAAGGTAGGCCCGTGAATAATTTATTTATAATTGAATTTTTAACTTCCATAAATAGCCCTGCTTTCCATTTGTGCGGTTTCGATAAAAATAATTATAAACTATGGCATCAACGATTAGGTCATATGAGTAAAAATAAGTTTTTAGAAATCAAAATTAACAATTTGGTTGAAGATATTGAACAGATTAGTTCAGTTGCACCTGATGATCAGTTATGCGAGGCCTGTATAAACGGAAAGCAGAGTCGATTGCCATTTAACCAGGCAAAAGATAAAAGTTACATTAAGCGACCCTTGTATAATATTCATTCCGATGTCTGTGGACCTATCACTCCAACCACTGTTGACAACAAAAATTACTTTGTGTTTTTTGTTGACGAGTATACTCATTACTGTGTAACATACTTATTAACTTATAAATCTGACGTGTTTTCTGCTTTTAAAGATTTTGTAGCAAAAAGTGAGGCTAAATTTAACACTAAAGTAGTTAATTTA
>NW_013534126.1:23145-24375 GCF_000836235.2 Papilio xuthus
AAAACCACAAATTAAATATTTGAAGGTATTTGGCTCTACTGTTTATGTACACAATAAAACGTGCAAGTCTAAATTTGAAGAAAAATCATGGAAGGGCATTATGTTAGGGTATGAACCAAATGGCTATAGAGTTTGGAACCCGGCTAGTAACAAGTGTGTTGTAGTCAGAGATGTTGTTGTGGACGAGACAAATTTTTTGATATCCAGGCCTCTTTGGAAGCCTGAAGAGAATGTTGAAAATTCTCATGACAAAACTGATGT
Organism: Papilio xuthus; assembly: GCF_000836235.2. Classification (NCBI taxonomy): domain Eukaryota; kingdom Metazoa; phylum Arthropoda; class Insecta; order Lepidoptera; family Papilionidae; genus Papilio; species Papilio xuthus. The sequence continues at coordinate 23,407 of NW_013534126.1, forward strand.
TACTTTTTCAAAATCAGTGTCAAATAAGTCTCGAAACTCTGATGGGTCAAAATCGGATGTATTGAAATCTGATGACCATATTTGTCCTAGTAAAATTAGAAAAACGAACCATGATACAATATTAATTAAGGATAAGTCTGATAGTGTGTCTGTTAGTGATCCGAATCAAAACACAGTAAACAGTGAGTTGAGGAGGAGTGATAGGCTCAAAGATCGTCCCCCTATTTCTTATCGGCATGATGATGATGATGATTATTTAATGTGTGCACAATCTGTTGTGTGTGAAGTACCTAGTTCATTTTTAGAGATCAGAACACGTAGTGATCGATCTCAATGGGAAGGTGCGATTAATGATGAATTGAAGTCTCATGCCATTAACAAGACATGGACTCTTGTACCACGCCCTCAAGGTAAAAACATTGTAGACTGTAAATGGATTTTTACTGTCAAAAACGATGAGTTTGGAAAGCCATCTCGTTATAAGGCGCGATTAGTAGCTAGAGGTTTTAGTCAACAATACCTAACTGATTATGACGAAACATTTGCACCTGTGGCCAGAATTGCTACTTTTAGATTTTTAATGAGTTTTGCCATTCAACATAATTTATTAGTACATCATATGGATGTTAAAACTGCATTTTTAAATGGCCAGTTACAAGAGGAAATATATATGAAAATTCCTGAAGGTGTGACATGCAATAATAGTAATTTTGTGTGTAAATTAAATAAAGCTTTATACGGCCTTAAACAGGCGGCCAGGTGTTGGTTCGAGACGTTCGAACAATCATTAAAACGGGAGGGATTTCAAAACTCATCGGTCGACAGGTGTCTTTATGTACTAAATAATGGCGACGTAAATAAAAATATTTATGTTGTTCTTTATGTAGATGATTTGGTGATATCTTGTTCAGAAAATGAAAGAATGCAAAATTTTAAAAGCTATTTAATGAGTAAATTTAAAATGACTGA
>NW_013534128.1:0-6024 GCF_000836235.2 Papilio xuthus
CTCACTATACGTCCCCACTGAGGGGCTCGGAGCCTACCCTAAGTTAAGGGTGATTAGGCCATAGTTAACCACGCTGGCCAAGTGCGGGTTGGTTGACTTCACACATACCTTCGAATTTCTTCTCAGATATGTGCAGGTTGCATCACGATGTTTTTCTTTACCGTAAGAACGTTGGATAAATGTACATATGTAAATCGGAAATCGAAAAACACATTGGTATATGGCGGGATTCGAACCCAGGACCTGCAGATTGCAAGTCAAGTGCTTGACCCCTGAGCCACGGACGCTCCTCTAAGATATAATAAAGGGTAAGAAACACATGTACCAAGGTCCAAGAAGAGATGGAAGGATTGAAAGGTAAGTAAGAAGGGAGTGACGACTGAAATGGTTGAAGTTACGATATATATGACGCGAGGGGAACCTCGTTAGCCGATGTGAGATAAGGACATATACATGAAAATCTAAAATCCAAATTTCATGAGTCTCCTATCCACTTAGTGTTTAATCTGTTAATCGCTAAATAGAAATAAGCACTAAAGGTCTGAACTCATACAGTCAACCTACCGTTGTTACCGCTTGGATAACGCACTGTTGCCATGGAAGCTAGACAAAGTACATTCGCTCCGAAACGATTCCATAGCGAACTTCAACAATGTATAGAACTGTCAACTTCTTTCGATAAGTCACGTGATTTTAATTTTTCAGTTCTATACGTTTTTCAAATTCGTCATGGAACAGCACATGAAAAGCACAGTCCTTCCGTGAGCGAGTCTAATACCAAAAAATAAATAATAAGAGGTCAATGAATAGAAGACCTTGAAAACAATAACAATATTGTATTTTAGTTTTTCTTATTTAAAATTATTCATAATGCTAATATATGCAAAGTAACGCATCGAAGAACATAAAATGATTCTTAGCAGTACATTTTTGTACCGAATATTTCTAATTTGTATTATAATTTTATTTTCTAGTTTTATGGCATGCTGTAAAGGAATTATCATACAGCAGTTTGCAAGTTGGTGGTGTTATATCAGCTTCGATTGGACCCAGGACTATATATGGTAAAATTATGTTACCTTAAATCTGTCTATTACATTTCTGTACCCTTAAGATCAGGAGAAGAACGAATCGAATGACCTCACTAGTCAAAATAGAATCACGTTTTAAACATATAGTTATTTTTGTTTTGTCAAAAAACAGGGATGGCGATATATTTTATACGAAGATCTTGATCTCAGAAACCAATGATAAGTCGTTTAGGCTACAGTGATTATGGAATTGATTTATAAAACCACATACCCTAGAAAAACTTTTGTCAGTTGGGTACAAAAATTAAGTATTACAATGCAATCTTTATGGCGGCTCGTGGTTAGATGAGAGCGCATATTGCGAGCCTCCGATAAGTTTGGATCGCATTATACTTTATAACAATTAATAAAGAAAGGTTTTAATATTTTTTTGTTATTTAAATATTCATTTTGTAGATATCCCCCCCTCTCGGAACATGAAATAATTACGTTTTTTTTGTTTCCAGTTTTGACTGATCCTGACGATTGTTTGACTGTCGCTAACGCTTGTTTACAAAAGGATAATTTCTATAATTTTGCTAAACCCTGGCTCGGGGAAGGTTTAGTCACTGGAACACGTATGTAAATTATTATAATTAATACTATATTCTGTGTAAATTATGATAACACTAGCTTATCCTCGCAACTTCGTTCGCATAGAATTAAATAAAAACTAAGTAATGTGTATTCTTTCAGATAGTGTTCTATATCTTTACCAAATTTCATTCATGTCCATGCAGCCGTTCTGGAGATACCTTCTAACAAACATCCATCTATCCAAACATTCGCTTATAATATTAGTATAGATGTAAATTACAGAATTCCTTTTTAAAAATGAAATGTAACCTTTAGCATAACCTATAAAAACTTTTGTCCATCTGTCTGTCTATCCGTAAGGCTGCGTTATTGCGAGTAACTCCGGAACGGCTGGACCGATTTTGAAGGGAATGTAACTGATGTCGCGGGCATATTGCAGACTACTTTTGTTTAATTCTGCGCTAAAGAAGTCGAGGGCGTCTACTAGTGCATTGTACCAGGGAAATTAATAGACAGATTTATTCACACATGTGTAATTAGAACAACTTCACCTGGTACTTGACAAATACTAAGCGATAGCTGTCGCAGTGTTCCGATTTCTTTTTTATACATTGCAGTACCAATATGGAGGCATCATCGAAAGTTACTGAACCCAGCGTTCAGTCAGCTTGTGCTGGACGGTTTCCAGGGAGTTTTCAACAGTCAGTCCCGTCGCCTAGTCAGGGATATGGCATCGGAAGCTGGGAAGGGACCTTTCGATCACTGGGCTTACACGCGACGGAATGCGTTGGAGACTATCTGCTGTAAGTAAATAGCTGCTGAATGCTACGCTAACGCCTGATTTTTACAGAAATCTACACTTATTGACGGTATATTTAAATCATTTGATTTAAATTAAATCTATCTAAAGATTGCGATTACAGTTTAACAGCATGATCTATTTAGTCGGACCGATCTTAAGAATCTGATACGTGTACGATTTTGTGTGTGTAAATGCGATTCTGGGTTTCAGCGTTTGTTTATTTTACAATCAGTCACATTTTCCTTGTAGAGGTATTTACAGCTTCCCCGGACTTGAGGTGGCCGAGCGCAGATGGCGCTTAGCCTGAACCTCGTTAAACTATTTATCTCTTGGTCTACATTTATTAGTTCATTTAAACAAAACATCTCAATACTGAGATCTTTGTGTCCTGGTAATAATGTTCAACGCCATCTGTTGGGCGCAACCGTTATTTCTTAATTCTTTTAATGTTTTGTTGTACTTTTATTTGAACAGTGACCGCTCTGGGAGTTGATTTCTGCGAGAACAGTGTTTTGAACAGTCAGTATGAGCACGCGGCGGAGCAGATGTTCAATGTGCTGGTGGAGAGGTTCCAGAAGTTCTGGCTTCACAGCGACTTTATATACAACTGGTCGAGCCTGAAGAAGAAACAAGAGAGATGTCTGGAGATTTTGCACAATATGTCAAACACGGTAAACTTGATGTACTGTTTTAAAATATAGGTTTAGTATTTATGTTGGTACTAAGATGAAAAGCCTTGTTTTTTTGTTTTAGGTTCTAAAAACACGTAAAGCTTCATACTTAAGCAATAAGAAGAATGGATTAGAAGCATCAACAGGTCTGTATGAGCAACAATTTATGATGTTGTGCGAATATTTTTTTTAGCTCCACTTTTGCGATAGTAAAAATATCTTACTTCAGCCAGTAACATTACCAGTCTTATTCTTATTAAATTATTTACAGTTGATTTACAGTTGGAAATTGAAGTCAGTTTTAAAGATTCTACTAAAAAAGATATTAGTTACGTTCAAATTTTTTTATGACTTCTTCTTGATCATAGTACAAGATCTCGTGTTAATTTTAGGTACGAAATTCAAGGCGTTTTTGGATCTTCTATTAGAGTTATCTATAGAGAAAGGAGCGTTTAACGACTTGGAGATAAGGGAGCAAGTAGACACAATGATAGTCGGAGGACACGACACGTCTGCTAATGTTTTAATGTTCACCTTAGTTATGATTGGATCGTATCCGAAGGTGCAGGAGAGAATTTTCGAAGAGTAAGTGCAGATCAAGATTATCAAAATACGTGTCTTAAATGATTCTCTTTTTATATTTACATCTCTTTGAAATTAATTACTTAATTTTAGATTATACGACATTTTCGGGAACGACGATAGAGATGTGACTAAGCAAGATTTATCTCAGTTGGTATACTTAGAGGCCGTGCTGAAGGAAACTATGCGGGTTTACCCCATTGTGCCCGTGACTGCGAGGTGGCTTGATAGAAATGTTAAGCTAAGTAAGTTGTATTGAATGTCAACGCAAATTTTAAAACACTGTTAGTTATAGATCTACAAGGCTTTCTAGCCCGGTGACCATAAGTCGAACATTAACGACCCTCCCCCCTGTCAACGTCAAAAAAGTGTCCCAAGATCCGTAGTACTGTCGTAATAGACGGATGGATAGATGGATAGATGGATAGATGGATAGATATAAGAAGGTATCAACAGGGCAGCTCAATGGATCTCGATAAAATTTGGCATAGATACTATTGATAGAACATAGTCTATGTGTGTGTCTTATTGGTTACTTATTATTTTTTTTTAATTCGCTGGTATAGAGTCGCGGGCAACAACTTCTTTGTTTTAATTCCGCGCAGATCAAGCCGCGGACAAAAGCTAGCTTGTTATATTGTCTCATTCCCATTGATTATAACGAAACATCAATCTACTCTCTTTCAGTCATTCAGTTTGTTTTTTTTTTCAGAGAACTACACGTTAACCGCTGGTCGGACTTGCTTTATGTTCGTGTACGGGGTCCATAGACACGCCATGTGGGGACCTGACGCTGAGGAATTCAAACCCGAACGCTGGCTGGATCCGGCCACTCTGCCGCATTGTCCCAACGCCTATGCTGCATTTAATATGGGCAGAAGAATCTGCATTGGTATGCAACATTATTTTAGTTCCTCTTCCATCCTTTCTTGTCTCCTATAGGAAATCGAAATATTCAAATCGTTAGCTCGGATTCTTTAGCTGAATATGGGCACCGGTCACTTTGCCATTTTGGCGAATTCAGATAGTCGTTTACTCCAAAGTCACCACTATTATACTAGAAAAATCTTTATTTCCAGGTAAATCGTACGCTTATTCGTCGATGAAAACAACGTTGGCTCACCTATTACGTCACTACCGAGTACAAGCCGACCATAATAAGATGATACTAAAGCTTGACGTCATGCTCAAACCTGAATACGGTCACTTTATATCCATAGAGAAGAGATGAAATGTAAATTAAAAAAGCCGTAACACATTTAAAGACTGACACTTTTATAATTCCTGATGGATATAAGTTACATTCAATTACAACCAAAAAAGTGCTACAACATTCTTGTCAGATTATAATTTTACATAATTCTTATGATTGTCGGAAAATATGTAATCTAAACAATGTCATCTTGACAACGTCATCAGACCAATGATGAAGCGGCATTTGCACAATCTCATCTTGACAGTGTCATCTGACCAATGATGGATCGGCATTTGCACAATCGCATCTTGACAGTGTCATCTGACCAATGATGGAGCGGCGTTTGCACAATCTCATCTTGACAGTGTCATCTGACCAATGATGGAGCGTTATTTGCACAGGACGATGCTGCCATTATTTTATTTTCGATATTCCAGAAAAAATCGTGTGGCGATTTAGTTTTAATTTGTAATATCAATAGTAAGATAAAGTTGACATGTAACGAATAATTATTAATGTACTTTATGCTGAATATAATTATTAAGAAATGTAAAACATCGTGTTTTCTTGAAAAATCTTTTATCTGTATCAATTTTTGATTCAATCAATTTGAATTAAATTCATAATTATGTAGCCTATGTGTTCTTCCAGATTGTAACAGTGGTAGAGCCCGCTTTAACATCTTCGCATGAATTGGCCCGGTTCGCCCGGTGAAATACCACGACCACACAGAAGATAGGCGTGAAGTGGAAGCAATTCCGCGTTTCCTCTGATGAGTGTGCGTCCCGAAGGCCTAATTTAGTCCTCTTTCCTTTCCCACCCTTTTTCATATATTATAAGGTGTCAAACGAGCGAGCGGTCACCTGAAATCGCTGAAATAGCGAAGGGGCCCATGCCCATAGACATACGCAATTGCATATGCGTTGCCTACCTTTAATCGACGGAGGAGAGGATGCACAGAAAGAATATATTTTCCCTTTCCATGCATCCTCTCATCCGGAAAGTCCACTTCCACTTCCCATCCTTTCCTTATAAGAAATAGGATGGGAAGGGAAAGAGAACTAAATAAGGCCTCCGGGACGCACACTCATCAGACGAAACAAGGAATTGCTTCCACTTCACGCCTGTCTTCTGTGTGGTCGTGGTATTTCGCCGGGCAAGCCGGGC
>NW_013534129.1:0-612 GCF_000836235.2 Papilio xuthus
CTTTTCTATTTCAAACAAAAATGAAGGAGATAAAGCGATACTATTGGCATGTAATTTGTTTATTATTCATGTTTGTTAAACTTGTATCGGTAAAAATAACACTTTTACCTTTTACCTTTTACTGATACTGATTATATTTAAGAAACAAAGAAAAAAAACTGAATGTCAATATCCAAACTACATCAAATTTTTGGTCGATTGCAATTAACATTCCAGTGTGCGTGGGCGCGCACACATATGTAGATAACACTTGTTCGTATAGTTTCCGCGCGTACCATTCTTAAAACCCGCAAAGACAATCCACGCTCCGCCCACTCACTTCACCCGCGATGGTCTGACCTAATTGTTGTTAACTTTATTTAAATTTCTTTCTACCCGACAGCGAAAATTATAAAAAAAAAAATGTCGAGCAAAATTTTACATTACCAAATTTTTACTGGTTATGAAAAAATAACCCCGTGATTGATAAAATGAAAAAAAAGTAGCCTGAGATTCGAACCGGTAAACTTACATATTACGGCAAACATACTAGAATACTGCGCCAAATTAGTATTATATATATTGTGACAAGGCAAAATTTGATATTAGTTAATACGTATCTGTCATATTCGG
>NW_013534130.1:0-745 GCF_000836235.2 Papilio xuthus
CTTTTCTATTTCAAACAAAAATGAAGGAGATAAAGCGATACTATTGGCATGTAATTTGTTTATTACTCATGTTTGTTAAACTTGTAGCGGTAAAAATAACACTTTTACTTTTACCTTTTACTGATACTGATTATATTTAAGAAACAAAGAAAAAAAACTGAATGTCAATATCCAAACTACATCAAATTTTTGGTCGATTGCAATAAACATTCCAGTGTGCGTGGGCGCGCACACATATGTAGATAACACTTGTACGTATAGTTTCCGCGCGTACCATTCTTAAAACCCGCAAAGACAATCGACGCTCCGCCCACTCACTTCACCCGCGATGGTCTGACCTAATTGTTGTTAACTTTATTTAAATTTCTTTCTACCCGACAGCGAAAATTATAAAAAAAAAGTTGTCGAGCAAAATTTTACATTACCAAATTTTTACTGGTTATGAAAAAATAACCCCGTGATTGATAAAATGAAAAAAAAGTAGCCTGAGATTCGAACCGGTAAACTTACATATTACGGCAAACATATTAGAATACTGCGCCAAACTAGTATTATATATATTGTGACAAGGCAAAATTTGATATTAGTTAATACGTATCTGTCATATTCGGCGTGACAAACTTTTATATTTAAGCGTTATGACAGGAGAAGAAAAACATTGGGTTGCCCAGTAAGTTCGTCCCGCTTTATAAGGAAAATTGAAACCCTGTTCTCTTAAATTTTTGGAAATGTTTTTAAATTATAT
>NW_013534132.1:0-930 GCF_000836235.2 Papilio xuthus
TAATTTAATAAAGTAATAAAAAATTACAGCAATTGAAAATAATACAAAAAATCACGAATTAAAATTAATGTACAAAAGTAACAGGGCTTAATGATAATAGAAAAATCATGAATATAAAAGAAATACAAGATTCAACATTAATATAAAAAAAAATTACACGAACTTATAAAATCATAGACTCCCTAAAATGTTGTGCTTAACTAAAGATCAGTTCATTTTAACGAATAACTTAAAAATAAAAACAATTAATAATCCATCTCTTAATATCTAAATCTACATTTTAACAATGATTAAATATATTCTTTTAATATTATTTTGAATAATACAGAAATAGACTATTTGCAATATTACTTATACAACCATCGCTACAAAATTCGTTCTTTCCCAAACCCTCATTCAGCAAGGCGTAAAGAAATCCAATCTATCCGTATGTTATTATTTCTAAAACACGCTGACAAACGAGCTAGCATCACCTGATGTTAACCGCTGCCCCAGTTTAAACAGAGGAAGGGACAAACAGAAATATGATGTTCCTCTTTCCTATATCCCTTCCAAAACACTTCTTTTCTCCTATCATTGCCTTATTATAAAATAGATTATATTCATGTTATACAATATTGGATAAATAAAGAAGATTACATTAAAAAAATTTTTACTTATAAACTAAAAAGAGTACTTAACTAAGTTAAAATTGATTATTAAAAATTTTAATTATAATTTTAAAAACGATATCAAATAAGAATTACATTTGAATAATGAGAGAAATTAGTATAAAAATTAAATTAAAAAAATCTATGTAAATTTTACGACTTTTATATTTGTATAAAAAAAAACCTGAATGCCTGCCAGTTGAATGATTTTTTGTAAAAAATAAGTTCTAAATAAAAAAAAAATATTTACGATACAATATTTTTTGAAAAAAAAAAAAAA
>NW_013534133.1:0-930 GCF_000836235.2 Papilio xuthus
CTTGACATTTTTTGACATTGACAGGAGGGTGTTAGTGAGCTGTCATTTAGTTTGACTTATGTCTAACTAGCCTTGTCGGTAACTCATTAACGATCATCTGTCAATGTCAAAAACATGTCGGAAGATCCTTGTCGTACTGTGACTGTCTTTTGTGTCATATTCTATGCTTAACTCGTTGAGCGCCACGTCAGTCATCGGTGGCTGACATTAGATTTTTCGTTTAGGTCGCTTCAACCATCGTGTAACATGAGAACTATAAAATTTTACACTATTTTTCGTTAAAAATGTAAACTATTTTGTACTGCAATCGGAAACACCGGCTCTTTAATACCATAATAAGCGGCGCTCGTGGCCTGAACGGGATTGTCTTAGAACGCGTGGCGATCAACGTGTTAAGTAGTATTTTCACGGGGCCAGATAAATTTGTCGGACTATAATCTGTCAAAGTCTGTCTGTCACTTGTATATATTAAAATAAGGGCATTTACAAATTGATGGTTGCATTCGCTTATTAAATGTGAATTATTTTTAATTTGTAAGTGCTATATGTCTTGTACGCATTGTATTAAGTCTAACGCATAAAAAATATTCTGAAAGTTCCAATTATTAAAATAATTTGTTTATCTTTGCCCTAAGATACCTCTTTCCTCTCATGTGGTCTATCAAAACACTATTATTTCAGTTTTTTTTAATTGACTACTGATAAAAAAATTAACATCTAAATGAAATTAATTTGGTTAAATAAAATGAGTTTGGATATTATCTGGTTAGGTTTTTGATGTAACAAAATATATAAATTTTGTCAGAGAATTTAATAAAAAACTGTTCCGAGACATAATCAAATAATTTTTACTTTGTTATTAAAAAAGATAATTTCAATATTAAGGTGCTTTTTATTTCTTGCAAATACATTCCTAGATTATAAAACTCA
>NW_013534134.1:0-1133 GCF_000836235.2 Papilio xuthus
TTCAAATTACTTCGCACTAGTATTTATTTTTAATAAACCAAAAACAATGACAGATTGGATAGGAACATCATTTGGAGTGAGAGACGTTTGACACTTTTACGACAAGCGATAATTCCTCCAAAGTACTAACTTGCATTAGGTAAGTAGTTAATAGAGTTAAGACCTACATGTTTGTATCAAAGATGCCACCAACGCGCTTTATCACAGTCAAAAGCGGCCGCAGAACGTCAATTAGTCGCGTATGTCGCAAGACAATCGCCCCTTGAGCCATCAATGGGAGCGGGACCATTCATCAGATAGAATTTATTATTAGCCGACGATGTACAAATCGGTCGATACGCGATGAAAGAACAATGAATGCGTGGAGCTGACGATAACAATTGCAATTTTTGTTTTGTGAATGCACATAATTGGGTCTTTTATAGTCCAGGTTTAGTCTTAAGACAGCACCTATATTGAGCTTTAGAGATAAGATTCTTCTGTTTATTAATAATACACTTATTGTGAAATAATTTATGTCTTAAAACATATTGATATCTCTGTTTTTTCAATGCGAATGAGAGAGATGACAGTACTTAAACTTTTATAAGGGCCGCTTATTTCAAACTAGTCTATCATAACATCATTAGAACACTTTCAATTAAATCTGATTATTTAAAATTTACAAAACCACAAATTTATGGAAAATGTACACAAAAAGAATGCTTATTAACGAGTACGTCATGTGATTAACAAATTATTTTAAAACGATATAAAGTTATTAAGATTATATTAATATTTAAAGCCGTCTCTGCATCTTTCGTTGTTAATCCTGGTGTCAAGTTACGCGGAGTCTGGGTGGTCACTTGTATAGTGCATTATTATGGGCCACCACAATCGACTCTCTGAGAGTGGACAATCTAGGGAATGCGAGCGGAAACCAATATAACAGATAGCTTGTATGATAACTTTATGCAACAGCTGCAAAGTTTTAATGTTTGAAAATTATAAGTCTGTAGCTTTTTTCAATTAACTATTAGCAGTTGCCCATGACTTCTTCCGTGTGCATTTAAAAAAAATCAAATTTAAATATAGCTTATGTAACTCGGAGCTAACCTCTATAGTCTCCCAATAATTAAAGAATTTTTCAAATT
>NW_013534135.1:0-697 GCF_000836235.2 Papilio xuthus
GATGTATTTTTACAAACAATAGATATCCACTTAAATTTTATCTTCATTATATTACATTGTTGTTTGTTTCCTACGCAAACTTGTCCGAAATTTGGACGACTCGACCAACGCACAACGAAACGAACGAAAACTACAAAACGCAACGACAACAATAACAACCAAAGAAACGCAATGACAACACCGAACCAAACACCAAACATATCCGACTTGCGGGAAGCATATCTGTAGCGAGACATTGTATCTTAACATCGCGATTAAAGTAAACGATATCTCGCTACAGCGCCATCTGTTAGGGTGCAGCAGAAACGGCGCCAACATTCCGCCCACCAAGAACTCTGTTCTTCACCGCCCACCGTGGTGTATTTAATTCAAGGCGCAGAACGTGTCGATTAATGATCTTTACTTTCCCCTTGTTTAATGCTCCTGATCTTTCGGGTCGCATGCTTACTGTTGTTCCAGATATAATCCAACCTAATTTAGTATTTTGTGCAATCGTGCCTGCGGAGCTCCTTAACAATCCATCATCAATAATTTTTGTGTATACTTCTGCCCCTAGCAATATGTCGATTTTATTCGGCTCATTGAATGTAGGATCTGCTAGTGTTATAGAATGTAATTCCGGCCAGACGGGTACGTTGCACCGTTGTGATGGTAAGTAATTTGTGATTCTTTTCAAAACATAGGCTTTCACAGGTAC
>NW_013534136.1:0-205 GCF_000836235.2 Papilio xuthus
TGTGAATGGGTATGAATCAGACGTGTTCTATGCTGACAGCGGCGTTCCTCAGGGTTCTCACCTTGCCCCCTGCTCTTCCTGGTTTTCATAAATGACATTACCTACTGCATTAAAAACTGCAAGAAATCTATGTTCGCAGACGATTTAAAGTTATACAAGATTGTCAAATCCCCTGCTGATGCAAATCTCATACAAGAGGATTTAA
>NW_013534136.1:323-655 GCF_000836235.2 Papilio xuthus
GCGGCGCGATTATATCCGAGTTAGAAGTAGTACAAGACCTTGGTGTTACAATAGACTCTAAATTAAAGTTTACGACGCACGTGAATAATATAGTTGCCAAGGCTGCTAAGACTTTAGGCTTTCTAAAACGGAACACCCAAGACTTCAAACTTATACAAACAAAACAGATGCTATATAATGCTTTCGTGCGTAGCCAACTCGAATATGCGAGTGTTGTTTGGAATCCGTTGTACGCGGTGCAGTCGCAACGAGTTGAGGGTATCCAATGAAGCTTCACACGCCATTTAGCATTCCATGCAAGAGGATTTTCACATCGTAGTCCATACACTCAA
>NW_013534137.1:0-672 GCF_000836235.2 Papilio xuthus
GTTTGTAAGATGGTATCTTCGGAAAGGCTACTTGGATCTCGCTGACATTTGACATAGTCTGGAACAAATTAAGTTTTGCTTTTCTTAATTCCGCGTGGACCGAGTCACGGGCGACAGCTAGTCAATAAATAATATATCTAAATTGTTGTTAGAAGTTAATTTTTATCATAGACTAATTTATAGAAAAAAGTCTGGAAAACGTACGTCATCGTCAAGTTTATAGTCTATGAATCATAGATTGTAGGTTCAATGTGTATCGTCTGTGGACAAATTCTGTGAAAATTGAAAGCTGAAAATCTATGGTTTTTCGTAAATTTTTAACCGATCTGAATTGCAACTTTAATACACCAATTTCGATCCTTTTTTTCTTGAAAGTGAGAGTATCGTTGTACTCAAGGAATATCTTTGATTTTCAGCGTAAGATCTCGGCAAATGTTTACAAGCGAGAAAATGACACAAGATCAGGTACTATTTCTTTGTGAGATAAATTAATGCGTACTATTGAAATACATTCTATAACTTGTTAAATTACATATTACTTGAAAAGATGCGAAAAAAATATGATTCAATGTTAGGTCTGATTCTTTATATGTCAATAAAATACGTCTTGATTTTGTGCAGGAACAGCAAGTTAAAATCCTGAAGAGAGTACTAGAGGGATGGCGTATGGTT
>NW_013534138.1:0-657 GCF_000836235.2 Papilio xuthus
AGAATACAATATTTAAGTTTTACTTCTCAAATAAATTCATAAAATTATCATGAACCTAAAGATTCTGCATTTTAACTCTTTTGTTATTACTATTCTCCATAGATGTGTAACCTATAGATTCCTTAACGAGGAAAAATAATGAGCTTAGGAGGCATCATTTTGGGGAAAAGTACCTGTGTTGAAATTTAAATTACTTGTAAGAAAATTGTATACAATCTGTTTATTTTTTATTACTTAGTTCAAAAAAAGTTAAGATATATAATAAGTTGTGATATTTGTAAAATCCAAATTTAATAAATTAATTTTGTTTCATATTTTTCACTAAATGGTATTTTTTTTTATCTTTTGTACTTGATACTTAATTCCCTATATTTTAGTATATTTCTATTTTCTATACACTGCATTTCCCAATTTCGAGAAAATCTTATTATGTTAGTGAATATTTTAAATTAAAGTCTAATACATATTTCTAAAAATTGTCATAATATTAACATCAAACTAATATAAAACACTAAATTATAATATAAATAATGTATAGGTTACACATCTATATATCAATATTGACATTAATATAGTTATTATGCTTGTGCAATTCCTGCAACATGGTGACTCTTTTTTAGATTTGCGGTTAAACTACTTCATATAATAAGTTATTTT
>NW_013534139.1:0-711 GCF_000836235.2 Papilio xuthus
CTCATTCCCCGCTCGAATCTTCCCAGTCAGCTCCGATCCCAGCCCTTATGGCTACTCCCGTCGAGTCTCCAAAAACTGCTCCCTTCAACTCCTCACCCCAGTCTCCAATCGCTCGTCCTGCCCTCCCCGTAGCCCGTGCGCTACATAGCAAAAAACCTCCCCCAATCTACATTCAAGCCAAGGACAAGTGGCCGATGATCAAATCGGCACTTTCCAATAAAATAGAGTGCGTAGCAACGCCTACCCAACAGGGTATTAAACTCCAGCTGGATTCGACAGATGCTTTTCGCAATGCGACAAAGTTCCTTCGCGAAAAAGATATATACTTCCACACTTATACGCTCGCAGACGAGCGCATCCTTCAGGCGATCGTCAAGAAGATCCCGAAGGAAATCCCCGTAGAAGAGGTGTTACAGTCCCTCAAAGAACAGAATATCCCCGTGCTTGCAGTCCATCGGTTAAAAAACAGGCGCACCAAGTCCCCCCTAGATATGGTCAAAGTTCAATTAGAACTCACCCCCGAGGGTAAATTGATCTTTGACATAAAGTCGATATGCGGCCTTAGTGGCCTAATCGTAGAGCCGCCCCGTAAGAGCGTCATACCAGGCCAATGCCATAAGTGCCAATTGTATGGGCATTCAGCCCTCAATTGCTACGCCCGCCCTAGGTGCGTCAAGTGCCTAGGTGATCACGGAACCATCGACTGTCCTA
>NW_013534140.1:0-1497 GCF_000836235.2 Papilio xuthus
ATAAAGTTATATCTCCAGTTATAAGAGATGTAACTCTTTTCATCGAATAATGCAATTTTTTATTTAATTTGATTTTAAATAAAGTTATTTTAAATTCAATCAAATGTATAATTATATAGGGTGTCCGAGAAAAATGTCTAAAATGATACCATAGATTTTTTTTCTCGAAAATACGCCGATTTAACTTACCTCTATGTAAAGTTGCTTCTTTTAGCCGCTAGATGGCTTTAAAATTTCCAAATTAATTTTATATTAATTCAAATATCTCAAAAAGTAATACATAGATTTTATTAATATTGAAAACATTGTTTTTGGTACATAAACACCTTTGTTATAAACCTACAGGGGGTTCAAAAACACGAATATCGAAATAATCATGTTTTGCAACCAAATAATCTGTGGTACTTCATTCTTTCCGGGACATCCTGTATGTCCTATTGTTTAAAGCAATACGTATTTTTGTATAAAAATGCGGCGCGCGTTCCCATTGTATGCAGCATCGTTGTGACGTCATCAGTGACGTCATCAGCGTGACGTGGTTCAGAAGGTGGGCGGGTGTTGCGGGGGGCAGGGAGTGGTGAGCACCTCACCTCCGCTCTCTGTGATTGCCACCGTCTTGTGGTACTTTATGAGATCGGCTGAAATATACAGATAAAATATTTTTTAATCATAAAGAAAAAAGTTAAATAATCATAGAAAAAATATTTTAATTGATAAAATGAATATGTGCTATATTTGGTTCGTTGTTTTAGCATCTATGATATTGTGACGTCATCTGTTGAGTATTGAACGCAATTTTACGTCAATAGATAGCGTTCTTAAAATATTATAAGTCGATAATGAGATTTTTGTTTCAGAAGAAAATCTATCATCAGATTTAGACACGATTGTGTGCATTATGTATGTAAACACACGCTTTTCTGTTATTTAAGATGTCAGCATTGACATAAAATTTAAGAATAGTTATTTTTTTTTAATAAGAAGCTCTTTACTTATACTATGCTATATGCTATATGTGGAGAATAAATTGGAAAAAATTGTTCTGGGAGAGCGAGACAAAAACTACAATACTGCCAATAGCAGCAAACAAAGTAATGTTTTTGCTAATCTATACTAATATTATAAAGCGGAAAAGTTTGTTTAAGCGCGCTAATCTCATGAACTACTGGTCCGATTTGATGAATTCATCTTTTTGTTGCATAGTCCATTTATAGAGGAAGACTTTAGGCTATGTAACTACGCTGCAACCAATAGTTTTTTTTTAATTCCGCGCGGTTGAAGTCGCGAGCGACAGATAGTATGTAATATGGCATGTGTGAGAGGGAGATGGAGATATTTGAGGCGAGGTAGGGTGAGGGAGAGTACCGAGCGAGGTGTGGGTGGTGGTGGCGGCGCCGAGCAGCCGGTAGCCGCGCTCCGCCTCCACCAGGTAGTGCTTGCAGCGGTCCTGTGCGCGGTACGAGAGCGCGTACCCCCACACGCGCTCCGACACGCGCA
>NW_013534141.1:0-580 GCF_000836235.2 Papilio xuthus
TCCACTCTCACTATATGACTTATGGGCTTCAGATAAATTAGAACATGTTTACGTGAATATGGAAATAGCGAGAGTGCTAACATAAATCGATATACATTGCTTTTTAATTAAGAGATATTCAATAAGTTAGATTCATCCATACAACTACTTCTACGAACTAACGAGAGATTTCTTGTTCGCCACAACAGAACCGTTTTCTTCTCATTTCCACTGGTGTTGCGGATGTCTATGGGTGTCCATAGGTCACCTCGATGTTCCCGCTGCTCGTTTGCCCCATCTTACATATAAAATTCTCGTGTCACAATTTTCGTTCCCATACTCCTCCGAAACAGCTTGACCGATTCTCATGAAATTTTGTGAGCATATTGAGTAGGACTGAAAATCGGCCAACATCTATTTTTAATCCCGCGCGGATGGAGTCGCGGGCGACAGCTAGTTTTCTTATAAAAAATCCTTGTTTGGTTAAAAGTTTCGAGTAAGTATTTTAACTATTCTATTACTTGTAATTACATTTCATTATAATTAAATGAAAAACTAATCCAATAAGTTTGTTCGCTGCCTGTGGCCGGCGGTGTTTTCT
>NW_013534143.1:0-797 GCF_000836235.2 Papilio xuthus
ATTCGAGGCTTAAATTTGACTTTATCAAACCTAAGTTACTATCACTAACAATGATCATTGTCAAATTATTCGTAGTTTCGCCTTTAATTAACTTACAAATTAAAGTATTTTGCCTATCAGTGTTTTCATCAGACACCGAAGTGGACTTAACGAACACAAATTTATGAGAAGATGCAGGTTCGACACAAGAAGATATCCTAATATGCATGGATGGCTCTTTAAATTCATTATAACTTATGAGTGTAATATCTGTGTTCTGTGATTTTTGATATTTTAAAACATAAACAAAAGGATTCCATTCTTGAAGTGTAGAATACGTTTTATCATTTTTTAAGTCAAGAATTTGATCTGTTAAAAACTTTTTACTTTCAAGAATCATTCCATTATCTGCTGCATTGTTTCCATCAAATAAGAGTATTTTGAACTTGTGCATATCATAATCAGTACAAAAGGATAGCGTATTAATTTCTATCTCACCAGGAATTCTTCTAAACATAAAAATACATCCTAATAATATTAGTAAACTTAACATTGGGGCGTTAAGTTTTTTACAAAAAAATACAAAAAAAATAATCAATTTTAGATTAATTAAATAATGCAGTGAAATCACGGATATAAAATTTAAAAAATTATCGAATAATAAAATAAAAATTTGTGGGCTAAAAAGGCAAATTAAATTAATGTGTATTAGTATTAGGTAAATTAATCTTTTTTACCACGATATTTTCTGCTATTACAGTCATCCCTCCTATTGCACGGTTTTAAAAACCGTGCAATAAAAAACCGTGTAATAAAAA
>NW_013534144.1:0-195 GCF_000836235.2 Papilio xuthus
AAGCGACTCGAGACGCTGACCATTGAGCTCCTGCTGTCCGACTCCGAGTCGGATAATCTCCCCATTCCTTCTCCTTCATCCGAACCTAACCTCTCCTCCCTCGCACGACGAATGGCCCCCCCGTATACAATGGGGCCGATGGGCCGGCTGTCCGACCCACCAAGGGATTCCCCGCGAACGGGACCCTCCCGGGTA
>NW_013534144.1:450-643 GCF_000836235.2 Papilio xuthus
GACCCGCCGCGCGTGGCGTTGCCGCCGAAAGAGGGTAATTTTTTATAGAGGTTTTCTTCCTCGCAGCCCCACGCTAGGCGCAGAGCCCCCGTTTCCGCTCAGTGCGGACTTACGGGTTGCCCGACGGAGGCCGAAGCCAATGCCTACCAGCCCTGAAAAGGGCTGGTAGACCCGCCGCGCTGGTGTTTGGTTC
>NW_013534145.1:0-699 GCF_000836235.2 Papilio xuthus
TTGGTATTCTTCTTGGTATTCTTCTTCTTGGTATTCTTCGTGATATTCTTCTTGGTATTCTTCTTGGTATTCTTCTTGATATTCTTCTTGGTATTCTTCTTCGTATTCTTCTTCGTATTCTTCTTGGTATTCTTCTTGGTATTCTTCTTCGTATTCTTCTTGGTATTCTTCTTCGTATTCTTCTTGGTATTCTTCTTGGTATTCTTCTTCGTATTCTTCTTCTACTTCTTGGTATTCTTCTTGGTATTCTTCTTCGTATTCTTCTTGGTATTCTTCTTGGTATTCTTCTTGGTATTCTTCTTCGTATTCTTCTTGGTATTCTTGGTATTCTTCTTGATATTCTTCTTGATATTCTTCTTGGTATTCTTCTTGGTATTCTTCTTGGTATTCTTCTTGGTATTCTTCTTGGTATTCTTCGTGGTATTCTTCTTGATATTCTTCTTGATATTCTTCTTGGTATTCTTCTTGGTATTCTTCTTGGTATTCTTCTTGGTTTTCTTCTTCGTATTCTTCTTCGTATTCTTCTTGGTATTCTTGGTATTCTTCTTGGTATTCTTCTTGGTATTCTTCTTGGTATTCGTCTTCGTATTCTTCTTCGTATTCTTCTTGGTATTCTTCTTGGTATTCTTCTTGATATTCTTCTTGGTATTCTTCTTCGTATTCTTCTTCGTATTCTTCTTCGTATTCTTCTTGGTATTC
>NW_013534147.1:0-194 GCF_000836235.2 Papilio xuthus
CTCCTTCCACACCTCAGGGAAACGCCCCGCTGCCAGGCAGTCATTGAAAAGGCAGCGTAGGCGATGCCCGAGGTGTTTTAGTGCGGTGGGGAGAATCCTCCCGGGCACGCCGTCCGGTCCCGGGGCTTTCCGGGGTCCTTGGAGCCGGCGAGCCGCCCATACCATTTCCTCCTCTGTTATCAGAGGAGGGTCTA
>NW_013534147.1:319-642 GCF_000836235.2 Papilio xuthus
CCTTTAGTTTAGCCCGTACCATTCGGTACGGGCGCCCCCACGGGTCCGCGTCCAGGACCGCCAAGAACTCGGCGTATGCAGCGTCCTTGGCGGCCCCGATGGCGGCTGAGAGCGCCTTCTTTGCCGACAACCACCACCCGGGGACGCGCCACGTCGGAGTTCACCTCTCCGCCCACCCGGACAACCGCGCAGGTCCGTGGAGGTAGGTAGGTAAGGTTAGGTTAGGTTAGGTTAGGTTAGGTTAGGCGGGCCCACGGAGACGGCGGTGATGGGGGCACTGCAGCACTTCCGAGTTCCGGGTCACCTGCAAAGGCTGATCCGGG
>NW_013534148.1:0-527 GCF_000836235.2 Papilio xuthus
ATATATCCCCTTCCTTATCTAAAGTGCAAAAGAACAGTTAAAAGCTACTTGCAGGAATTAACCTACGAAGAGACTGAGGAATTATTTACAATTTGGCCTTAATATTTTAATATTTTTGTAGTATTTTCTCCCTACTTTCTCCATTTTTTATTTTTATTTTTTATTTTAACACCACTGTAACGTTTCTTTAGTTTATAACAGCACCTAAAATTTGTAAGCGGGTGCGCACTGATATAACATCAAATCAAGCGACAATAGCCTAATGGTCTAGTAGATAACCATGTCCTAGCACAAGCTTCTAGCTTATTTGGAATGGTAACAACTAATGTGTTAAAATATTTCTGAAACTTGTTTTTTTTTAATTTGTAAACTAAACTGTTATGTAATATTGTGTGTGTCTATGCAAATAAAAAATTATTATTATTATTATTATTATTATTATTAATTAAGGCTTGTTGTTGGTCGCTTTCTTTGCTGTTAACGTTATTATTTAATGCTTAACTCGAAGGAACAATAGTACATCTAAA
>NW_013534149.1:0-1396 GCF_000836235.2 Papilio xuthus
ATACGAGAATTCAGATACGTAACATCACAACGCAAGTTCGTTTGAAGTATCTACCTGAACTACGATAGACTAGGAGGTAAAAACCGTAGTGGATGGTAAACCAATGGAGGTTTTTGCACGGTTGTACGCTTACGTTGAAATACGCAGTGCAAGCAACTATCCGCATTCGCAGTCTGATCTGTTCAGTGGGCTCTTAAACTCGGCAACATGATCGGAATTGCGTTTCGACGTTTGTTGTTTGGCAATAGCTTTCGTGAAGTGTCATTTGTCGTCGACGACTCCTAAAATTGGTCTACCCCTTTATACCTAATTAATAATCCCCTCCCTAACCTTTAACCACCCATTGGTCCCGTCATTTTTTCCACTCCACACATTTTGCCTCTTACCTTTTAAGCCATCATCATATATTTCAAAAGATTTCTCAGTTGATAAATCCTTAAACGCTTTCTTTAAAGATTGCTATGATTGTGTTTTATCTACCTTTTGTTTTCTAAGAATCAAATTAAAATATGACAACGTGATTAATATTTATGATAAAATATCATTTTCCGGTTGTAGGTTATTAATTGATTAATTAATTTTAAATCGAGCTCGGCGTTTAATAAAATTTGTAATTGATTTTGGTGTTGAATCCAGTTTCATTATTTTGTGACGATGGAAATATCAGTTATAAATTAGAGGCTAGTATTTTAAAATAAATAAACAAGCATGAATAAGTATTACACTCGAGTCAGTCGGACAAAAGGAATATTGTCACATAATTCTTGAAGGAAACTCAGCAATACTTAATATTTGCAGCAATACTTAATACTTATTATCAACTGACACATGATAATGTGTTTCATCAGTATATAAGTATGTTTTATATACCTGACAAGTGAGTAATGTTTTTCTGCCGTATGTAAGTATATATGTATTTTTATGTTTGTGAGTTTGAACGTAGGTAAGTTCTTTTGTGACCTCCTCAGCCCTAAACGATTGAATCGATTTTACGATCGAGGTTTCATTTCATTGTATTCTCCGGAGTTTCACTAGCAATTACATTATCACAAATACATATAAACTAAGACTATCTAAATGTATAATATTACTTATATACTAGCTGTATATATACTAAACGCTCGCGACTTCTTCAACGTAAAGAAAAAAAAATAGCGGTCGCCTGCGACTTCATCAGCGCGGAGTTAAAATATTAGCTTATAATATTCCCGCGTGCATTATCTACCTTTCTATGAAAGTGCCGTCTAATTAGCCAGCCAATCGTTTCGGAGAATACCCTAAACAAACGCGACCTTTCAGACAGACAAAAATGTTTAAAATTGGTTTTATATCAGCAATAAATCATGTGTAAATTTTTTTTTAAGATATAGACACTAATTTTATTAGTTTTATAATT
>NW_013534150.1:0-601 GCF_000836235.2 Papilio xuthus
TTAGACGATGTGCAACGACTTCATTATCTAAAGAGCCATTTGCAAGGTGAAGCCGAGCAATTGTTACGACATATTCCTATCACGGCCGATAATTACACTACCTGTTGGGCCCAGTTGGAAAGTAGATATAACAATAAAAAGTTTTTGGCCAATTGTATTTTAAAAAGATTCATGAACCAAAGGAACATCACCGTTGAGTCTTCAAGTGCCATTAAGGAATTACTTGACATAACGAACGAATGTTTACATGCGCTTGAAAACTTAGGGGTTGACGTTACCTCCTGGGACATACTGGTTATTTATATTGTCAGCCAAAAACTCGATCCAGAGTCACGCAAACTATGGGAAAATTTAATTAACGATTGTTCAAATAAATTGCCAGAACTAAGTCAATTTAGAACATTTTTAGAGAATAGGTTTCGGGCACTAGAGTGCCTAGGTTCAAATGTTGTTGATAAGCCAGGTAACACAAAGCCAAAAAGGGCCACAGCATTGCATGTGGCCGCACCTCACAATGCCAGTTGTATATTTTGTACTGACAAGGGACACAAATTATTTAATTGTAAGAGATTTGCTCAAGAAGACGTAGACAATCGGCGTA
>NW_013534151.1:0-1411 GCF_000836235.2 Papilio xuthus
TGCGTGACCCATGCGAAGAGCGAAGTGGCATTAAAATAATTCCGCCACGTGTTGTGGCAGCGCCTTCGCGTTGAATAATAATAAAAATAAGTTCGTGAGTTCGTGTTCGTGGCGCGCTACAGTTAGCTTCCCCTTCCCCCCTTCTCCGCGCCACACCGCCGGGAGGGGGAGTGACAACCTTGGCCTTCTCCCCGCGCTCCGCATTCCCCGCTCACGTCCTGCGTCCCGCCAAAAGTCAATCTGACAGATGGAGTCCCGCGCTTTCGGGAAGCGTTCCTGTTATCGGCCGTTTGTAGGTTACGCTACGTTTATAAAAATAAATTTGTTGTTGATTCGACAAGTTGTTTATTAAATTAAGATTTCTTAATTTTAGTCTCTTAGTTGGTAATATATTTTATTAGACATGGAGGAATAAAAATAAATATTGTTATGATTTAAACACCGATTATATGAAAGTTTTACGTTCTTTACAAATACGTATAAGAAAGGCTATGTCATAACTGTATATCTGATTGCTTCCCTCTGGATAAAGTTACTATTTTGTTTTTTTTTTTTATGTTTGTAAAAGAGACTTCATAAACTCTACATTGTAAATTATTTTTGACAGAAATGTGCTAATGGAAGATATTTTTCATGGCAGGATTTTTTATAATTTACGATAATCTTTATATTTCTTGCAGACCTTCAGTATTGGAAGTGGTTTACACACATTTTTCTGTAAGGAATTAAGAATTATTTGTTGAGGATCTGTTTTCAAATTATCTTAAAATTAATACTAATTAAACTCGTAGTTATAAAACTGTTAAACCGTTGGTATTAATTAAATAAATTAATCAACAAATTACTATACAAATTAGTTGAATATAAATCTATCGTTTCAAAGGTCAGTTATGGTTTTTATGACAGAAAAAATTAAGCGAATAAGGTTTCTTTTTCTATTCTGCCATTATTTTTTTTATACTGTTAATAGCAATTTGTTTTTGTATAAATGTTTCGGCAGTGGAAACTCGAGTTTTATACTATAATTGCTTTTGCAACTGTCACTCTGTTTACGTCTTGCGAGGTTGCGACCACCCGTTCGGAACTGAATCTGGCTTCATTAATGTCACATACAGAAAGGTTAACAATCACACTTGGATACGTAATGAGACTTAAGGAATGTCGGTTTAAATTGACCTTTTTGCTGTTACTTTTTTTGAGATTAATCTGTTCTCAAAAATCTTAATGTCGGTCGATAACTACATGGGGAAAATAAGTATTAATTTTCTGGGTAACATAAGAATTAAACGGGAATTTTAGTTTTTTAATCGATTATTTTTATTTATGTGTGCTTGTGTTGCAGAGATGGGAGCTACGGGCGCGGGGAGTACCGTGGGGGCGGGGGCGGTGGTGGTGGGCGCGTGTCACTACT
>NW_013534152.1:0-674 GCF_000836235.2 Papilio xuthus
CATGATGGATTATTTTTAAAACATAAACATATGGTTCTTAATTCAAATATAAATTCATATTTGTAATTAACAAGTTAAAATTATCATAAGTTATTAAGCACATAATTATAATTTTATACTGTCAAAAAGGCGTATCTAAATTGGTTTAAAATAAAGATTTACGCATCGACTCGTATAATTGTTAAAATAGGGTCGATGCACATTGGAGTGAAATTATTTCTGTTTTTTTTTGTGACTGATTGCCACTGTTTGCCTTGAGGAGGCATTTACAGTTTCACCGGGCTTGAGGTGGCCGAGCGCAGATGGCACTTAGCCTAAACCTCGTTTAAGAGTAACTAAGCTCGAGGGCTCCCTCAGGAACCTCGACTCGGGCCGTTACTTTGTTATTATTACCGGATTGGGAGGCCGCCGAGCTCTTAGGCCGCTATTATTTCTGTGTTTTTTAGCTTTTTAATGTCAGAAAAGTGAAAAAAAACTTTAATTACCTAAGCTGTTATCAATGTTAAATCACACTGATATAAGTTTACGTTTTATTTGGATAGAAAACGCAACGTCTGATGAAACGAAGTTTTATAAACATCATCGCTAACATTTAAATCCTTGCCAAATAACATTTAGCTGCAAAACATCAACGGTTAACATTCAAATTATCCTTGTGTTGGGGTCGAGTGATA
>NW_013534153.1:0-632 GCF_000836235.2 Papilio xuthus
TCATAGTCACAAGTCATAGTCATAGTCACAAGTCATAGTCATAGTCACAAGTCATAGTCATAGTCGCAAGTCATAGTCATAGTCATAGTCACAAGTCATAGTCATAGTTACAAGTCATAGTCACAAGTCATAGTCACAAGTCACAAGTCATAGTAATAGTCACAAGTCATAGTTAGTCACAAGTCATAGTCATAGTCACAAGTCATAGTCATAGTCATAGTCACAAGTCATAGTCATAGTCATAGTCACAAGTCATAGTCATAGTCACAAGTCATAGTCATAGTCACAAGTCATAGTCACAAGTCATAGTCATAGTCACAAGTCATAGTCATAGTCACAAGTCATAGTCATAGTCACAAGTCATAGTCACAAGTCATAGTCATAGTCACAAGTCATAGTCATAGTCACAAGTCATAGTCATAGTCATAGTCATAGTCACAAGTCAGTCACAAGTCATAGTCATAGTCATAGTCACAAGTCATAGTCACAAGTCATAGTCATAGTCACAAGTCATAGTCATAGTCACAAGTCATAGTCATAGTCATAGTCACAAGTCATAGTCACAAGTCATAGTCACAAGTCATAGTCATAGTCACAAGTCATAGTCATAGTCACAAGTCATAGTCATAGTC
>NW_013534153.1:2439-2746 GCF_000836235.2 Papilio xuthus
CATAGTCACAAGTCATAGTCATAGTCACAAGTCATAGTCAGTCACAAGTCATAGTCATAGTCACAAGTCATAGTCATAGTCACAAGTCATAGTCATAGTCACAAGTCACAAGTCATAGTCACAAGTCACAAGTCATAGTCATATTCACAAGTCATAGTCATAGTCACAAGTCATAGTCGTAGTCACAAGTCATAGTCATAGTCATAGTCACAAGTCATAGTCATAGTCACAAGTCATAGTCACAAGTCATATTCATAGTCTCAAGTCTTAGTCACGAGTCATAGCCATAGTCATAGTCATAGTCATA
>NW_013534153.1:2865-3194 GCF_000836235.2 Papilio xuthus
CACAAGTCATAGTCATAGTCACAAGTCATAGTCATAGTCATAGTCATAGTCACAAGTCATAGTCATAGTCACAAGTCATAGTCATAGTCACAAGTCATAGTCACGAGTCATAGTCATAGTCATAGTCACAAGTCATAGTCATAGTCATAGTCATAGTCATAGTCACAAGTCATAATAACAAGTCATTGTCATAGTCACAAGTCATTGTCATAGTCACAAGTCATAGTCATAGTCACAAGTCATTGTCATAGTCACAAGTCATTGTCATAGTCACAAGTCATAGTCATAGTCACAAGTCATAGTCACAAGTCATAGTCACAAGTCATAGT
>NW_013534153.1:3369-3531 GCF_000836235.2 Papilio xuthus
TCATAGTCACAAGTCATAGTCATAGTCACAAGTCATAGTCATAGTCACAAGTCATAGTCATAGTCACAAGTCATAGTCATAGTCACAAGTCATAGTCACAAGTCATAGTCATAGTCACAAGTCTTAGTCACGAGTCATAGTCATAGTCATAGTCATAGTCAC
>NW_013534154.1:0-1169 GCF_000836235.2 Papilio xuthus
AAACACTGGCTCTAAATATAAGATGCAACCCAACACCGTAGCTTGAGTGGAAACAATGCAGGTGTTGGATTACTGGGAGTGAGAGAGGGCCGACATTAATTTAATTATACCTCTCCCCCGGGAACCTCTAATACCGGAGAGGCGAGTCGCCCGTCATACAAATATCGCGCGACAATTTTTTCGCGTGAGAACGAAAAAAAAATCTTGAAACTGATTTCTCTCATCCCCAGTGACATGGATCGTGTTACATGTATCACGAAATGTGCAAAATCCTGTTACGTTGCTTTATATTTTTGTTTCAACAGACAAAATTCATAAATCAAAATGTAGAAATATTTTCACGATATTTAATTATTTTTCATTCATTTAGCTTTTCATAATAAAGATTTTGATAGTGGAGCGTCGGTGGCTCAGTGGTCAAGCACTTGACTTGCAATCTGCAGGTCCTGGGTTCGAATCCCGCCATGTACCAATCTGTTTTTCGACTCTCGATTCACATATGTACATTTATCCGACGTTCTTACGGTAAAGAAAAACATCGTGACACAACCTGCACATATCTGAGAAGTAATTCAAAGATATGTGTGAAGTCAACCAACCCGCACTTGGCCAGCGTGGTTGACTATGGCCTAATCACCCTTAACTTAGGGTAGGCTCCGAGCCCCTCGGTTGGGACGTATAGTGAGCTGATGATGGTGATGATTGGGAGCTCAAAAAGGCCAATCGTTTTTAGCATTAATTGTTTACATACCCTACCTTATGGAGTGGCTCGATTTCGTTACAATTTGCCTTTCGTTCATAGTCTACGAGTTGATAGTTATTAGAAGGTTACAGCCGCTTATTGACATTGGTAATAACAACTTTTGAATGCTAATTATTTTTAATCACTTACTTGAAAAAGGAAACTAGGATATCATTTTAAAAATTGCAATGTATTTAGTTAAAAATCAAAATCGAACAAATACTTACAATTAACGTAAACATACTAAGTACAAACGGAAGAGACAAAAAAAAATTAAAAGAAAATGCCACTAAAATCGAAGTATCCCAAGACTCTTCAGCATCCTTAATTAAACTCAGAGCACGTAGCACTCCTTGATTCAGTTCCCAGGGGCGAGTGACACCCTCCCCCCACCACTGCCCGCCCCCCTTTCCTTATGGACCGCTTA
>NW_013534155.1:0-1098 GCF_000836235.2 Papilio xuthus
CTTATATATCTCCGGTCCAAGTTTGTAATAAGCAGGTGAAATTTTATATCATCATCTTTTATTTTTGAGATGCAAAATTGACTTTCAATTTGACTAAACCATAATAATGGCTTTTCAGGCCAAAATGGCGGCATGCTTACGTTAACACGGCAAATGTCTGAATTATCGTCCATAACAATGGGCACGCGCACTCGCCGCTTCGTCACTCGCGCGCCATAATCAGATTTTTCTTCACCATCACTACTCATTTTTAATTAGTTTGATTTAAATGTTCACTTTAGGGGTCACCAGTTTGGGGTCATGTGCGAGTGTTCTTTGAGGATGCAGTCCGTTGCCGGAATTAAACACTCTTTTAATCACACCACACAATTTTAATAGTTCAGAAGGATGACTAAACAAAATAATCACAGACTTAAATAGTAATCAAAACTTTAACATTTTTAACCACACGGAAGACACGGAGATAATTGTTGCAATAGATCAAAGATGGTCGTGACAAGTGATTTTTTAAATGCATTACGAATCGATGCAAACTTCACGCTAAGCGTTTTCGATGCATCGACTAGAGGGCGTTATAATCATATTAAGTTACCAAAATTTTGTTTATATTTCAAATAATATAATAGAAATAAAAAGTAATATTTTTATGTAATTGTTAATATTAAATTTGTTATTTACTTTTAAATGTAAGAAATAAATAAATGTTTGAATGAATGTGTAAATGTAAGGAATGATAGTATTGATGGATGTAAGTGTGTGGGTGTGTGTTTATGTCAGTGTGTGTGTATCCGCCACATGTCATTATATACTCCCTGGATAGGTTTAAAACTGGCCGAAAATAATATAAATTCGTTGTTTCGTTGACGTTGATTTTGTGAATCAAATCTATGTCTCTCTCTTTCTCTATCTCTCTCTCTCTCTCTCTGTTATTTTCTCGTTTCTTCTTTGTTTTGAGCGATCTCAAGAGGAATATGATATTGTATCGTAATATTTTGACCTACTATTATTATTATCATCTTATCAACGTTTGTTTATTATATTCAAATTATGTCATAATATCTTATTTGTTTTTTATTACTATTAACTGTAATCACAATA